>NC_140235.1:30558945-30626445 GCF_949987555.1 Borostomias antarcticus | reverse complement strand
CGGCCGTCCAAACCGATGCACCTCCTACGACTCTCTCAGTCTATTGATTCCCCCTCTGAAATTTATGTTCCTCTTCAGCGGGGACCCCCCGTCGCAGGAGGGCCGCTCACCCACCTCTCCACTCCTAACGCCACATCCATCGCCGCGGGGACAATCAACCAGGCCTCGTTCAAAAGCGGCACGCCAAAAACAAAACCAATTCCCCCAGAGCCTCCCCCGTTCTCTCCCGCTCTCTCTGGGTTTTCATCCCGACGACGCCGAGTGTAAATCTCTCCGGTCCGCTCCCAACGCTGCCGGGTCGGATGGGGAGGGGGAGGGGAGCGAGGATGAGAAGAAAAGGGCCGGATGAGAACAAAACAGCCCAGCTGGTCCACCTTTGCTTCTGGAAGCCAGTCGAAGTCGCTCGGTGTTTTTGTGAAGGTTTGCGTGAACAAAACGCTCTTTGATGTCAGGCTACAGTACTGTACTGTGGCATCACTACGGTCACTACGAAGCCCTGGTAAAAATGTCCTCAGGGATTATAGAAAATCCTAAAGAATCCAGTCATAAATCAACTAAATTTTCATGCAAATGCACTCCTCCAATAGGGCATTTATGTAGCGAATGAATAGTGGCATTAATGAAAGACACGTTGACGCTTAAAAGGGAGATCTTTGACACAACACAGCCCAAAAGCATGTAGAACCTTGAAGGTCAAACACTAAGAAATAACAAAACACACTCTCTCTCTCACACACACACACACACACAGAATTGAAAGCCAGCGCAAGACTAGGGAGTCATTAAGGCTTTTATCTCGTGGCTGAAGGAGAAAGATCCACCCAACATCCCAGAGGGCACTGATCAATCATGGCCTGACTGACTCAAACTGTTTGTGCTGGATTCCACATCTATCACCCTCTCGATGGTGCACCGTGTCCAACTACAGTGCTGGAAAAAAAGAGATCACTTTCAATTAGTGCCCGGTGAAATAGGCTCACACAGCTTGATTTATAGTGCACGACTAATTATTCAAGACGTTTGCTTAATGAAATTGAAGCCGAGACTTATTTTCTGACTCGAGGAGTCCATTGTCTTGCGTTAAATGGTGGTCACATAGATGAGTCCAGAGAGGTTTTATGTTGGTTAGAGAGCTTTTGATGATGCCATGAGGGAGAGAGAAACAGGAGATAGGCTCCTTCCCCTATGGGCCACTAGGCTCAGGAACCATGAGGGAGAGAGAGTAAGATGGTTCTTCCCTGGTTGAATGGGGAACCGATAGAGAATGCACTCAGTGTCTAGAATTCAGTCTCCTCAGGTGCGGAAGATGCCAAGCTAGCAATGATGACATAATAACTTATTTTCAGGTAAAATTGTTCCCTTAGTACAGCGTTAGGGCCTGTGAGAAAACATACAGGCATCTAATCCCTAGCGTGGAATATGAACGACTTAAACACAACAGATTGTGGATCCATCAGGGTCCTACCTGGGCCCACCTGGGCGGCACTGTAATGCACCTGAACACAGGAAATGCACCTGAACACAGGAAGCCCATTTGATTAGACAAAATCTAACCCTAGTAAATGCAGTAGCATCATTTACAGCTTCATGCGAAGGGGTAGGCTATTTTCTGATCATTTTGTGGCCTTTCAGAATCATTTGATGATACAATGTTCACCAAGATCTCTTAAAGCCATGAATTCTTTCAAGTTGAACAATGGCTCTAATAAACTGTACTTAAGTGTAGATTAATTCATTTCCTCAGCTCTGTTGCCCCATGCCACAGAGGGAGATAGGAAGCTTAACAATAGACTCAGAAGACGCCGGCTAGCATTGGGGGACATTGAATCTCATGAATATCATTAGCTGTGAGCTGAATTTGTATTACAGTACTTTGGGATTACATCTAACCCTTCCTATAATGCAGTCTGATTGGGATTGCCAACGTGAAAATATGTACTAGTGTAATAATATGTAAAGTAAATGTAAAAATACAAATCATATTGTAGCATAAAAGATGGGGCCCAGGTAGGGGGTTCCTGGAGAGAAGGTAGGGACTCGGGAGCTCTGTGTTTCTCTCTTCTTCTGAAAGTAGAGGGAGGTGAGGATGGAGAAACTGTTTTATTTTCTTCTTTAATTGATGTCAAAACAGTATTTACTCTTCCATTCAATCGCTAAAGAAAGAAATCTGGGGCCATATTGAGAGATTGTGAGTAAAAGCTCAACACATTTTAATTTACCAAAGTGCTGTCATATGTCATATGTTAACTTAAGAGTGAAAGTGGTAGATACACACATATAAGCAGGGGACTGTATCAGCTCACCCACATCTACACAATTCATATCTCCTCTTCAATTGAATGCTAGTGAGAAGGAAAACAGTGGCCCTCTCTTCACTGATGGCAGAGTACTACGAGCCAGATGGCTTTTAGTACTTCATTTATCTGTTAAGCACACACAATTACTAAACCCCACCTACAACATTAACACGCTTGCTTTTAACACCCTCTGTAATTAACATATCAAGGGACAAGTCAGTGAAAGTATTGTAGTCAAAGCTCTGAACCTAAGTAGAAACACATCTTAATTAAGTTGTGGATTTCTTTATCCTTGAGTGATTTCAAAGAAGCTAGTTTATTATCCTGTGACTTCCTCTTCGCCGAAACACACGGAATCTGGGTGTAGCCGGATAGGGAGTTGTGTGGGAAATTGAGACACATTTTTCTGTCATTCACCTATTGAGAGTTCACACTTCCCAACGTAGGTGCTTTATCTAAGAATGAGGGAAGCCAAGTATTGGCTGTACAGTGTACTCCCTCCCCAATGGCAAATCATTGGACTGGTTTCCATATGAACATTGGGCCTCATTCACAAACGAAGTTAAGAATTTCTTAGGAAGCATTTCTTCTTAAACTCCATTTACACTGTTTCCAAGAAGATTCTGGCATTCACCAATGTTCTCACATGGGGGAACTAAGAACAGAATCTACGAACACGGAAGAGCAGTCTTAAGTAGGCCACAGACTATTCGTGCAAAAGACATGTTCATTTAAAATGGTTTGTGATTGCGTTTACTTCAAATCTACGGTTGTATAACATTATAGGATTGTAATACTATAATGTTTGTATCATTTATAATATTTTATAATAATGGTTTTAATTATTTTACAAAACGAGAGTGCTGCCTTTTCAATAATATCCCTGATGTGCTGGGTTCAACTGTGATACAGCGTTCACTGAACAAGTAGGCTAATATCATCCCGTGCATTTTACTGACGTTGCTAAATATGAGAGGTGGAGTCCGGTCTTTAGATTTCCGTTTGGGCATGCCACGTTGACAGCTGTGTATTTTATAGGATACATTTTTGTAGACTTCAGGCTATTGTATGTTATATTCTATCACTTTGACATTTTGCACTGTTCTGTCTCGCTATGTTTATGCACCAAGGCAAATTCCTCATAGTAGGAAGCCTACTACTTCTAAATTAAAATCTGATTTTGATTGCCCATGCTGGATTTGACCTGCAGTCTTCTGACTTGCCAACGCACCTGACACAACTCCACCATTATGCTATCGAGAAGTTGGCGAGTCGAGGGCGCAGATGACCGGTATTCATACTGAGAAGTGACATCTGCGCACGACCCTGTAGTTACATGTCCTTATATGGGGCTGGCGGGGAGTTTACCTATGCTAATTTGGGTGTACGGCCACGCGCATTCAATTTGCGAAACCATGGGATTCATCATTATGAGAAGGCAGGTTTTTGTGTTTTGTTTTTTTGTGAAGTGGCAATTTCGGAAATTTAAGAACAGAACTTAGGAAGATGTTGGTGAACAAGGCCCATTGTCCCTTGTAGTGCCTCTCTAACCAGTAGTCCTAGGCTCTGCATGTGTATATGAAAGCATTTTTAACTGACATTCACTTTAAGAGCTCTAAGTCTGTTTGAATACGCTGCCGTAGCTTTGATAGAGATGTTGAAGTCAACAACTTGCACACAGCGCGGAACTAGGCCCAGCAGATCCAGAACACGCTTGTCACATCATAGCTTGTTAACCGGTCGGGCCATGCCAGTCCTTTAGCAGGATGAAAGTGAGTATGTGACATACCTTCCCAAGCGCAGGATTCGTGATGGACGTGAATCAACCAATCCGACCCCCCCCAACCCCCCCCAAAGACCTGCGCTGACAACAGATGATCTGCTCAGGTAAGCAGGGACATCTCTTCACCTTCAAAGTGTGTCGCATCGCATCTTAATGGTGGTTGATTTGAAAGTCACTGCAAGTCTGGAGCTCGACAGATTCCCTGCCCACGTCGACGTGTGCGGAAGTCACGGATGTCTTTAAGGCGTAGGTGTTAATAGGGATGTCTTCAAGGCGCAGGTGTTAATAGGGCCTTAATCACCATGCCTGTTCTGCCTGTCCCTCCTGATGTCACATATCCAGATGAATGCGGCAAATATCAGCCCATGGTTGCGAAGAATGCATTTTTATCTGGTTTTGTCAGTCCAAGGTCTTGGTCATGTGAAGTGGGTGAAAAATGAAAAGTGTGAAGCTATCACATCTGCATTTTCAAAGCCAGTGCATAATCACTAGGTTAATACTATTTGGATGTTACAAGTTTGAAATTCTTGGATTAAAAAATAAAGCTGAAATGAAAAATGCCTATTTTTTTTTGCATAGAAGGTGCTTAAAGCAATCTTCGAAAAGGCTTAATTAGCATTTTCCACATATGCAGGTGAGCAGAGCAGAGCGGGGCCAATGGACAGCGAGGGGAGGTTCACACTCCAAACGGATCACGTGGTTCTGAGAAGGGCCTGTGGAAGTGCCACAGATGACATAGTGATATCCCAGGAAACCCAACGGCGCCTTTGTGCCCTCTATGGAAAAACAGAAACGAAAAAGATGGTAACACCATTTCCCATTCATGTTCCCTCCTCTCGTTTCTCAATCCCAGAATGCCTTTCTCCTGGAACATTTTATGAAAGGGGCATCAGTGACCAGAATCTGTAATAGCACCCCCCCCCCCACAGACACACACACACACACACACAGTGGCTTGATGAGAAAAGGACTTGGCAGAAATACAGGGGCTAACCCCCCCTCCCCGCCCATGCCTGGCACCCCTGCGTCACAACCTTACCATGCCGCTCAATGCCATCTCATTTGTCATGTATCAAATGCAAAACGTCAAAGTATTGCACTCACATATGCCGTAGTGTAAAAGGGGCTGTTTGCTGCAGTGGTGCTCTGGCTGCCGTCCAATCTTCAGCTGAACAAACACAAGAGCCATTTGCCTGGGCAGGTTGGCAGACACTGATATGTTTGTCTTTCAAGGCAATACCCCCCAGCCTTAACTTCAGTTCAACCCCCCCCCCCCCCCACACACACACACACACTTCTTCCCATGAAAACTGGAGGGGTGAGTAAACCACACAAGTTTGCAGAAGTCAGTCAGTTTGCGAGCCCAGAGGACAGCTGTGATTGGCCCAAGCCTTGTAGGAAACGTGTGCAACATGAAAGGGAGCAAAACAAATGAGGTGTTTGAAGTGTCACTGTAGAATTTATAGGGCAAGTGGACAAAACGAAATGGAGAGATGCAGAGAGAGAGGACAGGGACAAAGAGGACATCAGGACAAAGACAGAATGAGTGGGGACTACTTGAGGATATTGAGTTAGATGGAAAGGGTTGGATCGACTAACGTTCACTCCTACTCCACTCACTATCATTCACATCTAACTAACCTACTTTACTTCATTCAAACCATAGTTTTCAACCCTTAGTTTAATTTATCCATGATTCAGTCAATACAATCGCAAACCAACTTTAACACAAATCTATGATCTTTCAATTAAAATTACTAACATGGGGAAATATCATGGATCTTCAGTTTTTACTGTACTCACAAAATGTCTAATAGGCATAGTTCAGCATTTAATATCAATCAATCAATCTTTATTAATATGGCAAAACGTATAATGCAGAGAGAGAGAGAGAGATTGACCCTAACCATAACAACTAACAAGCGTTTCAAAAACTTAACCCCCAAAACCCACACAAGGCTGTTTGCTATTTATACATGTGTGTCTTATCCTCTTCAATTCATTCCATTCACTATTAGTCTGTGAAAAAGCGCAGAGCTGTGGTAAATAGCTATAGAGGCCGATGGAGGATGTCTTTGAGATACAAAGTAAAACAAATGCTATCTTAAAGACACTGCGCCATCCTCTATTCATGACCTACCTCTTGTTTGGAGATGGCCTTTCACACAATCACAAAGACAAGTAGATTCTGCTGTTTCTGTCAATCTCAACAAATAACATTCTTACAAAAGAGTACTTCCGCTGAATATAAAATGGGGGGCTGAAACCCCAGAGCCCCCCACAATAGTTCACTACGCATCACAAGAGCCACCGCAGGGCAGGACGGGCTCAATATTTACATTTCCCTTTTGACGTTTGGCAAAAGGTTTTCTTTAACCCACAGAGGTTCGAATGAGAATTGGTGGATAATAAGTGATTAAAAGGTGAGGGGGAAGGAGTGAGAGAGAAAGGCAAAGTCTAGCCCCGGGCCCCTACGTTAAAACACAATGGCGGCCGAGGCAGTAAAGCAGTCAACACTTCTTTTTCACTCCCCTAGTACCACCTGCATCACAATTAACCTTGAGGTCCCTGATTAGTGATGGCCTATTGTCCCGGCCCCGTTAGCGCGCGGCCCCCGCTCTGCCCTCGACACACATCGCATCGACAAATCAACCCCCGCCTCCAGCAGGGCCCTGGACGCCGGGGGGCCAGCCTTCGCTGAGGGGGGTCGTGGCGGGGGCATGTGGAGAATGCCACGGTGGCACGGGGGATACCTGGGAAGCCTTGACCGGGGACACAGAAGCCTAACAAGCAGCGAGAGACCGGGGTGACAACGTGAACTGTGTTAAATGTCAGTCTGCACTGACTGTAGACAGGCGAAGAGGCTAGGGAGGTAGGGTCACGTGATGCAGCATGATGTCATGATTCAAGTATCACTGAAAAAGACTTTAAGGGCAGTCTATATATTGTACACAAGCGCATACCTATGGGACTGTAGTTTGTAAACGCCATTGATACTACTCATTTCCTTACTGTACTTATAATAATTATTCTACTCGATACCCCTGTACTTTGTCACTACTTTGTATTTTTCACACTCTGCTACTGTATTACTGTATTCATTGATTGTAGTTTGTACATTGTCATTGTTGTCCGCATGCTGTCACTGTTCTTGTATTTTTCTGTACTCTCCTTCTGAATTACTGGATATGTTGTTTGTAAGCAGGACACATCTGTAAAAGAGATCTGATCTCAGTACGCTCTTCCCTGTCTAAATAAAGGCTTCTATCTCTATCTATCTATCTATCTATCTATCTATCTAGTAAGTAAGTAAGCTTTATTTCTATAGCGCTCTTCACAGCACGGATGCACAGCGTTACATCTATCTGTCTGTCTGTCTTTCTGTTTGTCTGTCTGATCAATCGATCTATCTATCTATCCATCTTCTTTCTATCTATCTATCTATCTATCTATCTATCTATCTATCTATCTATCTATCTATCTATCTATCTATCTATCTATCTATCTATCTATCTATCTATCTATCTATCTATCTATCTGTGTCTGTCTGTCTGTCTATATATCTAACTAGAGAGGCGTTTTGTCTTGGGTTTGGGGGTTAGAAGTACAGAGCTTGGGTTAGCTAATTCAATTTTATTGATAATGAAAGAAGCAGCTTGACTGATGCAAGATGTACTCCCGAATGAAACTGTTGGAAATCTCTCTGGAAAGTGAGACACCGGAGAAAGTAAGAAAGGTAAGGAAACGTAAAGCACACCAGATGTGTGGAAGCCCTCGAGGGATAAGCCAACACATTAGATGTAATATCACCTCCTACATTGGAGCGCAACCACTGTGTTCTCCGGGGAGCTGTTACTGGGTGTGTTGTTGCCACAGTTTAAGCTCTGGGGACAGAAAAAGAAAGCAGAGGAGGATGTAACACTCTAATAAGGATGTGAAGACCTGTTAGCGGAAATTGCTGTAGGTTTCCTTCACCTCTTTCCCTTGAACGTCGATAGATATGTGATGTCCTCAAAGTGATATTACCAACGATGGATCAAAACTCCACTTCGGTTTCAATAACACTTTTAAGTGTGAAATTCCATGATAATGGCTGCGCACAGCTCTCAGCGTTTGAGAACTGTGGACCCCAGAGCCGTCTGCTGTAACTCGCTCCTCTGTGAAATAAAGGCAGATCCATTAAGCATTTAGTCCAACTATCCCCAGGTGTGTGTCTCTGCCCACCTAAGCACTACTGCAAAGTTCCAGCGCTTACGGACGGTCGGGGTCCAGGTGGGAGGGAGGCTCCTAACGCACAGCTGTCAGCTGGAGGGGCCAGAGGGCCAGCCAATGAGAGCCAGACTGACCATAGCAGCAGTCCCCAGCGGAACCACCATCACCATGCAGGTGTGGGGATGTAAGACGCTCGGCCAGTGGATGATGGACTACTCTGCTCCCCAACAAAACACGCCCTGTGTCTGTTCATGATAAAGCAGTTACTTGGTTGCAGTTGCCCAACCAGATGCACTTGTCTTGCAATAGATCTCATCAACTTACAAATGGTTAAGTTGTATAAACGTATTTATTCCTAATTAATTAGTTATAGATACTGTTGCCTGTTGAAAACCAAACATAGCAGTTTTAGTTGATACTTACATTTCAAGTTAACCCACTGCCTTGAAAATGTATGTTATGTACTAAAAGTATGAATTAGTTTGATTGACAAATAGGTGACAAAGGCTTTTACAGTGAGAAATGTGTGCATCGTATTTCCAATAATTATATAATTATGAAATAGCAAGGCCTGTGGAGAACTGATACTGAACAATCAATTAGCACGGATGATACTCTAATCTGGAGGATTAAGATAATTAGACAAACATTATGAAACAAATGAGGTCTGCTTCTGAGACTTGTTGATAAGAACTACTTTAACTTAAATTTCCTCGTTCACAATGTTTTGTCTAACAGTGTAGGAACTAGCACAAACAGTGAATATCCATCTGGCACAGTACTACGGCTAATTTAGACTCTGTGTTGTTAGAATCTGTGTTGACTGTGTTTATCACCACTATTACAGGTATGTACAGTACTGTACAGCTGATTGGGTGTCTATTACACTTTCACATTATTAAAATGAAATTTCGTTTTCAGCATTAAATATTTGATATATCTTACTTTGTTTACATTAAGATAACTATTGGGTGGATGAATATCATGGAGGAACACAAGGGTTAAAACCAAAACATGGTCTGTTTCCGAGAGACCCTATACTGACCTCTTTCACACATTCCACAAACATTTCATGCTTCAATCAAGAAAGCCATGTACAACAAAACTGATTATTATTGAAAAGCTGAGCGTTGCTTAATGGGATAAATGTAGAAGTAAAAAGGCTGATATGGAGATACAGTAGCTAGGTTGCCTCCAGTCCCAGGAGCTTTCCCCTCTAATAAAAGGGAACAGGACTGGGAGAGGTTCACCGCACAGAGGAGCATGTGCTTTAGTAAACTGGGACTAATCCCCCCCCTGCTGTGGGCCTTTCCCCTCAGCTCTAATGCACAGCCAAAGCTCCTTACTCCCACTGAAACAAAGCCCCCCATCTATCCAGCTGCCATGCAGCCATGGCTGGCCACCGCAAAGCCCTGCCAAGCCTGGCCGCTTCCACCGAACCGGCAGCGCACACAGCCACGCTCAGGCCACATCCATCTGTACCCCCGCCAGGACCCTGCACCCAAACACAACACTCCTCCAGTCTGCCATGGGAACAAAACACATGTAGAAACTCCATATTTAGAGGGATGGTTGGGTTGTACTGTGTGGCTTTTTACCTTGCTAGGTGGAGTGTTGTGGTACAGAAATACTAAGTAACCAGATCCTCTTGTGGCGTAAACCTCGCTGGCGCAATATACTGTACTTAGGACTGTCTTGACATATCCTTCTCAGCATTAAACTCCGGTCTCCAGAGTTTATTTATACATTTTGGTCAAATGGACGCTAAAAATATCTTGCAAATGCACTGTGAGGTACCAAAATTGCAAGGCAATTGATGGATTATTATAGTGTGCACGTCTACTATTTTATACAATCACTGTATAAGAAACTGTAGGATGAAAAGCATGAACCGTAATATCTTTCTCTGTAACTATACTTGTGCATCACACCAGTGAAAACAGTATTGTTTTATCTGTGCCATCTTATTTAGTTAAGAAGACATCATTCTATTTTACACACACAGCCAGTGAACCAACAGACCAAGCTAAAGGAACACACACACACACTACCAAAGTGATTTTGTGCATATGGCAGCTTAGTGTGTTTAAGTTATAGATAAATAAAAGCCAATGAAATGTCCCGCATGATCTCATATGAGAGGAGATTAGAGTCGTGTTATAAAGGCTGTTGAAGTTCTATTTTTCTCTTACTCTGTACGTATGCTTTAGAAGATGGTATGTGTATCCATGCAAGTACTTTGGGTTATATTTCCCCACATGGTTAACAGCCCTCCTAATATATGCATGGTGGTAATACCAATCAGTAGTTGATTTACTGTTGGTGATTATCATCATCTTTCTGGATGTACAGCAGTACAACAGTCAGCTGATGCCTAGAAATACACAACACTGATAACAAAACACAGATAACACTGTCTCGTATTAGTACACAAGCAGGTGCCTCACACATGTAGCAGTAATGACTTTGAATGGAACACAACTCATGTGATTTTCTCAGTAAAGATCAATATTTTATTTTATATCAGACATTTTGGTAGAAGAATGTTTCATACCTGTCATGGTAAATGACAGACCTACATGTCTGATATAAAAGAAAATATTGATCTTAACATAAATTAAGACATAAAGAATCATATACAACTAAACTGATTTTCTCAGTAGTTTTGCTCATATCCTTTGTCAATGTTTCTCACAGCTACAGTGATCTTCAAAGTATTGGTATAGAGCAGAAGTTGTCTTGTCGTACCATTATGCACTATGGGCACTATCAGAGGCGTGGTGCCTGATTGGTTGCAGAAAATCCCATTCAAATCACTCATACAGACTTGTTGCTGAATTCTTTGTACAGTTAACTGCTAGTTAGCTTTTTAATCTCGGAAAATTAAAGTTGGGGAATGGTAGTGACTAGTGGTGATAGTCCCCAATTGGAGGACGTTAACTCGTAAAACAAATCATGATGCTTTCAGAAGCCAGTGTGTTGCGTTTCTTGTGTTGATTTTTCAATATCCCTGTGGGAACAATGAAAGGATTTTTTTGTACGGAACTGGACATTACCCCCGACTGTGTCTTCGGACTACAAAATGAAGACTTACCTTGCCTCTCTATTATCTTTCGGTGATGCAACTTACATACAGCTGTACAGTATTATTGGGTATTGTGCAGGTTGACTACCATCCCCCCTTAGGCAAATCAGAATAGAGTATTTATCCAAACGATGGTATATAAAACATCAGAATCATTAGCAGACATTGCAAGGAAAGCATTTTCTCTCTGGGTAAAATATGATACCAGGTGAGGCAGTATGTCTTGACTGGTCCCCATTCCTGGTGCACTAATTTGCTCTCCTCATTGTGGAGGAAAGTCCCAGCACAGCAGCACGACAATTATATCCAGGTGCAAGAATTTGATTCAACAAATTCTAGGTGGATCTTTCCAGCTTGCACCACAGCAGGCGCACCCCCTTCCCCTCTCCTGTCTCTCTTCTGGGCCGATGTGCAGCAGATGCCCTTGAAAGATCCACTGCCCCACATGTGACTGAGGACCTTGACGAAAAAGCTGAAGCACTTCCAGAAACTTGAAAGTCATGAACCGTGTTGTCTATTATAATAATTGGAATGGCAGCAACTGGAAACATTCCCTTGAATATTACAGAGGATAATGGGACATGCTAATGAGCGTGGAATCAAGCCAATCAGAAAGATGTGGGAACAGAAGAGGTGGAGGCTGGAAGAGGCCAGAGGATTTGCAGCGAGGTGGAGGCCGGTAGAGGCCAGAGGATTTGCAGCGAGGTGGAGGGGGTGGGCGAGGGTGATGTCGGAAACGTCTATGCGGGACAGCAATATAAGTTGAGCTTGGAGTAGCTGACACCCCCTCCTGTCAATGTTGTTGAGTCGGGTAGGTGGATGTATGATTTGAGAGCTACCATCTGGGCGACCTGGGGGTTTCATGCCAGACGGAGATGCCAAAGCACTCCAGCTATGCCACGCTGAACGTAGAACTTGTGGCTCACCGACACACGACAGAGCAGCGCATAAATAAGCACCTCTTTGATGACCTGATAGACTCCTCTCCCATGACATGTCTCATTGGACAGCAGAAACATCTATCACCGTGAAATGTTTGGCTTCGTTTTTTGTCTTGGCTAGAAATGATTACAAAGGAAGATGTTTTAGCAAGTCAATAAAATAAGGTGTGTGTGGGGGGGGTATCTAGGCGGTGGTAAGACTGTGGTCTATGAGGCCCCCCTGGTTCTGTCTGTCTGAGAAAGGACAGGGAGGTGAAGAGTGGTTCCTCGCTCACTGCCAAGAGTCTCCACTGCCGTGTGCAGGAGTCAGGTCGATTCTTGGATGAGCAAATTATGTAAAAGTGTGGTGGTAAACATGACAGTTATCCATAATTGCTTGAATGTTTACAGATGTGCATTAATTACTCAAGCATAATTAGCTTTTGAGAGATAATTATTACTTTGGCAAGATCTTAAATTGGGATGTATTATTGAAAGAAAAAAAAAAATGCTGGAATGCATCTTCGCCACCGAGCAAACTCTGTCATCAATGACATGTTACATCTCAATCATGTGGACAGCTGATTGGATTTGCTCAACTTGGGCAGGGGAGAGAACCACGCTGGGAGTAGGGATTGACTTTGGCCTGTGTTTCAGAGAGCAAGATGAAGGGCGTCCGGTCCCATCGTACTGTAGCCCATGTTTCCCTGCAGGCCGCAATACTTTCCATATGTTATTGCAGCATGTGCTCAGGAATTCTGTACATGTGATGTCAATACAGGGCCTGGGACGAAGTCCAGGGAGGGACTCGGGTCCACGTCGAAAGCACTGCCAACTTTTTGGATGTCTTTGGAATCCCTGGTCACAACAAAATCTGATGCAAGAAGGACCTCTGTGGAAGTCAGAGGCAAAATATTCAACGACTAATGATACCAACAGAGATATGCAGCTTGATATTTTTATGATGAAATAAGGGGATTTTGGAGACTATGAACTGGGATCAACATATTACAAAGAAGTGTTTAAAATCAATCAAAATGAATGTTGGGAGGGTGTGTGTGACCTCCTGCCAAACACAGAAGAGGGAAAAATGATCTAGCAAAATTGGTTATGCTCTCTGAGAATCCCAGTTTGATCATAATCCCGATGTTCAACATATCAGCTTTATATCAACAAAATCATCTTTACGATTCTAGCGTCAACTTACATTCCAAGGACGAGCTAGAGAGCTAGCCTCACACATGACCTTTTTCCAATGTAAATCTGATCTCTTTCCCTAACTCATAAAGATTATGATTCATAAAACCATTACAACACAAATACCTGAAAGTACACACCGAGACACAAATTTGACAACACAAGTCAAATTTGATTTTGACATGGTAAATCCAAATGACATTTCTAGAGGGCTTACGTAATTGTGTAAATGTATAAAAATGTAGATATTGTAACTGCGGAGGCATGTGTAATTTAATTCCCCCAGCTTCCTCTCCAGGGTGCCAGTTTACATGCTACAGAAACACAAGCCTTTATTTGATTTAGGAACTCCTCCACTAGCAGGCCTCTCCTGGCCCTGGAATGTCCCGGTATGGAATATCTGCATTATTGCACTTTGTGACAAAGATTGATACACAACCAAACCATCTGCACAGGCAACAATATTCAATCCACAGGAAGAATGAACAGTTAGGAGAAATCACAATGCCTGGGTTGTTGTAGCAAACAGAAACATCTTGTAACAGGGATTCCAGAAATCAAATGCTATTGCAAAATGGCTCAGAAAGTACTCAAATATGTACAGTACCATAGGGATGCACTGTGCATGATGTAGAGAAACCTGACATGGTCATCGGGTATTCCAAATACTGTAGGCCCACTTGTCATTTATGGGAGATCACGGACGGTAGATTTTATTACTTCATTACGAGGAGGCATGCACTTCTGGCACTTTGTCCCTGAATTTAAATCCCTTATAAAAGGCATGCCAACTATCTCAATTTTGTCTTAAGCAACATACACACTCATCTTATTTCCTGCTATTGACTTGATCTGCCAAAACATTGTTGTACTTTTAGTTTTTTATATTTTTACTGTTATTGACCTTTCTGATCGACTGACAAAGTATAGACCTATTTTTATTTTTAACTTTGTCTAGAGATCTGTCTGTATGTATTTAGAATCCCAAAGCGAGAGCTCTCAAGCCACAGTCTTAGTAGGTGCCGTGCATGAATGGCTCATGCCCTATTAGCTTACGTGGGGATAGCATCTATAACCCAGTGTGGGTCAGACTACTCAGATCATCACCCTAACCCTCTGTTCTACAGCTTTGTTTAACAAGGCTACAAATCAAACTACACTCCCCATTATATTTAACAGTGCTTGATGCTTTTGCTATTTTTAGAGGTGTGTTTCTATGGATTCAAATCCTGTCATAGCTTTGTTTCTTGTTTGGACTCACAGAGAGCAACCATTCTCCGTTCGATAAAGACATTGCAGCAGGATTATCAACAGATCTTTGGGTATTATGATCTTACCTGCATTGCGATGATGCCACTGCGACATGTAGAATCCTGCAGCTCGTTGAGCTGAAGTCGTGTTGCCCTTGAAAATTTGAACAGAAGGTATACTAGGGTGACTGGAAGACATACGTCTGGATAATCATCTGATGGATTTTTACATTAATGTGGAGTCCAACCTGATTTCCTTTTAGGATATGTTCACTGACTCTGAAGTGTAAATCTATGACTAACAATGAAGCAGAGGCAGAAATGACTTTTCAATTATATATAACTTTTTTTTATTTCATAAGATACACTGTTTACATTATACATATAATTTTACAAATGAAATTAGTCCAATATAGGGTTGAAGAGCTAGAAAAACAGCTAGGTATGCAAAAATATATGTTGCGACACTATCAATCAATCAATCAAAGCTTTATTTGTATAGCGCATTTCATACCCAGAGGCAACACAATGCGCTTTACACTAACTTCTGTATTAAATGAAATGTTTAGTTAATCAATAACCATATTAGCATTTTGTGTATTGACGTCTAAGTGAATATATTCATTGTCCCCCACCTGGCAAAGCTGAAGGGGTGAGGACTTTAGATTGACCCCTGTGACCTCTGTATGTACCAGACCCAACCGACGGGAGCAGTTGCCACATTTCTCCCATTGCCAAGTAAATTTTGCTTTGTACATAAAAACTATACTTGGTGTCTCAGTAAAGGTATAGTGTATTCTACTCAGGAGGCCCTCACTTTTCTAAATCCACAGTGTTCAGAGCTTGATGTTTTCAGAAGCTCTTTTGGTAGTTGTTTTTTGTTAGACCCTGTAGAATGTCTGTAGAATGCTTTGAGCAGATACACTATGCTGCAGCAACATTACAGACAGCAGAGGGAGACATAGACCAAATGAACTGTAGATTATCAAACCATATTATTGCATGGCCTGTTTTCAATTGTAACAAAACACACAAAAAACATTGGCCGGGTTTCCCGAACGAGTTAAGAAGCACTTAACTCCAAAGTACTTCTTAACTCCCATGCAAAGGGTTGCTTAAGAAGGGTTCCTTAAGAAGGTTCTTAATCGGGAAAACCCGGCCATTGTCAATAACATTATATATATATATATATATATATATATATATATATATATTAGAGGTGTCACAATTTCGATTCGAAATCGAGGATCAATCGAAATGGGCATTCAATTTCGATAATCGAAATCAAAAGCAGGCCCGTGATTCGATTCTCTTCTTTTCCCCCCAACTTTCCTCCACTCGCCCCCGTCCCTACGCGCTGGCCAGTGGCCACAGATCAAACGAACGCCGCCTGGCCGTTAGCTGGCTGGCTAATGGCCCAAGACATTAGGCTACTTTTCGTTTTCAAGACGACACCATGGCCGTCCTGGTGAGTTACAATGACAACGAACGTGTCGTTGACAAAAAAAACTACCGTCTGTCAGCAATGCCGCATGCGGATACCACCTACCTCAGGCAACACTACAAACATGGCAGCACATATTCGCCAGCATCACAAAGAAATAGATTTGAATGAGAAAACAACACCGTTGAAACATCAACCTCTACCGTTCACAAACTTCGCCAAACTTCCACACAACTCAACTCGGCCCTATGCAGTGGTGGAGAACTATGGGTTTAAACATCTAATCAGCGTTCTAGAGCCACAATACCAACTACCAAGCAGGTCGCATTTGACCACAAAGGTGTTGCCCACGATGTATGAGAAGGTGAAGGGAAACGTTATTGAAGGACTGAGCAATGCAGAATGAATTGCCTTGACGACAGATGGCTGGACCTCCAGAGTAACACAGAGCTATTTGACCATCACAGCACAATCAATGATCACTGGGAAATAAAAAATCCAGTCCTTCAAACTTTTTGTTGTAACTTAAAATATAATTTGAATAGCCATAGAAGAATCCACACAGGTGAGAAATAGCAGTGGAGGAATGTGACAAAGATGTAAGAATATAATATTTTAGACCTGTATTTTAGTTTGGAAGAATCCATTCACGAGACAAAGAAGAAAATGTAAAATGACGGTTCAGTTGTCAGGGCATAAAACACAATGAGTAAATTATTAATAGCAGTAACTGTTGTGTTTAGTATGTTACTGTTAATTTATTATTCAAATAAAAGTTACTTATTGAGAAACGTGTTTTTATTTACAAATCAAGACTGGATAGCCTAATGACATAGCCATCAGTGCTGCTGCAATTATAATTATTTTAATATATAAAAATCTAAAATCGAATCGTATAGTGACCTTAAAAATCGAAAATTGAACCAAATTTTGATTTGGAGAATCATGACACCCCTAATATATACCCCTAATATATATATATATATATATAGAGAGAGAGAGAGAGAGAGAGAGAGAGAGAGAGAGAATAGTACATGTTTCAGAATTGTACGTTTCAGTGATAATTCATCAATTCGTCCATCAGCGTCCGTCCAAAATCAAGAAACGAACTTCGGCGATTCTCTAACATCGGACGCAGGCATCGAACGCAACGGCTGCGGTGGAGCCAAGTGGATTCACTTCCTTAGCGTCTGATAGTTGATGGTCGACGCTGACACTAACGGACCTAATGGAGCCAAGCCGTAGTTTGGCTGACTGTTCTAAGTAAGGACCAATCAACACTCATTAGAGAAACTGGGCATTATATCAAAATATGATGGAGTGTGTATGGCGTGGAGGAGGACTATGCTTGCCTAAAAGAACAACTGTTGAACTGTTGCTGTCAAACAAGAGCCAAGAGTGTGGTCATGTGACCAGTGTGTCCTTCCCAGCTGTAGGGGGGAATGTTGCTGGCACCAACACTTGCTTTTTGAGGGAATGTTCCCCATAGCTTTTTTGTTTTTTAAAGGTGAAAAAAAGGCTGCCATGGTAGTGCATCCAACAGCACGTCATCCGCTGCCATCTCCAAATGTAGGCTCTGCGTGTGAGTTGACACCGCAATGAAGTTGAGGAAAGAAAAATACTCCAGCTGCCATTTTCTATTGTAAATCTGGTTCATTAAACATCCCTCTTGGCTCATGTTTGTTTTCCAACGTTAACCAGCGACTGATTCAAACTTTCTCAAAATCTAAAGATATCACAATTAATGAAAATAAACTGTAGGCTATCAATATAGTCAGTATGATTACATACAAAAACACTTATAATAAACCTAGCACCTATACATTTATTACTCAAATGTATTTGTATTGTGTGCTCAATGTGGCTTCTCCTTTAAAAATGGTCCACATTGCCAATGCAGGTGGAAACACCAATTAGTGATTAATTAAAGGGAAGGGGGGACAATAATAGATGGTAGCCACCTGGACCAGGCAAACACATTTGGGCTGATTATTATCAATCTAACTGAGGTGTTGTGAATAAGAGAGTTCTGGGGCTCCGGTCTGTGACCTATGATATACCAACCCCAAGGTAGTAGGCTAATACGAGAAATGTAGAGAGGAGTCTATTTCACAACAACATTTGCATTGTATGTACAACAATATGTGGAGGCGTACTTGCTGGGCCTCGTTTTGCCCTGTCTTTTGTTGCTTACAATGTCAGGTGTTAACTACTAACTGGGCGGCTGGTATATTTTAAGCCCTTGGTAATGCCCGCTATTCTGTTTAAAGACATTTTAATCCTGTTCATGTATGTGTACAGGCAGCTTTCAAACATAGTCTACCTCATTTGGAAAAGGCAAGTGATAGCTTCACTTCATACGGTGTGTCTACAAGGAATTATTATAATTCACTGATAAGTTTAGGAGACACGTGAAGAAATTGAAAGACTTTCTCTTGACAAATATCAGGTCTGTCACAGCCTAGGGAACTCAAAAAAATATGAATTTTTGCCTCATAGTTGCTTTTGGAATTTTTGGACAGTTTGTTGCCAACAGTCATTCAAATACAGAATACACAATAAATTCAGAAGTCACAAACAGCGGAATGCAAACTCAATTGGAGACACGTCATCAAGTTGGTGACAAGTAGTAGACTACTAGCATAATAGTCCCATATTGATTCTGGAAGACTTCGCGTTATATTCAGTTCAGAGGATGTGTCCTCCTTAATTTACCCTATGCACGCCTGGCTCCCGGGATGGAGGGATTAGAGTAGAAGATAAGTCTGACTCACACCTGTGAGCCTTCATTTCCTATGGGTGAATAGATACATTGATGTCATTGGCTAATCTTCCTTCAGATCAGTTCTATCTCTGATTATGGGTTTTCCAGTAGCATGTGCGATGCAGTCATACTTTTCAGTGACAGTGTGGGATTATATCATATAAAGATATAAGGTCAGTGGTTGAAATTAGAGAAACAGGTTTGTATCTAAAGGTCCCTACTTCAGGTGTGTAACTAAAGGTATATACTGTACTTTAAACCCCACTGCTAACAGAAATGATCAGGTGGGGTGTACATTGTGTAATGCTACTTTACCTCAAGCCAGGTCCAAACAAGGACCATTGTCCCCTTGATTGATACTTGTGTCTCAAGGAGGTGAGCACTGTGTTTTAAATTGCAATAGCGTAAAGTATATCTAAATGTTTCAATGTAGTTCTGACACCAGTAATGCCTTACATTACCCTCATTATGAGTAAGAACAGTGTAACAAGAGTGATATGATTCTCTACTTTATAAATGCATTTTCTAACAGTGTGTTAACAAATGTATCAATGGGGGTCTGGTCTAACTACAGCACGCTTAGAAATGTGTTACCAAGCAGACACATTTGAGCAATTCAATTCAGAGAGGTAGATTTAGTAGAAAAGCCAGAAGTAGAGCAATATGGGTTGCAGTTTGCTGGCTTCGGACTTCGGACCCTTGAATTACAAGATAAGCTGCTGTATGTTCTTGCTGCCCAGGCTACCATCTTGTGCAGCGCTTGTCTCATAACAAAACACTTAGAAATGCATTTCATGCATAACACCCAGAGTCGCTGCAAAATCACACAACACCGAAACGTTGCCTGTTTACTTATTTGTGATTAGGCTACAGGCTATGCTGCCTGTAACAAATATATCAATAGCATTCTGTTTAGGCATGAACATTGAAGGGTTAGGGATAGAAACACATTTTTGGCTTCTACAAATTTGCGATGACACAGCATATTTTTTGAGAAAGCAGGCTTGCCTATCTCCACCCAATATTATTGCTTGCAATTGCGCCAAAATAAAGTGTACAGTACATTCTATGTTGCATGATTGAGCACATAACATTAATGAAATGTGAACCGCACCATAGGGGTCTCAAGCCACTTTTTCTAGATCACAAGCAGTAGTAGAGTCTCAATCTCAAATAGATTAACTCAAGCTCAAGTTATAAAGTCACAAATCAATTGTGCTGGTGTGAATAGAAATGACTGAACATGTGACATATCATGTGATTGTTCAGATGGCATGGTATTCATTGTAAATGGTATTGTGATACTTGATTCTTGCCTGATATTGTGTGGGTACCATTTCAGTCCGTTGTGTGTATGGTGGTGGTTTTTGTTTTGAAGTGCCAATGGACATGAGCCAGTGTGCAGAATGTAGCCAAAATATTTGTGAGGTTTTGGTGGAATATGAAAACATGAATTTGTAATTTGAAATGTAATAAATGAATTATATTACAAGAAAATGGAATACATACATTTCCACTCACTGACATTAAAAAAAAGGTTTTTGACACTGAAATAAGAAACTGGACCCTCACTGTTTAAGCCTGTTTTAAGATAGCTTCACATTGCTCACACCACAGCCCTGCTGTTGGGCAATACCACTGATACCCCAGACAGCTTAAACCTGCACACTTCACTTTTATAAGGCAATAAGCAATAAGGATCCTATTAATTGTGAAAATGTATAATAACAATTCAAATTAATATACAGTATTCTCCCTCAAACAAATGCCTAGGTACTACTACTACTACCACTACTACAGTACTACTACTACTACTACTACTACTACTACTACTGCTGCTGCTACTACTACTACTACTACTACTACTACTACTACTACTATACTACTACTACTGCTGCTACTACTACTACTACTACTACTACTACTACTACTGCTGCTGCTACTACTACTACTACTACTACTACTACTACTACTTCTACTACTACTACTACTACTACTACTACTACTACTACTACAGTACTACTACTACTACTACTACTACTACTACTACTACTACTACTACTACTTCTACTACTACTACTACTACTACTGCAAAACAACAATCATTTGAGGAAATAGATAATTGCATGAAGAGAAAACTTTGGTTCTTTGGTCCTTGGTTCAATGCACAGTGTTAATGAGGTCAGTGATTATGTTAATTGGAAACCATTTCTTTACAAAATATCCATGTCTGAATCTAATCTAGGAAGAGTTGGATAAATCCCTTAGGGGCCAAATCTATGTTGTCTAGAGACAAAAATCTGAAGTTGGGGGTGTCAGACTTCAGCCAACATCCTTTCTGAATGTAAACATTAGTGATGACATCTCTAACGATGTTTAGTAGGCTATAGACCTATTTGATATGCAACAACTTTTTTCTGTGAGTCTCAGAAGCCAAGATTATTCACATGAAGCAGTCTACAATTTGAAAACATATCCCACTGGTCCCTTTGCTTGGTTGAGTCACAATGAATATGAGCAGGGACACATTTGAAGCATAATCATCCAACCTAGATGCAGTAGGACTACTTTAATTGCAATTTACATTTCACGTAGCATAATGCAACATAAATGTATCTACTAAATTGCATTTCTAATGCTTCTAGAACCTTTCGATGTGCACATGCTCAAGTGTCATTATCTGAACGTTCCAAGCCACTGCCTCCTCACCTCAAGATATTATCATGATTATTCTGATGAGATGCAATTAAATAAGCAGATGTCCACAAGCTGCTCCCAAGACGTGTTGATAAAATACTTCCCAATTCAACCACTTGCATACCCATTTTATAACATAAAAATGCTTAACCTGAAATAAACTTTCAATGCTAATGAATCTTTTTTTCATTTTTTTTTTAGTCAGCAATATTGTTCATGGCAGAAAATAAAATGATCAGTGGAATTGGTGGCCTAACATGATAGTTCGTCTGAGTCTATATTGTCCTGTAGGACTTGATAATCTTCTTGCCCAAGAAGTGTGAACACCCCAGTGAGAAGTGTAGTCTTGTCACAAACAACTAATTGGAATGACCCCATTTAGCAACACGTCAGGGGAACGTGATGACATAGACAATGTCAGCACCTCTACAAGTCTTCTGTGGTCTAAACGTAATAGCATGCAGCTAATGCAACAGAAATCACCAGGAAGCACTCTGACTCACACTCGATGACGACCCTTTCATTAACTGTGCAACACATTCTGATTGTAAAAATGGTGGCAAATATCACATGGCCTAGCAGACCTGCAGTTTGTGTGTGTGTGTGTGAGAGAGAGAGAGAGAGAGAGAGAGAGAGAGAGAGAGAGAGAAAGGCACAATTTCAATAAGTTAATGTAAGAATAATGTAATCAATAGCCCACATACACGTGTATATTGTGGAGCAAGGATGGCAACATTATATCAATTTAATATGTTATCCGATTAAATTGACTTTTCGTCCTTCCATCTGCAAATTCACAATTCCGAGGAAGCACATTTCCCCCCGAAAGATCAACAAATGGCATTCAACTGAGTTTTGACGCACTCACTCTCACTACAGCTAGGCGCACACACAGAACAACGTGAGATTGGCGCATTCGAGATACTCGCTTGTAAACAGCCACGAAGTCATCCAAAGGGCAAGCGTAGCCTGCGTGAACAGGACAGAATAAAAAACCCAACTACCTTTACAGAGAACCAGCACACAGCCTCGCACACATCCGTCTCTGGTCAACAGCTGGAAGGCAACCTGAGAAGCTCATTGGATCGTCTTCGACGTCCAATGTATGTATGGCTTGGTAATACAGACACTGTATACATGCAAACTGATATGGGCCTCGGAAAGAGCACAACGCAACGGAAATATAGGCCCATATACATTCGTGCAACCAAGTTTATCCAGTATACTAAATCCTTCACATGCTGTGCAGCCTGGAAAATAGACTATCATTTAATCAAGGTTTGGTGAAAGAAATGTGAAGTGTCCTTGGCAGTTGCTTCTGCTTGATTTATGTCGGTGAAAGTCTTTCTTTGCATGGCCTTGATTAATAGTTTGGAAGGTTAGAGAATAACACTATACTGCATTCAATATTTTATGAACAACTTAAACCACCTCAATATCATTGTTTCACACACACACACACACACACACACACACACACACACACACACACACACACACACACACAAACAAACGTTTTAATATGCATCAAAGTGCTATAGCCCATGACATTTCAGTGACGTAGGCTACGTGAACTTCATGTAGTAATATTTTCAATTCATGAAAAATAGGCCAGATAGCCTACGTCATGTGGTCCTCGGTCATTGCATGCAATCATGCTGTGACAATATCATCTGACTTTTGACTTAACATCCTAATAGCGAAGGTCAACTCTAAGAGTAAATGTTTCACTCATTAATTTAGTTAACACTGTTCACAGCAGATGGGCAGAGATCTTGGGTCTTGCAGACATGGGCATCCCATTCATCAAGTGGCGCATTACAGCTTTCTCCTTCTCTCGGGTTACACGCGTCAGTCGCCTCCACATTTTGGGGTCAACGCTTGACTGAACTAGTTGGGCTGTCTCTCTCTCTCTCTGTTCCAAACTTTACGAGCACGTATAAGGTCTTGGTTGGGATAATTGAGATGATTACGTCAAACCTAAGCCCTATTTGTCTCTCAGGAATCGTTGCATCACCCTGTCGGAAGGGAAACTACATCGGCTAACTTTGATTGCCCAGAAATGGGCAACTGCAATGATATTTCAAAACCCATTCTGTTGGCCGATATCATTATAGTGATTATTATTATCATTGCGTTGAGATTGCCACCCCCGCTCCCCTTCCCTGCTTTTTTTGTTTTTTTAGTAGGCTAGTCCTATGTTAATTTGAAATTAAAACTTAAGCTAAATAGCCTAAACTGTATTCTAAGTCTAACCCACAGAGGCCATATCTGCAATTTATTTATTTTAATTTCCGTTTCTATAGTATGCTACAATTCATCCAGTTAGAGCTTTGCTGCTTTCACACACACACACACACACACACACACACACACACACACACACACACACACACACACACACACACGCAAGACGGGATCGGTTTACTGGATCAGTTAAAGTGTGAGTAATAAATATTCATAGACAAGTGTTAGCGCCTGCGCCCTTCAATCGCTCTTCTGTGTTGGTTTCGGCCTGTCAGCTGTTAAGAAATATTCAGATGCAGTCAAAATCTCTCATCTTCTTTTTAAGGATGTAATTGGTGCAGGCTAAACTGTGATAAATATGAATTTTGTTTAAATTCCAAAAAAACACGAGCAAATTGGTATGGTATGGTAAGACTGCCAACTGTACTGTTAAGTAGACTAACCCGGCTGTTATCCGGTAGGCTACGACAGTTCGTCTACATAGAATATCCGGAGAAAATATAAGCAAAATCATATTTATTAAATGTGGTTCAAATGTTTATTTTTTGCTTTGATTATAGCACCTACGATTTGATAGTTCATTGATCTGTTTCAAATAATTGTAGGCTTAGGCAATGACATGTTTTTACGCTGCCAATAGCCTAATTGGGGACACCTTGAACTTGGGAAAAATAAGCCTACATTTTGCTTATCTAGCTGGACCTTAGGGCACGCCATGCGCAAGTCAATATTACCATAGCGTTGCCAAATCTAGCGTTCTGACTAGGCTACAAGGCTGTACAAAACCAGCCACCATACCGCAGGTCTGGCTGGTTGAAACATCAGAATTGGCAATAATTCCGACCAATCGTAGCTTTCTTTGGCAGCAGACCTCGCAACATAAATGGATGTTTTTCTCCCAACACGAGTTGAAGGAATGCATCTCATTGCATGGATCAATAGCCTACGTAACATCCTATTCTGTGGCTGTTCTAGCGGTGCGTGAATGAAGATGTATCAGCACTAGAACCTAGATAGATAGTGTTAAATAGAGTCGAAAAAGTCATTTTATTGCCATCCTTCATTTATCTCAAAAGTTAATAGCCCATAACAGAAAATATGAATACATTTCAATACATTTAAGCAAACCACGTCAGATATCGTGAATTTCTGCCATGTTCAATCTCTCTCTTTTTCTCTCTACACACACGCGCGCACACACGCACGCACACACACACACACACACTTAACGCCTGTTGAAATGTCCTCCTTATTTTTTTCTTTCAAATTAAGTAAAAAAAAAAAAACGACATGCATTACGTCACACCGGCTCACTGTTTGACCAACTGGACAGAAGAGAGAGAATATATTTCAACCCATAGTTTCAGAGATTCACTGGAATGGAATAATTATTGCCATATTATTGCTCAGAGTGACACACACACACATGATATAATCTTGCCTATAGGCCTACAACAAAATCACTTTCTATTCCACATTATACTATTCTGCTGGAACTTTTGATTTGAACATTTATTCTTCTTCCTTTAAATGTGTCGATTTCGATATCAGCAAATTGACTGATTGTGAATTCAATTTTCTGTCGCTTTTGGGGCACTGGAAGTGTTAAACACGCTCATGACCATTGGAGTCTGTTGATGTGATCTCTGCTTAATGGGGCGATCAAGCAAGCTGCAACGAGGAACAAAGACCAACACTGACTCCTCAACACTTCCTAAAACTATGGAATCCGACACAGGGAAAATAAATTAGATTCGAGAACAATTGAGCAACATAAACTATCCAGTTTACACTGATGAGCAACCGTCACGATTAATCGTTTTAATTCGCACATTACTCGAGGGCAACGTCTGGCATGTTAATTTTGGATAAACAGAAGAAGGCAGACAGAGAGGAAATCAAATTACTTAACATTCATTTATATTATAAGATTAGGGTAGTTGTTAAAAGCTGCATGGGTGACCATGATGTGATTTAAAACCTGCTTCAATAGGCGTATCTTTATTAGAGATAATACGTTGTCGCCCCCTATTAAACAGGCTATAGGGAAATAGGCTACATTGAAATGTCTGTGTCGAATTTCAGCCAGTGTCGAGCCATGACAATTCCAATATTTTTTTCTCCAAAATATAGGCTAAAGGCCTACATTGTTGTCCTAGGCTACTTGTTGTCCTACTCAGTCCTCTCTTCAAATATTTTTTTTCCCAGATTTGTTGAAGTTGAATAGGCTATGAACATGCATTCACTCGGTTATCCAGTCATGCTTACAAAAGGCTATGAGAACAAAAATGTTGAAGGCAATCGGTTGTTGTATTTTTAATCCTTTAATATTGTACGAAATGTAACCAAACATTATTGTAAACTAAATTTTACATACGAGCGCATTTCTCCATAAATAGCCTACCGATCATTTCTAACATGTGTTAGCCTACCGGTCCTCTACATGCGGATAGATATGGAAAATTGAGCTATTTACAGGTAATACTTCCTTGCAATTGTCAAGGCAATGGACAGATAGCTTTTTATATTTATCACGTACATAAACAGATTGACACGGAGTTTCAGGCTTTCACTACACGATTTATCGACATGACATTAAATAACAACAATGATACTGTGCTACTCAAACTGGACCTTGGACGAAATGTTGCACTGAATACAAAAGCACAATAATACTAATAGTCGGTTAGGTCGACGTGTAGACTGTAGTAATACTGAGTAATTCACATTTGGTACACATTAACTATAACATTCTGTTCAACCAAGTCTACTCATCGCAATATTCTTAAACCATCTCATTTCCATATATCTAGGGACCACATTTTCACAAATTCCCTTAAACTGTGATATAAGTATTTACAAAATAAAATATTACATTTTGAACTAGGTGAATCTTTATGTACAAAAATCAGGCCACTACCCGCAGATAGCATGCATTTCGAGATTTCCTGTGTGCAGTCTTTTAATATAAAGACCCAAAGAAAATAAAGTAAAAAGGTAAAACTTGGTAGCCGGCCTTGAACCTTGTCCATGCATTGTTCTCTTTCTTTGCTACGGCCGTTAATCAACCATTTTGGCCTCCACGTTTTTTTCTCTCGTCCAAGCGTTAAAGGCTGACTTTTAAGTCTTGGTTTCCAAGCAGTCTTAATTCTGCAGTCTTTTCTGAAATATTTACACGTACCATTCATTGAAATTTGATGACAGCGTGCTGTGACTTGTCGTGTGATGTACTGTCGACGCTGCTGGTGAGATGGAGCTGGTGCTCTGGTTCTCTGTGGACGGTGATACAATGGTCGGTGGCGTGGATGACTCGTACCCTGAACTTGCCGCTGGGGATGGCTGGGACCCTTGAGTGGTCGCCTCGTGAACCTGCGATGGTGCACAAGAGGAAAAGTGAATTTAATTTTTATTGAGCTTGTGTTGAACATTCTGTGATTCATTATAAAAATACAGCGCCTGTCATCCATCTTTATCGTCAGTATGAAGATTGGGGTTTATGGAACGTTTCTGAGAGGCCAATTGCATTCCCATAACGTGAGATCACATATTTCGGGATATGGCGGCTGGCAATGGCATCCAAGTGTATACAGAGGCAACATAATACAGGATATGGTTTGTCTGCACAAGGCTAACTTACATTCACAAAAATGTTACAAGGTTGTAAATAAATTCATGAAAATGAATGGCTATGAATGTGTAATAAACATAACATTTTACCTTCATGTGTTTCCGGAGTGAGCTGGGGTGTGTGTAGGACTTGTCACACATTTTGCAGAGATAGGGTTTGTCAGACGTATGGACATGCATGTGTTTCTTGCGGTCGCTGCTGTTTGCAAACCGTCTGTCGCAGCCTTCGAACTCACATTTGAAGGGTTTTTCACCTACAGAACAAAGAACATTTTAAAGTCATATGTAAACAAAGAAAAAAAAAGTGTGATCGCCAGAATTAAAACTCTGGATGTTTTCATTTCCATAAGTAAAACGTTATTTCATTAGGCCATTTAAACTCACAATTAATACAAATAATCACGAATAACATTTAGGCTATTTATGTAGGAGCTAGGCCTATTTAGGCCTATTTATTTAAAGCATGTTGTATTTATCTCTATATTTAGGCTTTTTTTATGTTTTACTTTATTAAGAGAAGCATAGGGCCTATAGGCACACACCCACTGCAATTGTTTTTTGAGTTTAAAAAAAATTCCCACCTAAAATAGCATGTATAGCCTACTCCTCTTCTCAAAATAAGTGCATGCACAGGCTTAATACAATAAGTGAATTACAGAAATATCAAATAAAAGGCTAGTCTGCATTAACAATAACAATAGGCCTACCAGTCCATTGAATGCATGCATAGACGTCTTAGATAAGGCTATCTTACCAGTGTGAGTCCTTTTGTGAATCTTTAGATTTTCCGATCGAGCAAATACTTTGCCACAGCCGGGAAAAGGACATGGAAACGGCTTCTCTCCGGTGTGCACTCTGATGTGGTTCACAAGTTTGTATTTGGCTTTGAATGGTTTTCCTTCTCGGGCACACTCTTCCCAGAAGCAAATATGGTTCGACTGCTCCGGTCCCCCCACATGCTCCACCGTCAAATGGGTCACCAGCTCGTGCATCGTGCTAAAAGTTTTGTTGCACGACTTTTTCGGATTCGTTAGTTGCTCTGGTTCGATCCACTTGCAGATCAACTCTTGTTTTATCGGCTGCCTCATGTAACGGAAGAAGGCCCCTGCTCCGTGATGTGCGGCCATATTCATGTTCATAGGGCCATAGCCATGCAACTGGGTCGAAGCATAGTGGTCGGACCGCGGGCTGGTAACGTGGCCATACTGGTCGGCTCGCCCGTACATGTCCCCCGAAAAGCCCAACCGCATTTGACTGTTAACAACATTTGAGGACGCATGGCTCGCGGCTTGCTCGTGAAGTCCTGGGAAGAGCAGGTGCCCCGCGGCATCTGAGTGTGCATGTGGTCCTGCAAAACTTCCCGCTGCGGATGCGAAGAGACTGTGTTGCGCACTGGTGGCGTCTCCGAAGCCCCGATTTCTGAAGAGAAAGTCCCGGGTTGAGTTGAAAGCCGCGGTGGAGTAAGAGCTGACGTGTGTCGGGTGGTGGTGGTGCCCGAGGGCAGCAGCTGCGTAGCCGGGTGCTTGGGAGGAAAACGCCGTTTGGCCTGAACCGAGATCATGCGAGCTGTGGTTGATTTTGAAAGCGCCCATCCCGTCTGCGAACGGATTTATCCCCAAAGCCACTTCTCTTTCTGTGACTTCGCCTGTTGAGTGATGCCGCGAGGAGCCGAAAGTAGTCACTCCTATGGTAGGATACTGAGGTCCTGCGTCCAAGAGCATCTTCAAGTCTTGACTTGCTGAGACGACTGAGAGGAGAAATCAAAAATCACGCACAGATATTCTTAGTCCCTACTTCTACCTGCAAAAATTCTCGGACCTCACTGAGCTGAGCAAACTCCAATCCAGCGATTTTCTATTTACTTTTACAGGACAGGAATTTCCCCCACTAGTTCTCATCCGATGCACACGCAAATCATGTACAATATTGTCTTTTGCGGTTTATCTTCCTGTGGCGAAACTTTCACCTCCTCAGTCAGGCGGTGAGCTCTAGACTGATAGTCGCAATCATTCCTGCAGATAAATGAATTGAAAAGACAACACAGTCCACCCCTGATGAATGGGAAAGGAGGGGGGTGTCATGTGACCGTGTTCTCGGCCGTTCATTGGAGAATCCCGTCTTCCCCCGAGTAACATCCACTCACCAAATAACAATCCGCGGTGCTGTGCCCACACTCCTATTGGTCCGTTTACATCATCAATCCTAAGTATTGTGAGATTGCTGACTGAGGATTTGGTTAAAAGGCTGAATAACAACACAAAAAGTTGAGAAATATAAAGAAACAAAGGGCTATATGGAAACGGAGATCAGCGTTCACTGCGAAGTCGAACTCTACTGCTTACATTCACATACACGTTGAAGCAAAACAAAATAAAAACATTCGTAATACAGTGTTTTAAGCCCAAAGGGGTTTTAAGCCCAAAGTAGGCTAGAGATGGACATCGTTGTTCAAGTGCATACGAAATAGCCTAGTAGACTTACCAAAAATGTAATATAATGTAGCCTATCTCTCTCTCTCTCTCTCTCCCTCTCTCTCTCTCTCTGTGTCTGTGTATTAATCTAAAAAACATTGGGTGGAAAATGCTTTGCATATCAAATTTTATCTAAACTCTGATTTCCTATTCCAGAGCACAGAGGCCCCAATGATGCGTGCAGATATAGGAGTAAAACTTGTGCAGTGTGAGTGGGTTAGCATCCAAGTTGTCACAAGGACAGTGGGTTCCAAAAGTAGCCAAAACAAGACGGCCGTGTGCCCAGTAACTTTTAAAAAAATTCCTTTTTAAACTTCAGTTGTCAAAATGTACAGAAAATGTGTAATTTCAGACGCACGAGAGGTGGCTGCACGAGAGGTTTACCCCCCCCCCCCCACACAACCCCTTGCATTATCCGTTCCCTCACTGAACTGCCAGAAAGAGGTATCAGCTTTGTATTCTCACATCACTACCCTTAACCTACAAACCATATAAGGGTTTCTCGAATCCAAAGTGTTCCAATTGTTTTGTCAAATATAACTATTAAGTATTGTCTGTGTAGTTTACACGTTTTTTGCGGGCGAGTAAAGGCATAACCATTGCATGTGTAAACCGATGTGGGTTGTCGAAGTTACCAAGTGGGATTTGCGGCGCTCTCTACAGGAACCTCCGGCTGCTAGAGTTCAAAGCCGCATGCACAGATGTGCCTTACCAGCCATTAAAATAGCATCTTGGCTGCTGGTTTCTGCTCGACAGTCCCAAATTCACAGTTGAGAGGCCGAGGGAGGAGAAGGAGTGTGTTGGCTAATTCTCAAATGTTAGACATTTGGAGGGAGCCTTCAACAGGTGGAGAACGGTAAGAATGGCACGTATAGACGTGACTTTGAAAAGATAAAATACAAAGGCATAGGCCTGCATCTTAAAGGGCATGATTGCACTGTTACTTTATCTGATGCACACCAGAAGAGGCCAAGTCATTGCGCGGCTATATTGCTGAGTTATGCATATTCTATAATCCGATTTGACGGTGGAAAAAATATGTAACTGCTATAACTACCTTTAGACTCATCACCCTGACTCATGTCTTAGGGCATATAGGCCTACTATAGTAATGTGTTGTATCGGATAGACCTTATGGATATTGTTTCTATTAATATTGATATGGAGTGCAATAAAACACATTGAATACGTTGAATAGTTCAAACTATAGTGAGGGTCATTTGATACATTTGTGCTGATTGTGGTGGTAAGGGAAGCCTACAATTGGCTAAACAAAGTATGCATCTCACATGCATCTCACTATGTAATGGATCTGAGGAAATGCGCTGTTTTTGTCCTGTGTCCCACTTCCTTGCTGTTTATATTCGAGCACAACTTGGAACAGAAATAGGCCTAGCACTTCAAAGTCCTGCGTTACGCGTCATGTTCCAGAAATGCCTGAATAGTACAGCTGCGACCCTGACTACTCCCGGAGCAAAGGGCATTTAATAAACATCTTTAGGATCAGTAATGCTACCTCATAAGATATACTTATTTATGACGTGCTGGACATGGAGTTGTCATCAAAGGTTTCTGACATGTCAATTCAAAATTCCCAAGAGACTTAATATTAATTTGGATGCAAAACATAGGCTACCGGCTAAATCAAGGTTTCACGTTTGACATGGTCAAAAAGACGACGGCCACTGAGGTAATGATAAAACATGGTTATCAACAGGGAGACCACATTTACCATTCTCGTGTCAGACAGTTTTAAACTTTTTTCTGATCTCCCTGTTTAGCCAAGTAGCTAGGCTAAATGAGAAATAATTTAATGTTTAGACTTTGATATCCATTTCTAATGCCAAAGTTGTTTACTTGGACACTAAATATGAAGTACTGCTACTACTACTGAAGTACTGCTACTACTACTGAAGCAGACTACTTCAGACCATGGTCACAAAGTTGTCCCCAAAAAATACGGGTTAACTGCCTTTGAACTACCCATCACTCTTAGAGACAACAAAATCGGCTATTGACTACTATGGACACTTTTAGTTGTGATTTTTGACATTAATCTGTTTGACTGCCCTTTGGGTCAATTCACATAACAATTCGTATTTGTCTATAGTGATTTAATTGAGGAAAAGTCGGCAAGCATTAGACATTTAAAACATTTACCTAACATGCATCAATATTTCCCTTAATGGCAAAAGGCTATGACAATTTGGTAATATTGGTATGTTTTAAACTGTGCTCATGTTGATATTTAGCCTCGCGGCGTATAAGACATATCAAAATTAGGCAGGCGTCATGTGTAGTCTAAACGCCAGAGGACTGAATTGAATCAGTATCAAATGGCAATATTATTCTATCTTAAAATAAATAGGCTAGCTACTAAATTATTGTATTTACATGCCATGTTAGAACTCGGTCTACATGGTCCAAACAGTAGGCTAACTTTAAAAAGTGTTTGGTGATGTGTTGGTCACCAAACATAACTTTTGCCTCTCAGTCGAGACAAAGTGTAGCATGTGGCCACTCGCTGTCAAGCATTCGCTTATTATTGTGGTTTACAAACGCATTAGCCCAAACAGTTCAAAAAAGGAAACGAATGCGAAATAGTAGCCTACGATTCATTGCTGACGATTGGTCACATCGATGTCTCATACTATGGCGGTGAATCATCAAAAGATTACGTTTTATACTTTGGACAGCCGTTCTCTTCATGTGTGGACCACTCGATACTGTATAACCAACAGTTTAACCCATATGGGGACAAGTTTTATTTTTGGCCTCAAATCTTTGCCGCTTCCGTGCGCCCTTGCTATGGCACCACCTCCTGCGCCCTGATCCTCTCCAGTCCTGGGTCTCAATCCGGCAGGGCTAGTGAGTGAAATTACCCCGGATCATAACAACAGGTCCGCTCCATTACTTCTTTCTCGGGACAATAGACCTCGCTCCCCCATTCACAAACACAGAGAAACGGATCCCGAAGTGCTGGAAGCTGCAAATGCGTGAGGAATAGTTGTGGACGGGCGGGTGGGAGGACATGTAAATATGTTTCTTTATCTCAACGTCTCTTTTCTGACCTGTGTGTGCGTACAACTCCCACTGGGAAATATTTATTTTGTCCGGAAGACAGACTCTGTGAAGATTTCCTTTGATGCGCAAATTTTGGAACGTGCGTAAAGTCTAATTATGTCGTAGTTTGATCAGTTAGCTATATAGGCTAACGAAATTAAGATATCTCTGAATTATGTATGATCCATACAACTTCCATAGAGTGGCTTCTTGCATATTGAGCATGTCTCTTTTAGTTTTAATCACATAACCAAATCATGGAAATCGCTGTTATAAAGCACCGTGTTGCATAGCCTATAGCTCCTGGACACACTAGCAGAACAAGCGATTACACTTCTGGAGCAAAGATTTAACTTTTGAGAATGAGTTTAAAGTACAATAACCTTTGCATAACAACTACTTTTTTCTCTCCACAAGTGTAGCCCGAGGCACTGCGCAGGCGCTGTTGTTCCTTGCTGTCACTAAAACATTTTTCTTCGCATTGGAAACTGTCACAAGTGACGTCAATCACTGGGCTCTGACCAATTAGAACGCAGGGTGATTGTTTAGCTCCGCGGGCTGCAGCGCCGACCATGAATCTCTATTCAGTATATCAAAGCGTCCTGCTGCTGCCTCTCAAGCGAATGGGATTCCATGTAGGCACTGAGATAGAATCTAAACTTTAAAACTTTTTTTTTCTCTCCTCTATTTTTCATTGCGATTAAAATATATTTGTCATCATCATTATTATTTTGCCTGCTGTCAAGTTATTCTAAAATTAGGAGTAATGAGCGTGGATGCTTTGGGAAGCCCTGTGATGGACCCTACGTTTTCCAAACGGAACACGGCGCTGAGATTAGTTGACTTGGCAGGGGCTCACCACCATCACCATCATCACCACCATACCCCTCAGAGCGTGACAGGCTTCCCGGGGTTCAGCAGCCATCCACACTCAATGGCTCACGCGCACCCTGGGGAGATTACTGCGGAACCCCGCCTGGGGCCGAGTCCATTCGGGCCAGAACACATGGGGCACTCCGCGGCCCTCAAAATCAGCCCAGCCCATCATTATCCTCACCACCATCACCACCACAATCATCATATGGCAGGCCACAGTGAAGTGGTCTCCAGTCAAACGGGAGCTTTTGGCCCGGTGCAGGCGACGACGGTCCCCTATTCTATGTCTCACACGGCCCAGGCGTTATCCGCAGGTAGGGATTTCCTCATTCGAAGAGATCTGACAGCTCAAGCCATGCCAGTGCTGACCGACCAGACTCCTGGTTCAACCTCTCACCACGGAATGTTTGTCTCAACAACAGGTAGCTATCCGGGACACTATGGTCATCACCCCGACGCCGGAAACCATACCCTTTTCTCGGGACTCCATCACGAACAGCCGTCTAACGGAGCACCAGGTGGCCAAGCCTTGAATGGACAAATACGGTTAGGAATACCCGGAGAAATGTACGTTAGGTCTGATCACTTGAGTCAAGTGGCAAGCTCCAGGGCAGACCCGTACTCCGCCTCGCCTTTACATGGCTACGGCGGTCTGAATCTGAACATGAATCTCAGCGCGCACCACCACGGAGCCGGTGCCTTTTTCCGTTACATGAGGCAGCCGATAAAGCAAGAACTCATTTGCAAGTGGCTGGAACCGGAGCACGCGCCGAAGAAACTTTGCTCCAAAACTTACAGCACTATGCACGAGCTGGTAACGCATGTGACAGTCGAGCATGTCGGAGGACCCGAGCAGGCAAACCATATATGTTTTTGGGAAGAGTGTCCAAGGGAGGGAAAACCGTTTAAAGCTAAGTACAAACTTGTAAATCACATTCGAGTGCACACCGGAGAAAAACCGTTTCCATGTCCATTCCCCGGCTGTGGAAAAGTATTTGCAAGATCCGAGAACCTTAAGATCCACAAAAGGACACACACAGGTCAGCGACTTCATTTGTATTCAAAGGCACCTTTAAATAATGTATCCTTCACAGTTTGTATCAGGTTAAGAATTTAATTTAATTAATAATCTCTATGAAATAGGCCTATATTTAAGATGCTATACCTTACAATTTCTCCAATTGATAAAAAAAAAAAAAGAAACCACTAGTAGCATGCTAAATAAACAAACCTTTATCTGCTTTTTATGTGTTTATCCTCCAGTTTATTTAAATATTGATTTAAGCTGTATTTTGGGTGTGTTAACTAATAACTGACTAAATGGGATATTTGGAGCAATGCTTTTATGGGTGGCATCTGCACAAATAGTGACATGTGCATAGTCCATATAGGAGGATTAGCTTTCTGTGTGTGTGTGTGTGTGTGTGTGTGTGTGTGTGTGTGTGTGTGTGTGTGTGTGTGTGTGTAGGCTATGTGTGTGTGTGTGTGTGTGTGTTGATCAACCTAATTTCCAAAGTGTTGTGAGTTTCATAGTGGTCAGAAGTTAGTGCTCGGAAATTCTAGTAGCCTACATCTCACTCAGGCGTTTGACGTGTGCACTGTCATGTTTATGCCAACACAAATCGAAGACTGAGGCCTACCACAGGTCTGCCCGAGTACTGCCTCATAGAGAAAAGCAATATCAATCAAGCTCAACAAAAGCTGCAGATGTATTCAGTCTTAAATTACTGCCTTCAGAATGTAGTCTACCTCTACAATGTGTGGTCCATGTATCTATTAATTTTTTAATTTAACATAATATTTCGGTTCTGGCACCTTATAGATAGGATCCAACATATTTTAGAGAATATATAGCCTAATGTTTCAGCCATTAAATAAATCTATCAACTAATGTTTTTATAATAAGATTTATTAATTGTTCGTGTTGTCAAGGATTGCACTCTTCTTGTTATTATTATTATCATTATTAATATTATTATTATTGATATAAATAAAAACATGTTAGTACTGTATCTTCATTGGTATACATTATGAGGTAGGGATGCTTGTTGTAGAAGCAGCAACACAAACTCCAAATGTTACAGCAAATTGAAGAAGAAGATGGAGAATGGCAAACTTGTACATTATTATCAAGCCTATTATGGTAACTTACAAAGCAGTAATGACTTTGCTTTGGGAACGCTCGTGCTAGACAAAGCAACAAGTCGATAGAAACAGGCGCCTAGGGAGGGGCCACAGCAGTGTAACAGGTAGTAGCTAATTCTACTACGCTGACCATTTTTTAGACGCTGCACTCTCCGTTACTCGTTGGACACGTGCGTCACGTTGCCATGCCGTAATAACATGGTTATTATTGATAACCATTATGTAATACAAGGTTAGTAGAAATACGAACACGAGTAGCCCAGTTGTCCTATAGAACAGACATGGCTGCCTGAAAAAAGATCTACCTGGGGCGTCGAACACAAACACAAAAGTGTTTTTTAATGGAATAAAATCACATGTCTGTCCACTCACAACATCGCACTCCACAGTGACCTGTAAATACAGTAGCTTATAATATTTTTGGTGGTCGTATTTGCATCCACAACCATGTAGACTACTATTTAGCCTGGTCTATGCCTTATTCACATTACTAAGTACAAATCTGTTTAATTATTTCGGCGTGTGTTGACTCCCAAGGGCCCTGGTCTTGGGTATCGTGTTTAAAACCTGAAACTGTGGTTATGGCTCAGTCTCCCCCTGGGCTCTGCTCCTCGGCGTTTTCTTGTAGAACACTAATATCCTTGATTGGCTCTCTCAGTCCAACAGCTGAAGGTCAAATTGATATTCAACACCCAAGTATAATTAGACTACAGAAATTACACGTCGCTTGTTGTGCGCCTATGAGAGAAATCAGCATTGGATAATGGCAGTGTAATTTATTCAGATTGTCTTTTTGCCTGGTCATGGTGTCAGATGGTTTAGTCATGGATGCGGGTGTACATGTTTGCTTGTGGAACCAGATGTTTCTTCTAAGTTTAATCATTGTAAATCACTGAGCTAGTAAGTTAGAATGAACTTTATGACCCTTATTTCTGCATGTGATAGAATGCAGCAGTACCCGTTTTATCTGCGTACTTAGAAGACAGTCTACCATGCTCAAAATTATCAATAGGCCTACTTCCAATCTGATAAAGGAATTTCTCTTCCAGATTTAACTAGAGAGGTGACAATCCGTGACCTTCACGTGTTGTGGGTGTAATAAAGAAGCTGAGGATACAACCTAATCTCTATTTTTGTATTGCAGGTGAAAAGCCCTTTAAATGCGAGTTTGACGGATGCGACAGACGTTTTGCCAACAGCAGTGACCGGAAAAAACACTCCCACGTGCACACAAGCGATAAGCCTTACAACTGCAAAGTGAGAGGTTGTGACAAATCCTACACACACCCCAGCTCACTGAGAAAACACATGAAAGTGCACTGCAAGTCTCCACCGCCGAGTTCAGGCTACGAATCTTCAACCCCGTCACTAGTGTCCCCCTCATCAGACTTGGGCCGCGAGCCAGGGGCCTCGTCGCTCTCGGAACCGGTTGCGTCGTCACAACCCGCCAATCTAAGCGAGTGGTATGTCTGTCACAGCTCTGGAGCCAGTGGCACCCATACTCCACCCAGCGGTTCGTCCACACCTGACCCCTCAGACGGGCCGCCTTACAGGAACCCCGAACCAAGGGACGCATACTAGCCAATTAGGTTGAGAAAATGCATCGAATATTAAGATATTTTCTATTTGACTTGAAAAGGTGAACACATCCAAAAGGTCTATTTTTAAATGTTCAGTCATTCAAAATAGTGGCATTGGGCCGATGCCTACCCCCCCCCCGCTCCACCCCCAAAGCCCTTGAATGAAATCTGAAATATGTTTGTAAATCTTTCGATATCTGGTACTGGTTTAATGTACGCATGTTGCTGTATTATTTTGTACATTGAGTTTTGACTTCAATAGCCTATCTTTTTAATTTATTTTTGAATCTGACATTTTTGTATTATCGAACCAAAGTGTTTCAATATGAAAAATGTACATTTGTAAATTGTTGAGTTTCGATGTGTTGATGTGAACAGTAATTTTTGTAAGCTTCTGTCTTTAAGCTTTTTTTTATGAGCCTATTGTTTGCTACAATTATTTGTATAGGCTAAATGTTCTAAGTTTCATACAGACATATTTTCATTTGTGCTGAGGGTCATTTATTGAAATGTTTTCATATATGGTCTATTTGATATTGCCTTCACATTTATAAATGTTTGATCAACCTAGGCATTTGGTGGATATTTTGTATTGTCAAAATTGGTGAGATGCCTTTTTATATGTTCTCGAGTGTACACTCGAACTGTGTACCAAATCGCCTTGTAATTTGTCAGTATTGGGAATAAATCGTGTATGATAAAAACGACATTTTGCTTTTCTGACCTATTCCTGATAAACATCAATACTATTCGGGACAATAATAAAATATTAACCATATAAATGCACTGTTAACTACAAGCTACTCGGTCTAAAATTAAATCACTTCAGCTTGTTTTATCGACTCTTGAAACATTTGTTCATAGTAGGCCTATACGAACGGTGAGTCTCAACTGATTCCTCCATCAATATTAGCCTGGCCATCGCGGATTAATGCAGGTGCCATTAATATTAAGTACACGATTAGACACGATTTGAGATGACTGCAGCTTCGATTGTATCTTTTGGTTGTCACTTTCTATAGCCAGATCCCCTCTTAAGAATGTGCCTAGACGCTGTCCAGTTTTAGCCCACTTCAGTTGGCCAACTTGGCCAACTTTAAGCCAAGTTCCAACGACAAGTTAAGGGACTGATAAAACAATATTTTTTTATATCTTAAAAATCTTAATATGTTTTTTACAGGTGTAGACCCATGGTTTAGGCCTACATTGCATGTTCGTGAAAGCTCTATATCTCTTTTGGATAAACGGAGGTTTTATGCAGGGGTTATACGGGCAGAGTTTGATGAAAGCCTAACTTCTCATCCAGACTTCAAAGAACTTTTTGTACAAAGAGCCATTTCTTCACGACGGTGAATCCTCATGGTGAATTACGATTTCTATAGCAATAGCCGAGTCAAACTCGAATGATATGGGGCCAAGTCCGTGGACTCCAAAGCCTGTTCAAAAGAATGTAATATTTGCTTCCCATGGGGTACGAAACGGTAATCTATTTGCTTTATGGGCTCCATAAAGAGAAATATTATTTTGCTATATATATATATATATATATCATATATATATATATAAATATATTACAACAATCAAAAGAGCCGATGGAATTAGTTGTTTCACACAATGATAGACTTGCATTGCTGCTTGGAGACGTCTTATGAATTAAAGCTGCCATTCTTGTTAGTTCAGCTTTCGTCAGTACGAGAGGGGCTCACAAAATACAAAATAGCCTTCCGGGCACGACCATGGGAACCTTTTGTTTTAGTTGACTGTCGAAAACGAATAGGCCTATTTTCAAATACCGTAGGTTAGCCTAATGGCTTTACCAAATACGTTATAGGCAATAGACAATGCATGCTTTCCATGTTGAGTAGAACAAACATTTTGACATAGGTGTCAACTTCAGCAATTGTGTTTATACGTCCTGCATGCACACAAATAAATAAATAAATTGTAGGGCATAAGACAGTTTGTAGCAAAGCAAATATATTCCAAATTTCAAATAAACCCAATAGGCGTTGGTGGGTGGTTACGCCACATAATATCTGATAGCCTACGTTTAGGGCTCGTCCTTTCTGGTTTCTGTTTACTTTATTAAAGTGCCACACTGAAAAGAGAGGGAGACTAAACACTATAAAAATAACCAAACAGTCGATGCTTCCATGGCACCAGCTCTTGTGCGTGAATAGGGAGAAGGATAGTTCGGTCTCAATTCAAACGAGGGCGCTTTGAAGTGGGAGTTAATATCAGAGGGATTCCTCCATGTCGTCTAAACGACGTTGATGACACGGAAAGCTGCCTTTGTCACCGATTTTGTTCGCCTCCTTTCTGTGGAGCCGTCCAAAGCTTTTAGTTCCACTCGTCAAAAGGACAAGGGCCATGTAAAACAATTTATATTTAACACTACAACGTATGACCAACAGTTATAAATGTGCATGCCTTTTTTAACAAACAAACTGACACACACACACGCGCGCGCGCGCGCACACACACACATATTTATATATAGCCTACAGAGAAAGGAGAGAGAGAGAGAAAGAGAGAGAGACACACAGAGAGAGAGAGGGAGAGAGAGAGACACACAGAGAGAGAGAGAGAGAGAGACCTATTGCGTGTTCATACATGGCCATTTAATTTAATGTCTTGCAAGTTTACATGCATGTGCGCTGAGCAACAACAAACTATTATTAACTCTTACATAAAGTTGTATATAGGCCAAGATGTACTTGGATACTATGGTGACGCTCTAACTCGATGACGACATCATAGACTGGAGACATGGGCTAAGATAACAGAAAGAGGCTCCTCGTGCAGCGTAGTGAGAGCCGTGTGGCCTTCATTAGAAGGCCTTTATATTGACGCAGCCTCTTTTCTCATCTTTGACAAAGTGTTTTGGTTGGAGTCATCTCCTGTTGCTTCCCCACGCCAGCCACACCAGCACTTCTTCTGGGTATTAATTAAAGTGCAGCCAGTAACAAACCTCTGACAACACGGTCAAGAACGGAGACCCTTTAACTATGCGCGCGTGTCTCTCCGCGTGCGTATGTGTGTGAGTGAGTGTGTGTGTGAGCGTGTGTGAGCGTGTGTGTGTGTGTGTGTGTGTGTGTGTGTGTGTGTGTGTCTCCGACCAACACGAGGCCTCTTGGTCTAATAGTTGACATTTCGGCTGGTGAGCAGGAAAAACATGCAGGCGCCATCCCTTCTTCAGTCGTGTGTGTGCTTGCAGTTGTATGTATAGGCCTACGTGCGCGCGCGCGTGTGTGTGACAGAGAGACAGAGAGAGAGAGGGAGAGAGAGAGAGAGAGAGAGAGAAATGAGGGGTACTCTTTCCGCCTCTTCTGTTAGAGGCTTAAAACAAGAATAGAAATATAGCAATAGAGCACCTGTCGAAAGTTGAAAATAGAGCCAGCACGTGCTTAAAACATATTCACAATTGATGGATATTGAATAATCATAGGTTATTAACCTAATACCACCATCGTATCTGGTACTCGCATGTTACAAACAACTTTGATACAATTACATGATATTTTGCTATGGATTTCCAATCCAAGGTTGGTTCCGACAGAAACATGCAACCTATGAATAATGCTTTGTATATCAATTTTACGTGGCAGGAACTCCAATCCAATGGAAGCACGGATATTGCCTTTGCAATACATATTCATCACATTAATTACAGATTATTTCAAGAAAGGTATTGGACTTGCACAGCAAAAGAAAATTACCCATTTTAATTTCTTGTCCCAGGTCGCCTCAGCGGTATACTGTGGCGTTCTAAGACTCATTTGAGTGTGAAATATAATTTCTTTGCAAAATAATGGAGGCGATAATCCTACTTCCGGAAACTGTCGTGCATTATTGAACAAAGCCCTTTTAATAGGGGATTAGCAGTCTGCGAGTAGAAAGCATTTCTACCCCCCCCCATTCAATGTTCCATTTCATGTCATAATTACAAGACATGGAGTGGCCGGAATTCGTATGCACAATCATCAGACAGGTGCAAAACCAAACAAGTAAATATATCCAGAAAATTTCACTACTTAAAAAGGAAACCTTGGATTCATGTCATTAGTCTATTCATTCCATGCTCTGGAAATGTTTTCTCATGGAAAAGGATCCAGTTTGTATTGACGATTTAGATGCCAGGTCATGCAAAATAATTGTTCTTGGGAGAGCCCAGAATTATACAGCTATATTTAAAATTTAGGTGGCTAACCCTTTTAATCAGATGAGGTGAATTCGTTGTGAGATGGCTTTGTTGGGAGTGGCACGTGCAATGAGCCCGTCGTGATAAAACATTTCCCTGATGTTGGAGTGAAAAGCTGCAACATTTTTAGAGCCTATACACTTTTAATGATCTGATGGGATGCAAGTAGTCTATCTGAAATCAAGGCTACATTTCGAGAAAGGAGAAGGCAAATTGCATGGCTGCATTGCACTCGATACTCAACTCACTGAAAAGAACAACTCGTATGAGCTTGGGAAGTCAAAGACAAGGTTGACGATTTCACGACGTGGGTCGTCTGGATCTGCCCCCAAGCGTTCGGATTACCACTCGGCTGTCCCCGGATTTTCGGGCGCGAAGTTATTCTATACTTTCATGGTTGAGTGGACTCCCTCCAACGCGAATCAGCCCCCATAGTTAGTGCGTCTGAACATGGATCTCTAACAACCTTCACATAATGTGCCAGAGTGTGCAGCAGTCCTTCGCACCTGCACTGTGAATAGGAAGTCCCATTCAATGTAAGATACGCTTGTTGGCCTTGAGTTTCAATGCAGCTGCGTGAATGAGTCGAGCGACCCGGGCTTTGCTGTTTCCTTTGATCTTGGATTTCCCACTTCCATGTGCTCCGTCTTACATAATGAGTATTTAGTTATCAATGGGTTATAGCATTCGAATAACTGTAAAAAGTAGGTTAAGTTCGAATAAATAAGAGAAAATCAAAGTTTAAATGGCCAAGGCCTTGTGTGTGTGTGTGTGTGCGTGTGAGTACTAGAAAGTGAGGGAGAGAGAGAGAGAGAGAGGGAGGGAGAGAGAGAGAGAGAGAGAGAAAGAGAGAGAGAGGGAGAGAGAGGGAGAGAGAGAGAGAGAGAGAGAGAGAGAGAAAGAGGTGGAGACACATTAAACCTCCTTCTCTAACCCTAGTTAAAGGTAAATTATTCATGATGTGTGTAAATTGTCTACCTTCTTTTGATGACTTTCTGAAGTCATATACTTGTTCATGTCGGCACCTGACAAATATGCCCCCCCCTGCTACAGTAGGCTATATGATATAAGTCCTCATAGCATAATTGCCTAAGTCATATTTTAAGGTTTTCAGAAAAGAAGAAAAAACAAAATGCCTAAGTCAAGTCGATGACTTAGGCGGATAGTGATTTTGGAATATAACAAGCATTCTGATAGGCTGAGGACATGGGCAATAATGCACGGTGAAGCAGCAGTGTTAGGAGAGTAGAGTTAGGCACAAATATAGCCTACATTTGGCCAAAATATGGCAATTATGCTATGAGGCTAACGAGATAGCCTGCAATGCACATTCCTGCGACACAAGCTACCAACCGTCTTGTACACAACTTGGAGTAGGTTTAAGTTTACACTGTATTGTCCTCAATGGACATACAACGAGCGAGAAAGGAAAACGAGAGACCTACAGCATTTTATGTTCATATCCCACAAAAGTGTACAGTAACATGCAATGTCCAGCTGACATTCACATTTCAATTAGAGACCCTTTATGGACATACCGTACATAAGACCCGGTTAAAAGGAAGATTGGTAGGCAGCCAAGATGCTCACTCCTAAACCACATACTCAAAATGCTTTCCAAGCGCAGTTGGCAGTCCCAAATGTGAAAAGCACATCAACGTTTTAATTTAATGCACAGCATCCATGGGGGTCTATAGAACATAACGGTGAATACAACAAAAGTAACGAAATTATCCAGCAGAACGGACACATTTCTTAAGGGGGCTCAGGGTCCCCCTTAATCTTTTATTTCCAAAATGACAGGATAGGCCTAGTGCATATGGACTAGGCTTCAGTGTCTGGAACGAACACATGGCTTCATCAATCTAAGACAGCCATGATTCGTCTAACAAAATACAGTAATGACATTAATGAAAACTACGGAATGCTAATGAAAACTATACTCATACTAAACGTATCAGATTCATAAAAGTGGGCCATACATCATCCAGAATAAATTATTATGAATTTGAGAACTTGCCCTTTGGCGATTACGAGCCTATCTGCGACATAATCCATCATCACTTGCAACTCATCTTCTCTGTGCAATACAGTTACAGTCACAATTGCATGAAAGGGTATGCGTGCGTGCGTGCGCGCGTGTGTGTGTGTGTGCGTGCGCGCTCGTGCAGAGCAATACCATGTTATGTAATATAGCCTACTCATGCATCAGGCCTATACTACCAATGTCAACATTTTTTTCCTCACGAGCCATCCAAAACATTGTGAGTCACGGCACCAATGCTACATCATCTGGAAATCTCGTCCCAAACCGCCTTCATAATACTGCACACAGACAGTTTCTAACTCCCAGGATGATATTGCATGGCCAAGATTTCGCGGGCCTATCTCTTGCGTGTTTTCCAATTGGTTGCTCGTGCTCAGAAACAAGGACGGGTACAGGGTGGGATGGTGCTGTTTCATGGTCAGTGTTGGAAATGGGATATGCTCAGCACGGAGGACGGTGGGTCCAGCACCCCGCTGTTCAAAGACAGACCGTCTGCCTTGCTGGGCTTTTCTTAAGCATGCTTATAACCTGTAACACTATACTCATGCTCCCTATGCCATTCAATTAAAACAGCCAATGCTCGTTTTAGGCTAATGAAGTTGTACAGTTGCACGAGTTGTAAGAAATAAAGGATCATTTGAAATTATGATAACATTTAATTATTATTTTATTATTATTATTAGGCCTACTATTATTATCCTGGTATTATTAATATTATTATTGTTACTATTATTATTATTATTATTATTATTATTATTAGCCTATTATTACTAATAATGATATTAGTAGCCTAGTAGTAGCATATTAGTAATATAGGTAGTAGTAATAGTTGTTAACGTAAACGTTTATGTTATATATTTGTGTTTTTGAATATGAAAACGAAAAGAACACGAATAGCACAAAAAAGTGTCAAGAAACAGGAAATGTACCGTTTTAGCAGGGACCCTCCTACTGGTTTATCTTATACAGTCATGTAAAAGTGAGGTTATACACTCGAAAGGGAATACAGTTTATCATCATGAATCAAAGTAATATCTCTAATATTATAAAGATGGAAATTCTCCTAACATTATGAATCATTGGTTTATCTGCACTATTTCACACGTCAGCTGGGGAAGATGTTGCGAATAGTGGGAGCACAGTTTGAGAAGAGATATAATTCATGAGATCACTCTACCAGCATCAAATACTTTGGGTCATTTCTCCATCCCCCGCAGAAAAGACATTACGCCTCTCATATTTACATACTCTCTGATATTTGTCAAACATTCATAAATTACAAATTAATGAAATGTTCGGCGGCCCTTGGAGATCATGCTAATGAAGACATTGACTTGCACTTGCAGCTTTCTGACACATCTTCGTTAAGTTTCACTCTATTACGCCCTATTAACCATTATTATATTTATGTCAGCCTACTGCTGTCACTTCACTGTCACGATGACAGAATCACCTGCTAAAGGTGGGCTCACATGCGAAATAAATGACCCACATCATGTATACGAGCTATTTTAACATAAACCAGAGAGCAATACAGTATAGTTTGAATGGGATATAGTCAACGGTCTCTGGGAGAAAAAAAATTTGGGTTGGAGTTAGACGTCAGTTGTTTGTACTCGCGGAGGTATAGAACATAATCGACTTTCCTTTTTGCAGCATGTAGGCCTACTAGAATGAGGGAATCAACTAAACTATCTAACTCGCGTGCTGCAACTGACAGTTGGAGCTGAGGCCTCGACTAACATGTCAGCAGACACCTGCTCAACATTAATGCCGTGTGGAAGGAAAGAAGGAGGGAGGGATGAAAAGAAGTTGGAGTGGGGTAGGGGGGGGGGGGGTCAATATTAATCATCAGTGAGTAAAGTGTCATTGAACTAGAGTTCATTTCCGCCCAAGCATTCTTTCCTTTCTTCTGAACCGACGTGACGCGTGGCTACACACAAGTCCTTAACTTCAACTGGTCCAATTAGTGCTAATGCTGCAAAGCGTTCACCGCCGCATTTGTTTTGATCGGGGAATGTGTTTTAAAATGTGTAGGCCTATCTATAAGATTCGTTTGTATGCACGAGCAGGTTATTATCAATGCATCAATCGAGACGTTTATTTGACGGTGCAAATTCCAAACGTGTCACGGTTGTCATATTCTGTCACAATGCAAATATCCCATAATCAGATACAGCAGCATGTAGAGTTTATTACTTTGTCAATCATTTTGATTTGACAGTATTGAAACAAAGCAATCCATGGATTTAGTCTGTTAATAGAATCAAACTTGTTGCCCTTTCAGCGGTGTCCATCATTAGATGCATAAACCATATTGCTGCTCATGTATCCTCATTCACCCATAGGTCACTGGGTCATTTCTAGCCTTGCTTAATTGCCTCGGACTCCCTGCGGTGTGATGTGCTACTATGGATAGATAGCCTAGCTCTGAACAAATTGTATCCTGTTTAACTGCAACAATATTATTATTATTATTATTATTATTATTATTATTATACGAGTAGGCCTACTACTAATTATAGGCTATTACTTATTATAACCATGACAAAATAACAGTATTACATTTGATGCAATTAAAATGCCCTATATTTAGCCTACAATAGTTGTTCATTGACTAAATATTCGGGCCTATATATGAATCAGACCATAACTGCATGTTTAAACCTCCAAGGCATCCACACTTTCTAAGAATTGTATCGTAGTTTAACTTGAAGAACTGTAGTTATTGACAAAACTAACATGAAATGAAGTTTAATTTCAATTCGCTTAGGCCTATTAAAAGCTGAATAATAGGCCTACTACACACATGGCATATCCTCCTTGTTCATGAGTTAGGCTAATTCATCAAAAGAAAAGTGCGATTTTTTTCTATTGGTAAAGAAAGATTTCAATAAGAAGCTGACCACTGTGCCATTCTTTGGGCTAAGGCTATTTTCATAATACTCTTTTGTGTAGCCAAGAAAACTACTCAGACGAGGATGAAGGAATAGTCAGTGATTTCCCCTGTATTTGCCTCAGAATCAGTCATAACGCAGGATAAAGTGTGTGGATAGATTCAGATGGGTCTTGATAGCGTAGCAAAACTGAAATATCTCAAAAACAAGACAAGGCAAGGTAAGTAATGTTTTACCTTAACTTACTTGGCAACACATGAGCATAACCCGTTTAAAACATGCATGTAGCGTTGACATGCGAGGCCGTGAGACCTGTCAGGAAATCATGCGGCGATAACCCCCGAGTCCGTATCTAGCGTGAGTCTGTCTAATTTGTAGGCATAATTAACTTTATGCTTAAAATCAATTGTTTCCCGTACCCAGCTAGGGTCCAGGGCGGCAAGCCGTGAGAGGCCTATTTTTTGCACGTGTGAAGGCAGGAAGCAGCCCTACCTGACACTCATTAAGCCCACAGAAACTCAATAGACAGAGGGGGAAGCAAGATTAGACCTGCTCGTTATACCTGCCGCGCAATTAACACGACTTGTTCGTCTAATCCCTCTCTGTTCTCGAAATAATTGAACTAGAAGGAATAAAAAGACAGTCTATAGTCTAATGTTAAAAAACATAGGCTACATATCTTTTAGGCTGGAGACCTATACTATTGATTCATAATATATTTTCAGAACATTTATGACCCTGATTTGAAGTTTCTTTTAGTGCCAGAGGTGGAGGATGGGGGGTGTCTTCCAGCGCCCCTATTACGAAAGAGCTAAGGCCATAAAATGTCTCATGTTGATTTCTCAAACATATTCTGCTGAAGGGCATTCCACGGGAAGTTAAGTGTTGTGGCAACGGTAGGCTACAGTGCATTTCTAAGCATTTTTTCAAAGCATATGTCTCGTCTACATGGCTTTATGTTAGGCTACTAGGTGATAAAACAGGCCCGCAACACGAACGCTAAAGATGTTGCTCGCCTTCCCACTTGCTTCTAATATCCCTCAAAGGAGTAAGGCGTAACGTGCTGCCCCATCGACTTGTAGTAGGTGAATCAGCGCGCACTTGAACTGAAAGAGGACTTGACCTTTGTCTTTATGTTTTTCTCAATGTTTGTCTAAATCACAATCGTCTTTTGTAAGGGACGTGCGCTGGCGTGACACGTCCTATTCATCAGATGGATGTTCGCAGTGAGCCTGGGTGCTAAGGGTTTGAATAGCTAGGTGTTTGTAAATGTTGTGTGCCTCTTCACCGCTTTCAATAACCAGAGTAGCATAAAGGATGCCTGAAATCACGAGGTGATGTAAAAGGAGAATCATTGTGAATATTTTTTGGACTGTATAGCTGATAGCTGATATCTGTGGCGACTGGCGACATACAGGCCTGCACCAAACCCCTTGGGGGTCTTCAAAGCCATATAGCTACAGTAAATGTTTAAACTATTAACCTGTGACGTTGCATTATATCTTATCAGTAAGACTGGCTAAAGGGCGGGGTGGAAAAACTCAGACAACTCATATTTTGGTTTTACATGGAAATTACAACCCCCTATTTTACTGTCCCCTATATCAATTAATCAAAATTGAACAGTGTGCGCCTGCGTTGTAGGAGATTGTGATGCCTGGAATATCCACATTTCAAGAATACCCGAAACATGAATAAATCAAATCAAACCGGCGATGTCGACGTATAATAATAGTAGGATAATAGTAGGCCACAGTGCTGGAGAAACCCACCCAATAAAAAAAACGTGCTCTTTTGGCCACTCTAGAACCTCCAGTTAACTTGCGTAAAACTGGCAGTGAGGGGCGATGTTTTGGATCCATCACCACCGCAGATCACGGAAGAGAAAATAAACAGTGAAGTTCTGACAATAAATCCAGTTGAGGATAGCCTACAATAAACACATGGAACTGAGAAAGGACTTGGGTGTGTGCAGTCCAGCGCTATGGGCCTGTATGTAGGGAGCGAGAAGAGGGGATGGAGCGCGTGCATGAGGGAGACGCGAGAGAAACCTGATGATTGCGCCAGTAATTCAACGAGAGCCATGAAAGTTGACACCAGGCACTTGCGAGCAGGGTCTTAGAATTAATGTTAAGGTCAGAATCGCATATAAAGTATCGAGGTCACGAGGGGACGAAAGAATTTGCGGAATTTCAAATTCATTTGGCAGCCATGAATATAATGCCATCAATGATTTTGACGTTAGTCCGTTTTCCCACCGCGGCGCCACGGCCATCCAACGGGCACGACTTACTCTTTCTTTCTTTCTTTAGTTTTAATGTCATTTTATGCTACATGCTATGCACCGTTCTTTATGCAATGACCAACTGAACAGTCAATAAACGTTTTACGCAAATATTGGATAAGGAAATATAAGAGACATTACTCATTAATTATGTGGTTTTCCACAGTGTTAGCTAATGTAGAAAAAAAAGTAGAAATCTAAAGCTCAGACACAATAGCTGCCTTTCCTCCATAACTTTGTTCTTTTCAGTGAGCAGATCAAAGGCCTTCCAAATTGGTGTCCCGAAGATGCACATTGTTGAGATGACAAGATGACAATGCAGAGAGAGAGCGCGTGCTCTATCAGACATGTCAGCGTGGCGAAGGCGCGGGAGGGGAGGCTGAGAACCGCCTTGGTGTCGATTTAATGTCTGGTGTCTAGAGGAATTGTCCAAGGCGTTGGTTGTTGCCAAGAGGTTTCTTTCCAGTATGTTTTAGGGGTTGCATGCTGGATGATGCTCAAAGTGAAATGTTTCACACATTTGAATCCAACGAAAAGACTTGTAGGTGAATAAATTAAAACTAAACCCACTATCTGAGTGAGTGTGTGTGCGAGAGAGAGAGAGAGAAAAAGAGAGAGAGAAAGAGCGAGAGAGAGAAAGAAAGAGAGAGAGAGAGAAAGAGAGAGAGAGAGAAAGAGAGGGAGAGAGAGAGAGAGAGAGAGAGAGAGAGAGAGAGGGAGAGAGTCCTTGTCTCTGGCCTAGCCCACTACACTACAGTAGAGCGCCATGGCGGTACAACCTGCTGCTTCAACAAAGAGTTTAATCGCTGAAAGGCAGCTGAAGTGAGTGGAGCGCGGACATCAACAGAATAAACAATATCTGCATTCATTTGAGAAACGGAGGGTTTGAACAACAAGACAAAACCGAACAAAGACGAAAAAACAACCATGAATACAAGCATTGTCCGTGGCTTTTAAATTGTGATTCACCATATCATAACCCCTGGGAGGAAGAAAACATCAATATCCCGACGGAGAGGACACGGTTCTATGGAAAAGCAAAGCATTTTAGCGCATAACAGATCTTGCAGAAAAAGACAATAATTCAAAGGGATCAAAGACTGGCTCTTGGGAGCGTATGTGAATCAAAGATAGACGATGTTGACTTTTAAGTAGGCCGTGCTCTACAGTCTGTCTCCAATATGGCTGTGTACAAAGCACAGCTAAACTCGTAGAAAGTAAGAACGACGGAACAGTTATGCGGGTTCTCTCTCAGTTATTGTTGCATAAATAAACTTAAATCGATAGGTTTTATTACCAACCCTCAATTATAAATATTTTAGCTCCTGAATAGGCCTATCAAATAGCCTACAATCTGTTGGGTGGTGGAAATGACTCAATTATATGTGCATTTCATCATACGTCCAGGTAGATTGACACGCATGTGCATAAGACACACGTTTCAGAAACAAAACTAAGTAAACAAGACGAACAGAAGACTACTCCTTTTGTTGGGCCCAAAGCAGCTGCCCAACCCTCTATTATATTCGAGTAGACTGACCGCATCCTCCCCGCTGCCCCCTCGCCAGCCCAGTGCACAAGAAGAGTGGGATGTTCTGCTTGCATGGGCAACACTGTCGCTCCAGCCCTTAGCCCACTTCGTCCCTCCCATTGAAAGGAGTGGGAGTAGTGGACACAGCTAGGTCTGGCGAGCACAAAGCCGCTGCGCCGAGTTCCACGGAGTGAAAAGAATGGAGGCGAGTGGAAATGCGGAAAGAATGTGACTATGTCGGAAGATTTGGAGAGGGAACGGAAGTTGTGTTGTTGTAGGCTAGTTTTTATTTTCCCTCCCGGTGAAGTGACTAAGAGGCTTAACAGTTTCACATTGTCTTGTTATTAATGCAATATAGCCTATTATTGATCTTAGGGTTATTTTCCAACCTATGTCTACTGATATTTTGAGTCACTCTTTGGCATAAAAAAACATCCTATATACATACTATCTGCGATCTGCATTTTCAGTACGCAGTTGAGAAATCTATTATATTTTTCAGTGCAAATAAATCAGATTAAAAGTGCTCATTATATTTAATGAATTGGTCTCAACCCTGGTGAAACCCACTTCCCATGGTTTGGGTATGGGTCTGAGTATGGGTCACCTCTTCCCATATCAACCCTAATCAATTCAGGGAAATCAGATGGAATGCAATTACCAAAACTATGAAGACGTGCTAGCTAATATAATAGTAATTTGATCCTGAATTTACTGAAAGGATGTGACCAAAGTGCTGGTTTCCACTTCCCACTAGTGCCCAAGGGCAGTCCCATGCCGGGCATGTGTGGCTCCACACTCGACACGGGCAGAACATAACCCTGTTGTTCCACAACGGCCGGCTGATTTACGCCCATCAGGATTTTAAAGGGCCTGTCAAGCCAGCTGACACGTAGGTGTTGACAGCCATACTTGACTGCTTCTCGTCCATACTGTTCTGGTATTGTGTCAGTGTTTTCGCGTTATGACAGGCCCCCGGTGCTGGTGTCGACTGCGTCCGGCTCTCAGGGGGGCTAACGAGAGCATGGTTTATGGGTCACCCGCATGAAATGGCTGCGTGGCTACGCTAACTCATCCACTTGGGGACACGTCTGGCACACCAGCACTGTGCAAGGTGTCAGGGAGTTAACGTTTTGACAGAACTTGCTGACTCCCCATTGCCATGGTCCCATGGGTATCTCCCACACATAGTCCACACAGATATTTGTGATGACATGTGATATTCGATGAACGACACTGGAGTGCACTTGTTTAGGATACTTTTTCACAGTCAGATAGCTACATATTCAGATGCAATCTTGCCCAAGTCATTGCTAGTCCTGCACCTAATTCACAAGTGGACATGTGTCGGGGCAAGGCTATAGGTGCAAAAAACAATACAATATCACTTTTACAATAACATAGTAATAACATAGCACTTTGAGTAGTCTGAAATAAAAAATAAACAAATCAGTTAACACAGGTTGTTGTGGTAGTACTCGCTCGCCTCAACCCAGAAGACCCTGAGAAATCTCTCCAGAAGACGGTATTGGGTTTGATAGAAAAAGCCCCCAAAGACACATTTAGCGTAGGGCTTAAAGGGACTGGAATCCTCACAGAAATTCACCCACCCCAAGAATTCTCTTTGACGGCACATTCCATAGGTCACAGTGCAGACTCCATGCAGTCTTGACTGTTTCATCCCAGTCAACATTTGTCTGGGCCACAGCCACCCAGAGGCCCCTAGAGATAGCCTACACGTGGGACTTTCTCAGTCTATAGTTAGTAAAGGAAAGCCCCTCGGCAAGTGGAAGTGTGCATGCAACACAAAGTGCAGAGACAGACCTACACCATTTGATTTAGAATCAGTTCAGTATGTGTAGCTACACAGAGGTTGTAGATACGACAATCAATCAGGCGATCTTTACGTGTATTGAGTTTGAATCATATCCAGTTACACTTAACAGACAAAATAACTGAGCTCAATAGGCTACATAAAATATTGTGCGCATCAAGAAGGCCTGTGCTATTGATCTCTGCTCTGTTTGGTTTTCCAGGTCCGTGTTTTCTATAACATAATTGCACTCCATACTGAATTTCCTTCAGGCAATCACATTATCAACCCCATGGTTTGCTTGATATTTACACCACCATAAATGCAGATGGTACAGATCAGCACGACAGTATGTAATTATATAGCCTGCTGTTCTGTAGAATATATACTTCCCTATAAAAACACTCCACTGCTTATGGTGTAAAGTAGTGCAATGCTATTCCAAACAGAGGCGCAGGCAGGGGGAAAATATAATAATGTGTGAATATCTTAAACTATATGCAGCAATGTTGTTGAGAAGCACAAGACCTCGTTGACTGCATGCGCCCAATCTATCGAACGTATGACCCTGCCCTGCACAAAGCAACACGTTCACACTCTGACCCTTCTGCTCTTCTGGCGCATTGCAATATCTGTCCAAAATAATATGTTCCTGTCCAGCTAAATCTAGGAATGACGTCGGAAGGAAAGGAGGAAAGAAAGGAAGAAAGAAAGAAAGAAAAATGAAAGAAAGAAAGAAAAATGAAAGAAAGAAAGAAAGAAAGAAAGAAAGAAAGAAAGAAAGAAAGAAAGAAAGAAAGAAAGAAAGAAAGAAAGAAAGAAAGAAAGAAAGAAAGGGGGGGGGGTTAGGAGTGAAAGGTTGCTGGAGTGGGGTGGGAACACATGGTGGGTCAGTGGGAGCCGTCAGTTTAAAAAGCAGTACCCGGCTCTACCCCTGTCTCTTTCCCACCATAGGGGCCTTCAACTGTGGGAATGGTTGGGCTCCATGCATGGTTGCCATCCACTGGGCCTTACATCTCACACATGTAGATAAACAATCCCGTCTTGTCTGCCCAAACGGGGCCTTGCGTTTATACATGGCCACAGAACATGTGTTGTGGCCAAAGTCGCATCAAAGGTCACACAGCTATGCTTTGAACACTTCAAAGACCCAAGGGGATGAGACTGTAGCTTTTAAGTTTTATGGCAGGTTAAGCAGGGGTTGCTGACCAGCACAGGGTGGTCTTGCTCCCTGGTCTGGGGCTAGAGGTTGTGTGTGGTGGAGGCTATCGGTGGTAGGTGGGGGGACTGCCCTAACTGACCAGGCTGTGTCCAAAATGTCTTCGTGCGACAGGGACCACATTTGGAGCTCCTCCGTGCTGACAGGGGTTCCAGGGGGTGGGTGGAGGGGGCAGACTGGACGCAGGCGGACGTCCACTTCAAGGGTCTCTGGTTTCAGAGGTTCCCCAGCAGGGTACGGCTAAGGCCTGTGGTCAGACTCCCTTTGGAAACGGATACATTGGTTGAGGAGGGCAAAGCCTGCTGACCATATCTCCGACTGACCACAACACTCCACTCTCCGTTCGCGTGAGCAGAATCGGATCCACAACAAGTTCAAAGGAGTCTTGCAAAAGTTCATTTGCAAGAGTTCATTCCTTTCAACACTTCACATGGTGTGACACCTCTTGCCATCAGCCATTTCAATCAGTGTAGCTAAATTGTTGACATATTTCTTATGGCAAATGAGAATCTTTGTAAAGTTGCACTCTTAAAACCTAAATACTAATCAAAACTTATTAAAAAGTGTGTGGTGCAATGTAATTTAAATTCATGTAGGATTTCAGAGAATAGGTAGACCTATTTAATATTCATCTTAAAGGTCTGGTATCTTTAATCTCTATCTCTATCCATCTGAAAACGATCAACATCCAAATCTCTGGTTGCCAAATGAATATGCACTCCTGCAAAGCTGATGGATCTTCCTATCTCCAACCCACCACACCAAGGTGCATTGAACTCAACACAAAGTGACTTAATACCCTTCTGCTGAGGCAAAGTCCTCTAAATTGATCATTTTTAACATTTTACAATATCCATGATTATGTGAAGAAAGTGGATGAGAAGTAGCGTGCGTCTGCTTGATGATCCCAGAATGACGGGCTCTCCTGCAGCTAGTCAGGGACCCCCACACACATGGAGAAAAGCCATTAGGAGCTCAGGATGAAGCAGGTGTGTTTTGAGCAGTTCACAGATGGCGCGGTTGCGTGGCTTAATGAGAGAGAGGTAAACATGAGAAAACTTTTACTTTGAAGGGGGAAGACGCCTCGGCGAGAGCACATGTCCAACTTGTATAACTAATAGCGATGAATGTTTATTGTGACATTGAAGGAATCAGTTTGAAAGAGGATGCTGGGTCATGAGAGATAGGCTCAATAAACACTCCTCCAGTATATAACTTTAGTTGTTTATTTCTTTACACACCTCTTTGTCAATGTCTGTGCAGCAGAAGTGATTTGAAACTCTTGTAATGAGGTAGCACTGACTGAGACTCGCCTCTCTAAGGGTGATGTCAAAAGCTTGATTAGTCCAGTCACAAAGTATGAGAATAAACAGTATATTCACGCATTTATATGTGTGCCATTAGAGGACAGTATCATCAGAGAATGTCAGGCTTCCACTTGCCATTAATTGTGCCCTATTAAAAAGGGCTGTTTTGCAATACCCAGAGAAACATGATCCTGCCAGGCCGCAAGGCCTCTTGTTTGTTTCGCTGTTGTGTTACGGGATGGCTAATGTTGTAGCGAGATGATTAAAAGTACATTACCTGGGCCTAGCGATTCCCTGAATGAGCTGTGTTAAATTGGTTGTTTTCTGTGTTGTGATTAATTGAACTTCCCAAACCACATTTCAATGTGCTTTGTTTTTCTGTCCCCAGTCAACTCCTATTATTAAAGATAAATTCCCAATATCTCTCTTGGAGTCCAATTAAGGATTTGCATTGTGACTGTATTTTTCACTTTAATTACCGTACTGTAAGGCAAGGTTTGACGAATTTCCTTATTTATCAAACAACGCAGAGGAAGAAGAATTCATCAAGGACACAGAGAGCTGTAGCCATAATTGCAGCTTCCTTTCAACTATAAAATGGATATACAAACATTCACATTTCTTTACAGATAATATGATAAACAATGGCATCATTTTGCTGTAAAAGGCTACTTCAAATATTAGGATTTGAGTAAATGTGGAAAGGTTGTACCTGTCTAGTAGTAGCTTGGCATCCACTATTGCAATATTCATATTCAGAACACATTTTCATAGATCTACTGAAGATAGATAGACCAAAGATTCAATATGGCAACTGAGAATCATTAAATCCTGCTAGATAGTTACTCATCCCCCCACATCACATAATATTACTGCAAAGAGTTATAAAAAACGGAAAGACACATGGGAATTTCCACCAAATGCTCAGCCAATGTTATTAATTCCATTATACCCCACGTTGGGAAAACAGTAGGAATCACTTTATACCCGTAGCAACGTTGTAAAATAGGTCTTTGTAGGTGGTTGCCAAAGTGAGGAGTGAAAATGTGCCTCACAAAGATGCCTTGTGCTCTGTCCCATAGTCCAGCCGTATGCAGGCGTAGAGACCGGGGATCCTAGAACTCAGGGGGCTTCGTCTTTGGACTGCAGAACAGTGCAAATATTGTTGGAACTTAATGACCTGAAATTGTTACAATTTCTTTTGAGTTTATTTCCACTTCCCCTCTTTAGAGGCCCCTCTTAATCCCTGCTGGAACAAGTGTATTTCCTTCCCAATTTAATTGGGTTGCGGGTTAAGACAAATGCTACCAGTTTCTCAGTTGCAAATGTAGATATTCTGTGAATAATCATCTCATTGTTGAAGGAAAGCCATCGCTGTCCTATTTCAGTGATGGTTTTCCCGGAAGCGTGGCCTGCAGTATGTAGTGGATTCAACATGGCATCCTGCTGAATGCTCAATTTTCACTCAACATCCCACACCACCTCCTTAGTGTGACCCTGCAAATATCCTCTGGGCGTTTCCATTAGTCCATGGGATGGGGGGGCCTGTGTGGATCGCTAGACTCGCCAGTTAATTTGGCCCTGCAGGATTCGACTCTCAGACTGAGCACTGGCGGGAGAAAATAAATAAATGAAAAAGGTCCTCTTATAAGCATTTTTCTTTGTCCATTTTAAATGCTGCAAATCTCTCAGACAGCGAGAAGGTTTGTTTACGACAAGCTGTCCGTAATGCGCAGCTGATTGGAGCGTGGCGGCGGATCACGGCCACAACCATTTTATTTATTTATTTATTTATTTATTTATTTATTTATTTATTTATTTATTTATTTATTTATTTATTTATTTATTTATTTATTTATTTATTTATTTATTTATTTATTTATTTATTTATTTATTTATTTATTTATTTATTTATTTATTTATTTATTTATTTATTTATTTATTTATTTATTTATTTATTTATTTATTTATTTATTTTCGCGCTGGTTGGCCCGACCACTTGCTGGTGCAATTGACCCGAGTGTGGTGCTGATGGCCAATAAGGCTGATCCCTGGGGAGCCGGTGTCAACGGGAGCCATGGGGGGGGGGGGGAGGGGGCGATATGGACCAACATCAACTCTCTCATTCCCTCTCTCTCTCTCTTTCTCTCTCTCTCTCTCTCTCCCATTATACCTCGTCTTTGTTTTGCCTCTATTCCTCTCCTTGCATTCAGGTTCTCTGTCTATTTCTCTTCCTCTCTCCTCTCCTCTGGCACGGCTGGTATGTTTGGAGGAGGTGTGGTGTTGGGTGTGGTAGGGATGGCAGGCGGGCAGGCAGGTACGGGGGACAGGTTTTTGCGTTCTCTCCGGCTGGCCTGTGCCTCCGATGACGTGCCAGCCCGTGACACGAGCTGCCCTCCTGACAGCGCAGCTATGGCAGCGCCAGACGAGAGGTGTCTGCTCGCGCCACTGAAGACCCGGGCCCTCGCTGAGAGTATGATCCAGACTTGGCATCGGTCATGGCACCGATCAGAGGGTTGAATAGATGTGTCACTCTTGGTAGGAAAAAAAAAAAAAAAAAAGATTAAATAAAAAAATATTTTTCACTGATAAGAATCCCTGACATCTATTCACAGGTGTGCTTCTCTGTGATATAGACCACTTTGAACATTTCATTCAAAGCTCTGCGTACAAGAAAGATAATGTTTTCATTTGTCAGGCCATTGGGGCCCGGGACCCAGACCTATCGTTAACGATGTCTTGATCAAATGTGTCTCTTAGACAAGATCTGTGTCTGATGCTTTGTTAAGAATTGAAAGGTTGTTTTGGTATGAGGCTGTGTGAGAGAGAGAGGGACTGGTTTTCATAACAGTCAAACTCTCACCATGGAGCTTTTGGAACATCTTCCTCTGCTGCAGGGTTGCACATGGAAGACATTAAAGTCTCCCTTAACATGGCGTAAGGACGGCACAATAAACGTCAGGAATTTCCAAAGCCAGACCCAATCCAATCTGACGGGGACGCATTGATTACCTATAAACCCAGTGTCGGACCCCTTACGAGGGGTGAGCATGCATTTCCAACCCCAACCGGGCTCTTCTTCTCTCTGGCTTTTAATTATGGGATGTGAGCTATTGTGTCCATGACGGCGCCGACAAAGGAGAAAAAAAAAACACACAAAAAAAGCAAAGAAGTAAAACATTTAATGTTGAAATGGGGAAATGTGAGTGAATACCGGGAGGAAGGTGAGTTAGACATGTCTGTAAAGCAGTAACGACACACGTTCACAGCCTACTGGACATCGAGTGTCCTCCGTACCGTTCTTCTTCTACATCGGTATCGGAGATGGGGTTACGGGGTCATGAAGGCGGTGGTGCAACGAGATCACTGTTGAAAAAAGGAAAAGGGCTGGAAGGACAGATAAGTGTCCGAGTGTGTAAAAAAGATCAGGTGACACAGTCCGAGAGAGACACGTTAAAAAGGCTATGTTGATGTGAGTCGACGTCGCAGCTTTAATGTGGAGGCGCGGGGGGCTTGGGCTTGGCCCGGGCTGCAGATGATATGAGCTATTTCTGCTGGATGGCTTCCAAGTCTGTCCTCTCCTTGGAAGGGTGACAAAGGCTATGGGATTGTGTTCAGACACCCCGGGCAATCTGTGCCACAGTGCTTTGAGGGGAGCTCAACTTGGATTGGTTTAATGGGTGGATGCTCCGGCGTCACTTGATTCAGCCGGAGTTTTATGGTCCGAAGATAAATATCTGCGTGGAGGTGTCAGGTTTTTATTTGGGTTTCTTCAGCTTCAGACTACAGGAAGGCTCTGGGCCTCGGAGCCACTTGCTAAACGATACGACATGATACAGAAAATGTTTATTTCATGTCTCTTTCGTTCATTCGTGTTCTCTTGCAGAGTATCGTACGTCTGCTGAAGCTTCCATGAAAGCAAAACGTCACTTACAGTGCATGTGTGTGAAGTTGCCTAGCCTGAACGGTGGCTTGAATGGCGTGATGGACTGTGCAGCCTCTGCCTCGGAGAACACAGGTGATAACGATGGTATTCTCTCTCTCCATAGGTTTAGCCTAGGCTTCATTAAGCATCCAGGCACTTGGACATAATGACCCTTGCAGTCCCCAGGTTGGGCTCACTGTCACATGCCTACATGCACCTCTTCTCGCTCTTGTTGTCTGCTGTATTGAGAAATAGTTTCGTACTCACTCTTTAACTTGATACCATTTGGATCATGAAGTCATACATTGGAAGTGACCATTTTTCTCTTGATCCTCTTCGCTCAAGAGGGGAGGGGGGGCGATCGTCAGGGTGAAATCAGAGGTCTACAGATGTTTTCAAGATGTTTTTCTGTCAGTAGCAGATTATCCCCTGTAGCAAAATCTCATTATAGTGCAATTTACAGAGCTGCACTGATGTTGCCATCAACCAAAATTAAAGGCATTAATTTTTCAAAGAAGTTCACCAAAGTCCTCACAATAAATGATGTAGCACTTTGGAAGAATGATTTGCCAACGTATTATTTGGGGGGGTGAAATTAACTGGCATTAACGGAGTGAGGGGATTGGGCGAGAGCAGCGAAGGAGATGTGCAAATGTGGCCATTTAGTGTGAGCGTATCGGTCCAGAGATGTGCATATTAAAGCTCCCTGCTGAGGCACATGAGGGAAGAGAAGAATATGACACCCTGATGGAGGTTAGGACATAGACACACACACGCGCGCGCACACAAGCACACGCGCACACACACACGCCGCACACACACGCGCGCACACACACACACACACGCACAGACACGCACGCACATGCACGCAAACACACACACACACACACACACACACACACAGAGGAGGACTGGGGCCCTGCTTGTCACTCTGTCATTCAGAGACATGGAGTCCTCTGACAGTAAGGGACCAGGAGCAGAGCTGCTGAACAATTGTTCAGGTTCTTCATTGTCTTGCATTTGGCTGTTTAATATAGATCAACTAGCTGTATAAGTTCCAACTCAACCCTGGACAATGTCTTCAACAGATTGAGCATGGGGCCATAACAATGTTTGATACTGACATTTCCAAAAGGTTTTTGAACTGAAAGTAAGGTTGCACTGCGACATCATCAAGACATTTTTGGTGGCAAATGTTCCAGTCACAGGGCCATAGCTCTGGCTACTCTGCAACTAATTAAGTTCTCATCTTTTTGTCTCGTGAGTCTTTAAAGTATGAATGGTTAAATCATTTTGATAAAAAACAATTGTGACTTGAAATACATAAATCATGTTTAATATTGGTGGATGCATACTTGCATTTTGCACACTTTATTGATACATTGTAAAAACCCAAAGACAGCCTCTCACTTTATAAATAAAAGAAAGAAAAAAGAATGCAAACGCACAAAACCTAAGACTGAAAATCCTTGTACTCAACTGGTCTAAAGCCAGGTTGGTTCGATTGGACAGAAGCTTTGAAGGGCATCCCTACATGGGAGCAGTGTTGGGGTTGGATTCACTTTCCAGGACGTCACCATTAATGATCTGCAGAGACAGGTTGTAAGGAAAGGGCTGGAGTCCAACTTAGCAAATTAACGTGACGTATTTTGAGCGAATAAAAAACTGGAGTAGTTATCTTTCACAATGTTGTGTGGGTATGGTTGTTAAAGCTTATAGTTTTAAAATTCTGTTCAGTTTTATTGTGGACATTACTACTTTGTTCCTCTATGTTGATAAGGACCTCCACGTCGTTCCGTGACGGTTGAAAGTCACGTGGGTTAGCCTAGTTATAGGCTACATTATGTTGATACTCGTCAGAGTGATTGTTGACACCTTCCATCACTTAGACTCATCACTGTCCACACGCTATTCCACTGCTTCAATATTTTGACTGCTTGTCATATCATGCAAACGAGATAAAATAATTAAGTGTCTTAGAAGCCTTTTAAGTTGCTACAATATTTCCTAAAACCAAATAGCCCACCTTACATTTGTTTTGTTTACATTTATGGACGAAAACGTATATTTCAGACATCACAATAATACGAAAAATAGACTTAAGTTAATAAGAACAATGTCGTTATATTAAAAAAATGTATTAGCCTATACTTTATTTTGATTATGTTGTCGTTATTATTATTTATTCATGTTGTTATTATTATTATTGTTCCTGTTATTATTGTTATTATTATTATTATTATTATTATTAACGATAGTAGCTAAATATATAATTATTAGTATAATAATATCACCGTTATTTTCTACATCATGTAGGCTAATCATTGCCAGCGTTAACCTTCTCAATACAAAAAGTTATTGAACGCATCCCAGAACCGTGGAAAATATCAATATATATTTTGTCTCCAATATGCATGTCTAAAATAGGCCCGGGTATTTGTAAAGTGAGAACAACCTTCCTCAAACGGTGCTGCTGGTTTCATTTGGTAAAGGCGCAGCACGATGTGCTGCGTATATGGCAAAATATGATTCATAACCAACCACTGGGTTTACCCACACGTTATATTTTATATAGGCCTACATTAAAAGTAATACCATTAAACGATCGCTGAAAAGTAGCAGTGATGACTGTGGAAAATCCACGGGTGCCCAGTCCTCGCCACAGCGCAGGAAGCTCCAGGGAAGTATGCATGTGATTTATAATGATAGGGAGCTACTACGGACCGCGTTAGGGGACATAAAAGTACAGGCGTAATAGTGTTATATAGAGCGGTGATTTATGTGTGCATTTATGATTCGGAAATAGTGCAATTAACATTCATAGACTCCTGAATACATGCACTAATAATAAACGCTTAGGCCTACTCTATATGAATAGATACACACATCCTCACACACATGATGGCTCACCTTTTCTAATGCTGTGCCATAATCAATTGATGCGCCAGCTGAATAGATTTCAGAGAGAGAATATAATGACCAGATAGGCCTAGGCCTACTAAGGTGCATTAGGAATATATATATATATATATATATATATATATATATATAAAAGGTTATTATTATTAGGCCAATAATCGTTGTTGTCCTTATTCGTAATATTAGCTTATTAATATCTTATTAATATTGATATAGCCTAATTTTGTAGCACACTTCTTTCGTTCACTCAGGCAAAATGTCAGTATTTTTTAACACAGCCTATATAGGCCTATATTGGAGCCTGTGTGACTTAAGTGAACAAACTGTCTTGTTTTGCTAACTGTCATAATTTGCCAAAATTCACACTGGGAGCGCCCACTGCCCAGCCGTCGGTGGAAAGCCTAGGCTATATGTTTAATTAAGTTAACTCGTGAAAAAAAATGGCACAGCATGTCGCAGCCGGCTTGCCCGCTGCACATAATGTAGGCTAAAGTGCAAAATGCAAGGCTCCCTCAAAGCGAGTGCTCACACTAAGGCACTCCGTCCACGCACCGCTCACACCGCCGGAGCATAGTGCCAAACCCAATCAACTAAATATCAGAGATGGGAGTGACGAATCTTTCCACTCTGCATTTTTACCTTATTTCACTGCTCCCACCTGCTGACACGGGTTACGCGATTTAAACGCAGCTTCTGTTGAGAGGTTGCGAACGCGCACGCTCCCGCGCTCGCGCTGGAAATGCCATTGTCTTGTTTTGTTTCATCTTAAAAACGGAAATCATTTGCAAGGAAATTATGGGCCTCGCGAGGGCAGGTTCTTTGCATACTAATTTTGTTAGACTTACCTCCCGTGGACCAACGTTCATGTGACCATTAGAAAGAACACTAGAATTTATTCGTTTGATAAAACATGTGGCAAAATAAGTGGCAGACGCACCTCATCATGCCAGCTGTTCAAAGTGGGCAAGATGAAGAAATGCGCAGACAGTAGCCAATGCAGAGCTTGCCCATCTATGGGCCTAATTGAATCAGTTACAGTAATGTCATCCAGTTCGCATTCGTTGCCTTGCCTATTAGCCTACAAGCCAGACCACATGAGCGATCCACTGTTGAGATATTGAGGGGAAACCTATTCTAAGGTATATTTAAACAGTAGTTGTTGTTATGTTTTTTACAGAGGTAGGCTATTTAGACGCCATTTAAAAAAAGCACGTTGGCTTTGTCTAGTCTGAGGGCCCCCGTTGTCTGTCAGGGCACTGATGCCAGCTCAACCAGACAGTCAGTCACTGACGGCCAGTCGACTTCTCGGCAACATGGGGTTCCGGCAGATGTTCACCCATGAAAGTCTCGCAATATTTCTCTCCGTGCATTAGAAAGCGGAAGTCATTTTCGTTTTAAGATCTAATGTTTATACTCACACTCATTCTGATTCTGATACGTGTATTTTGTTTTTTTGCTGATTCAAATGTGGCTATTGAATGCATGTATTCGATCTTATATTTCTGACGCAAAATAAGCACTGCGTGACGTTCAGGGAATACTATATAAATGGGTTTGCAGGGACGAGAGATTTGGCTGCGGCTTGCTGGCATTGCGGGATTGGTGAGTTGAATGACAGGAGAGAGGAGGGGGAAAAAAGCTTCAAAAGCCGTTTACCAGCAGGTGGCGGCAACATAACGTTTGGGCAGCCCCACCCCCTTCAGCCCTCGACAGGGCCTGTGGACAGGGTGCCAATACTGATGGGTATTTCATCCTCAGTCCTAGTAAAAAAAAACTGTTAAGCAGACTCAGTTGACTAGAGAAATGGATGCTCACACAGTAATCCTTGAGTTTAATACCCCCCACACACACACTCCCGAAGCATCAACACTGAGATTGTACACTGCCTGTAGCCTAGTATACAGGCCTACCCGTGAATAAAGAATATGTCTCATCCAGATCAGTGTACTGGGGGATATGTCCCCAAACTCCTCTTTCGTAGTCATCAAGGTCTTTGGCGATGACCAGCAGCCCTATAGGGTGGCACTCATCGTTCAGAAGATGAATCACACCGTGCATCTTTTAATTTCCACAGCGTGGCTCTCATCCAGCACTCTGCAGGCCAGGTGAAAATGGACGCCGGACGGGCCACCGACATCAGAGGATGAGGCACTGCGGCACTTAAGACATGATAGACGACGGTCATTACCGAAGCCAGGTCAGGAGGGAGGCCGGGTCACGCTGCCCCTCCAAAGAATAACAGGCAGATGAGGCACAAAATGGCCGCCCAGTTGATAAAACGCTGTAGGTCTGTGAAAGCTGCCGTCAGGAAACCTAGAGCGACCATGTTGGGGGGGTGGAGGGGGGGGGGGATGCTCCTGTAGGTAGCGAGAGATAATTTTCAGTCTTCACCTTTGCCCTTTGTGGGCAAAAAAAAGTGGTAACTATATTTGCCACTCCCTCCCACAAACTAGAAATGGTGCTCAGAGAGCAACAGACCTCCGTCCCTGAAAGAATTCCGTGGCTCTGTGTGTGCCAAAATTGAGTGGGTTCTAAATTGCTACACCATGCTACACCCCTCCATGAGTTTCATGAAAAGCGGTCTGGTAGTTTTAGTGTAAACCTAGTCTAAAGAATAAATGGAGGTGAATGGGTGACCATTTTTGGTAGGCTCGTGGACCCGCCCCGTGATTTGGATCTGCCCCAAAATTTAGTGAGCTTTAAGTTGACCCATGCTACACCTCTCAACCGAGTTTCATGAAAATTGGTCTGGTAGTTTTTATATAATCCTGCTAAAAAAACAAAACAAACAAACAAGAAATGGCTCATGGATCCGCCCCGTGATTTGGATCCAGTCCAAAATTTATCGGGTTCTAAGTTGATCCATGCTACATCCCTGTCATTTGATGTAGAGGTAATAATGATTTGACATATGTGCCGCTTATCAACACGTCTGCCAACGAGTTGACGATTCGCACCTCTATTTTAGTCCGGGGTCGGCTGATTAGTACCTCAGATATGGGTACTATGCATGTGTCACTTGCGCTCGCATTGGCGTGGTGCAACCACGTCTCAGTAGACGCTCAAATTAATTATTAAGTCTGCAGCGAGGGAGACTTCGGAAGGCATTTTGTTTCCGAGAGGTGTCGACCGAGAGGTTAACTTAACTCCTGTTTTGTTTTTTGTGTTTCTTTTGCTCCTGCCGACATCTTTGTAAGCGACTTTGGGTCATTGAAAAGCGCTATATAAATACAATTTATTATTATTATTATTAATTTTAACTTCTGCCTTCGGTAGCGTTCTTCGAGGGCGGCGCTCCTCTTGACCTCGTGGAGCGGCGCTCCGGGCGTCGCGCGGGATAAGGGCCGAGATGTGACGGCCCCGGCCGTTACGTTTTATGTCACAACATTTGGCCGATCAAAGAGAGCGGACGAATCAGAACGGATCAAGGTGTGAACGCAAACGGCCGTCGCCGCATGCGTCTTGGGCGCAGGGTTTTTTATAGCCGCATTATTATGGATAAAGGGTTATTCAAAATTAAACAAAAGCACCGACAAGTGGAAAGTTAATTGCATCCAAAGCCTGTTCAATCCCAGCATATCTGATGCAAAGAGAGGACAGCATGTCAAGGAGATTAAAAACCGAGTCAAGCGAGGAGAGAAAAGAGGGGATGAAAAAATAAAAGGAAATAACCAAAATGTAATAATGTGCTGGACCACCTCATGAGCGAGTACAAGCATGGCATCTGTGTCAGATGTTGTTAATTAACGTCAGTATGTTCCTCGCTGGCACTTGGCTTCCTGTCCTCCATGCAGGGCACATCCCACAGTCCTAGTGCTCATGGGGAAGTGTGTGTGTGTGTGTGAGAGAGAGAGCTGTGTGTGTGTGTGTGTGTGTGAGTGTGTGTGAGTGTGAGCTGTGTGTGTGTGTGTCTGTGTGTGTGTGAGAGTGTGTTAGTGACTGAGTGAGTCAGTGTGAGTGTGTCTGTGTGTGTGTGCGAGCACACCTCCATGTGTGTGTGTGAATATGGATCATTTCTGTTTGTGTGTGCGGGCACATGTGTGAGTGTGTGTGTGTGTGTGGTAGTAGCAGCAGTGGCAGGGGGTGTTAATCCCACTCATTATAATTCCAGTCTGTGACTGGTCTTGGGAGAGGGATGGTGGGGGCCCACCACAGCATCTTATCAATATGGATTTGCCCCCTTTCCACCTCTCTGAGTGGCTGGCTGTCAGCCCCTCTGTGTCTGTGTGTGTGTGTGTGTGTGTGTGTGTGTGTGTGTGTGTGTATGTGTGTGTGTGTCTGTCTGTGTGTGTGTGTGTCTCTCTGTGTGTGTGAGTGTGTGTGTGCGTTCATGTGTGTGTATGTGTGTATGTATGTACGTGCATGTGTGTGTGTGTGTGCATGCATGTGTGTGTATGCGTGTATGTGTGTGTGTGTGTGTGTGTGTGTGTGTGTGAGTGTATGTGTGTGTGTGTCTGCGTGTGTGTGTGTGTGTGTTCTGACTCCGTTGGAGATGACGCAGATGCCAGGCTTAGTCTGACTGTCACTAGGCAAACTAGGCAATGGTTGAGAGACAGAATCACCAGCCCAGGGCCAAGTTTAATGAAATGTGACATGAACTCCAATTCATGTGTTATTATTAGTGTGTGTATTACATGGTTTGAAAATATTTCTATTTTAGCTCAATCTTTGAATGCTGTATCTCTTTTGTTGATGAAATGTTCATTCCAAAGAGATGTTTTAACACTGAGGATTTCATCCCTGAGATAAACTTTGCTCAGGTAAACCTTGTTGTCAATACACCTGTAAACGTGGTCCTCCGTCAACTCTAATGCCCAAACATCACATAATCTACATACAAATATACAAAGATCTCAATTATATGTAAATTATGTGTCTTAAAGCACCCGAATCAAATTCAATACGGAAAGCCACAAACATTGAATCATGACAGGCCGTGTGCATGTGTGTGTATATCTTAGGGGAAATCGGCGAGTTCAAAGACGGTCAATCATTTTCAATACGCGCAAAAATAATAGGCCATTTTCTAAACGATGTATCACGCTGGTGCCTCCCATCATCAGGATGCCAGTCGTGCCTCCCTGTTGATTGGCTAATTTGGGACCCTGCGCACCTGGTGTGTCTTATTGCTTGCACAAGCGCAGAACGGCAGCCCTCCTTCTTCGCCTTGCTTATTTCCACGCGCCCGGCGTACCGACGATGTTAGCGTTAACCGGCTATTAACGGGGGGAAACAAAGGATGAAGTCATCGCCAACGGGGCTCCTGCCGGTGAACGTGAGAGATCGGGAGTCAGGAATTAAATACTCAAAAAAAAAGAAGCATCTTTCCTTCCTGCCTTGCTTTGAGGAATCACTGATCAGACTTGACTCGACTCCATCTTCGTAGAGGGGCACACAGCCTTTACACCTGTCCAATCCTGAGAGATCAGAGATTACCTTAAGCAGAGAAGGAAGGAGGAATGCCCTTTCAACAGGGACAGAGGGTCGGTTGAGATGAGAGAGCGAGCTAGAGAGAGAGAGAGAGAGAGAGAGAGGGAGAGAGAGAGAGAGAGAGAGGGATAGAGAGAGAGAGAGAGAGAGGGATAGAGAGAGAGAGATAGAGAGAGAGAGAGGGATAGAGAGAGAGAGAGAGAGAGAGGGATAGAGAGAGAGAGAGGGATAGAGAGAGAGAGAGAGAGAGAGAGAGACAGAGAGGGATA
>NC_140235.1:30533945-30553945 GCF_949987555.1 Borostomias antarcticus | reverse complement strand
CAGAGTGAAGGCGGATTAGATATAAAACGCGTTTGACTTGTGCCTCTTTCTTCCTCTAGCTCTGTGACTGCTGGTGGCACCGGTTCTTATTGAAGACTTTACTTGACAATGACTGACATGTACAGCCAGCTCACTTAAGACAACATGTACTTACTGATAGCATCTCTGCTAAATGACTTAAATGCAAAATGTGATTGAATATGACAATGGTATATGTAACCCCCCCCCCCCCTCCCTCTCAAATTAAGCTGGTTCAACACAGGGAGTAGAAATGTGACTTAAAAACCAAAAGTGCATCAAAATGTGAACGTGTTTATTACGGGAATCACCCGTGTAAAAACCAAACATGGAGGACAATCACAACCCCTCACGTTCACCCCATCAGTCCACTTTCTCCTAATGTTCTCTCAGACGAGTTGGAGACGCCAGCCTGTACTTCACACCGTAGGTGTTGGGTTCTCTGAAGATAATGAGGAGCATTGTGGATCAAGGGAAGGTTAAATGCCCTTAGAGAAGCAAATGATGTATTGATGCATCACGCTGACCTTGGCGACCCCTCTTGTCAGAGATAATAATTAGCCATGAATGGTGATAAATGGTTGTGAATATTGTGAAAGAGAGAAATGAATGCAAAATCATGCTCTTTATTCAGAATTGTGTCCCCTGCTTTCCATCAATACGACACTAACCCCCACAGGCGATCTGAAGCGCGTCACGCGTTTGAGGCCGTGAAGATGATGCGACGTCTTTGACGATAGCTTTGTACGTGGAAGTACCTCACCTCCGAAACTGAGAAGATAACTTGTAAAATAGGCACCATTACACATACGTTTACTATTACCCATTGTGTCTGCTTGCGAGTCTCGGGCGGAGTGCTTCTGACTGCACACGTCCCATGATGCACGCGCCTCTGACGGACGACAAGGAGAAAGTGCATCACATTAGTAGATCATTCCCTTTATTCATTTGTGGCTCGGATGCACCCTAATGTGGCATTTGAGTCACCCATTTACCAGAAAGAGGGAGGAGAGAGAGAGAGAGAGAGAGAGAGAGAGAGAGAGAGAGAAAGCAGCTGGATGAGAGAATAAGCACTCCCATAGTAGCATCCAATCTGGGGGTCCCATTACCTCCTTCCTACATCCTGTGTTGAGTGTGTGTGTGTGTGTGTGTCCTCACTGTCCTGACCATCCCCCCCCTCTGTCTCCTCGTCTCTCTCACTCACACTCTCTCCCTGTCTCTCTCGCCCCCTCCCACGCCCCACGCCAGGCAGGGCTGCCCAGAGAAGGTGCTGGTCGTCCCTTTGAAGTATCACTTCAATTACCGGCTTTAACCCTGCAGGTCAACCCTTGATTATTTACACAAAGCTGGTGTAATTCCGCTGGAAAGCCCGGCCTCTGCCATGAATACAAAGCTGAGCTCTTCTCTAGTGGAGTGAGATTCCCATCAGCGCTCGTCTGGGGTTGACCTGCGTCTGATAGGGTTCGACCGTGTTTGAAAAGAGACCCTCGATCCACCTGCTAGCCATCCCACTCTGCCTTGGAATATGTACGCACACACACACACGCACACACACAGACGCACATGCACGCACACACACACATACGCACGCACACACACACACACGCACACACACGCACGCGCGCACACACACACACACACACACACACACACACACAATGTAACATTCAAAAGGGAGATGAGGTGTGTTAATGATGTGATGTGTTGCATTCAAAACACTCCATTGATCCCCTTGAGTAAGGCCTTCTGAAGGGTCCAGGCATAATGACTGTCTGCTTCTAGCCACCATTGTTAAGATGACCATACAAGTTTCTCTTGATTGTCGTCATTAAGTCCTGGTCAAGCATTTGTTTGGGGTCAGTGAAGATGCCAGAAATAAGGAAAGATTTTTAAAAAGTAGTCCACAAGTCCTTTTTTACCCTTCATGACAACAGCTTGCGTCTGTGTTCCCCTGATAAATTGAGGTCTACTTCAGAATTGATCTTGTGAAAAAATGGCGCTGAATAATAGATAGGTCCTGTTGACCCGGTTGATGTTTACTTACCCTTTTAAATCCCGCTTCCGTCTCTGCTCAGCTGGTGGCCAGCGATCGCCTCATTTTTATTTTTTCATGATGTGAGGTGGGAAGAACAACGAGCTCTTAAATAATATAAACAAAGAGAGAAGCGCCCGAGTCCTCGCCCCGTTGGTTCATTCCAGGCTAGATGGCCCCTCGCTCGCCAGAGCATGATGCGTGAGATACAAAAATATGAGGGGCCGTCTGTTTGCCTCTTCCTTGGCCGTGTGTGTGTGTGTGTGTGTGTGTACCACCCCCGCCCCTATAAAAGTTGCAACTTGCCAGCTCAGGTGGAAAAATGTTTTCGGAGCAAAAAGATGTATTCAATAAATAGCGAGGGCCAGCATGGGGCCCTGGGAAAGTGTGCGTGCGAGCGAGGTCTGAGAAGCAGGAATAATGGACGAGCAGGTCGATGGGGCATGCGTTTACATTAAACAGCCGCGCTTGACGCCAACGAGAAAAAGCATACGGTGTGGAATATAACCCTTAACTAGGGTCGTATTCTTTCAATTTGAGGCGAGGACCACCACCGTCGTCTGCGTCGCTCGTCTCTTGAACTTTGTTTAGACGCTGTGCTGTGACTATCACAGCTTAAGGAGATGGACTGATGTCATAGTGTGTGTTCTTCATTTGGCTGAGATCAGTCAGTCCACGCAGGCATAGCTGGCAGCGGTTACGCAACTGTGGTCATGATTACACTTTCTGTTAATCGCCCACGTCTATACTGTCTTGAAGGGTGTCGTTTCTAGCTCAGCTGTCATGTAGTCTTATGGATGTTTTTGGGGGGAAGACCAGCCATACTGACCGCTTGAATGGCAGCTGGTCCAGTGACCGTCAGTCCAGTATTCCTTGACATTTCAGTTCGACCATTTGCATGAAACGTGCGGTGGGTCTGCGTCGAAGGACGATTCCACTTGAAAGACAGCTGATTGGCTGATTTATGAAGACCCCACAATTAGTGCTCTTGACAATGACAATCCTGAGGATATTTTGTTCAAAATAGGATTCCACAAATACATATAACAGTCCAAAAAATATATTTAGCTGTGCTTCAATTTTACTTTATCATAATGTGTTAGTGTTGCACTATGAATTTGTGTTTGTCACAGAACTTGTTTCATGTAGAGTTTACTGAATTTGACAGAACTTCACATACACCCGATTCATTCATGTTGAATTTAACCAATTTATTCATGTCAAACGTATTGTAAGAAAGGGGGCGCTGTTTCTAAAATTCCGCGCTTCCGAAATCTCACACGTGTGCATGTGCATCATTGCCATCGGCGAAGGAGAGAAAACCACCATCAAGTTGATCCACTGTCAAACTTTGGTAAACAAAGTCATGAGACCATTCCGACTTGTCAATCACGCGGAGAATAATAACCAATAAGGCTACTTGATTTCTTAAGACCACGCCTCTGATGTCCCACAAACAAAGTTTGTCCCACGTTGTGTTCATAGAGTAGACATTAGTTTTAAGAAAACGGTTCTTAAAACATACGGAAAACCGGCCTACAGGCTGCTGTACCATAATGTTATAAGAAAACAAGCTGTATGATACTCCAGACATCCCTCCACACATCAGTTTACAGCAGCGCCGACACAAAAAGCTACGAAGCTAGTAACGTTGCCTGATGTACAGTAGCTACTGTAATTAGCCCATAGCTTGTAGTTAACAGATCATTCTCACAGGCTTATTTTATAAGAATGGATGCTACTAACTTACTCACCCTGCAGTTAGACTCCTCGATTTGTCCTGATGAATTTCAATCTGGAGTTTGTGAGGCGTCTGTGCCTTCCGCATAGATCGCCAACACCTAGCATCAACTCGTATGTTGTCCCCTGCTCCGTCCGAAATCCAAATTTCACGGATATATTCTTGTGTAAAATAGTTCAGGCCTTTCTGTAGAACTCTCTTAGACAAAGTAGTGGCATTTGGCAAATAACATACATCAATATTGTCAGGAATCCTTGAGAGAATCATCAGGTAGGTTATGTGCTGTTCTGTGGACATTTTATTAGCGTGCTCCAAAGCTTGTGGGGCATAGCAACAGTAACTAGGGGAGGGGGGGGGCGGAGCTTGCTGCCTGAATAGGAAAGGTCTATTGAGTGTCAGTCAATTGAATGCCAGAGTGGGCAGAAGGATGGTGTAGAAAAACTACTACTACTGCTTGCTGACACAATATATGACAGCACAGCACGTAGCTCAGGAGGTAGAGTGGCTGGCTGCGGGTCCCTAGTTCGATCCCCGCTCCCGGAGTGTGCCAAAGTGTCCTTGAGCAAGACACTGAGCCCCAAGATCGCTCACGCGGTACCAAGTACTGTCGCCTCACAGCAAGAAGGTCTCCGGACCTTTCTGTGTGGAGTTTGCATGTTTTCCCCATGTTCACAAGGGTTTCCTTCATAAATAACCCAATATGAAATACATGGAGAACTGATCGCTAACGCTGTCTGCTGATTTTAATGAATATTGTCTATTAATAAGTTTGATTAACATGATTTGATCATGCAAATTAGGTTGATCTGCTCTAATTTAATCAAATTGTTTTGATCATGTTTGTGGAACACAATTAAATTATGTATATCAAAATCAGCATTTTCATGCTGAAATAACATATACTAATCATGTGGAACCACTGTCCACAAACAAATTAAGTAAATCCAAAGCATCCTTTTTTTGGAGTGTGTGAATTGTAAATAGGTTGTAAGGGAACAGCAGAATCGCGTGTATGTTGTTGGGCAGAGTCACATAAGGAGGCTGGAGGTCTGGTTGGTCTCGTCCACCTCCTTCATGCTCCTCCTCTTCAGTACTGTAGGTTGAACACTGCGTCCAACCTGCTCCCAATTTAAATAACACAAAAAGACAGCTCTCCCTGACACAGAAGACGTACAGTCAGACCCTCCGAGGAGGCCTCTCCCTTTTGTGCCGCTGAAGTGCATTTACTCCATCTCTGGCTTCTTTCAGAGAAGGCGTCAATTTGAGGACTTAAGTGAGGTATCACTGTGCAGGAAATGTTACCTTTTTCCCCATCAACATTCCTGACGTTCCCTATTTACAAGACCGGGATGAAAGACGTGGTCGCAGCACGTATCCCCGCCATCGCCACCGTTTCCCACAGAGATGATTCTGAGTGAGATGAGTCTCCTCTCACGCTGGGTATCTCAGGAGGGAAAGGGATTTGGTGGCCTCGCGTACCTACTTATGACAAATAGCAAGTTTTTCGACACAGTGAAAGTATTCAATTTACAGCATCTGCTTTGTTTAAATAATTCATCGCATATCATTGTCTTTTTAAGTAAATTGTGTATTCTTCTGGAGCATGGAAGTGACATTCTATTTTATAGCTGTTCCAATAAATCCAATAATCCAATAAAAGGGATGATAGTCTTTTTTTCCAGTCTCTTAACCCGTTAGGCTGCTGTTGTTAATCTGTCCTTATCCATTGGACTGCTGATAATCTACTACATTTAATGGTTGAAACAAGTGTTTTCAGCTTTGTCTAGACAATACTATTTCACTATGACAGACTGAAACCTATTTTAGCTATCATCATCGACAGAAGACAGTCTGTCTGATAAGATCAACAATGAGAACAGCGATCCAAGCCGCCTCCTAACCCCGCTAACATCTTCCTATCTCAGACGTCATCAAAAAACAATCATCAACCGCAAAGAAGCGAGCGGCGCCCGAACACCGAGCTCCTCGATCTCCCGAACGGCGCCGGCCGTGGTTCGCCCGCGCGCCTCCCGCCTCGTCCCCGTGACGGATCATCATTACCTTTCCTTGCAAATACCACGCTCATTACGTTAGCGTACAGCCCGGGCATTAGCGGCGCGAGCCTATCCTTCTCTCACGCGAAGGGAGAAGGAGAGGAGAGAGTAGGAGAGGAGAGAGAGAAGGAGAGGAGAGAGAGAAGAGCTATGAAAGCAGATTTTTCTCCCCCCCCCACCCCCTAGCCCAGCCCCAGCAGCTAAGCCCAGGCAAGCTCGGCTATTAACCACAATGAACACCAGCTTTGTTATTAACATCTGTTCATCAGGGATCGAGGCCTGGCCTAATCACCACTCGCACCTTCTGTTTCGACAGGAGAAGAGAGGCAATCAAGGGCATCATTTGGCAGCTGGCTGAGGCTACTAATGCCTTTCTCCTTCTCCACTCTGTCTCCCCTCTCTCCTCTCCTCACCATCCGCCATCATTTTTTCTCTTTCCCTCACCCTGGCGTTTTTTTTTCATCCCTCCCTCGACAGGCCGAAGCCAACGTCAGCGCGCTCCTTTGTCAGTTCTTTTGACCGTGCCAAGATTGGAAACCATTTTCTTTAAAAAAAAAGGTATATTTGATCATGATTTACGACATATAATATTAGCAGATCCAATCTTAAATGTTGTAGGCCTCTATTCATACATCACCTACTGTGATTTTTTTCAAACACACACACACGCACGCACGCACGCATGCACGCACACACACACACACACACACGGCCGGTAAGTGAATCTTGCTCTTTGATAGGAGTAAGCTGCTAGATTTACTGATGGCCGTAACAGTCCTGCACCATGGGTGGTTCACATGAACTCACCCTCTCACTGTTCTCCCATGCCTGCTCCTCTGCACTGGATCAGAGGCAGATGTTCTCCAGCCCAGAACCACCAGGACCACGGAGAGAGAGATAGGAAGAGAGAGAGACAGAGACAGAGACGGAGAGAGAGACGGAGAGAGAGAGAAGGCAACAAAGAGGAGGAAGAGAGAGATGGACAGAGAGACACAAAGATGAAGAGAGAGAGAGAGAGAAAGGGAGATGGAGAGAGAGAGAGAGAGAAAGAGATGGAGAGAGAGAAAGAGATGAATAGAGAGGTGGAAACAAGAGGAAGAGAGAGACGGAGAGAGAAAGAACGAGACAAAAAGATGGAAAGAGAGAGAAAGAGATGAAATAGAAGAGAAGAGAAAGAGAGATAGAAGGGAAAAGAGAAGAGGGGAAAAGAGAAAGGGGATATGCTAATAAAGAGATTTGAGAGGGTACATTTACAGAACTGTAAGACAGATGTGTCAGTAAAATATGACAGCATGTTGATTCACTGTCTCATTTCACTGCCAGACCAAATGAAGAGCTTAGGTTTGAAGTCATTTTCTCTCTGACTTTCGCTCAACATTCTTTCTCAATTTGGTTTTGGACGCAGGGTTGAGATTGAAATGTCTTTAAAAAAAACATATCTAGTTATGCTATAGTTTTAAACTGTGAAGTTGTTTTCATGGTGCGGTAATTCCTGTGCATTACTTGTTTATGATTTTGTGTGTGTGTGTGTGTAGTATGTGGTATGTAGTATGTTTGTGTTCTCTCTCTCTCTCTCTCTCTCTCTCTCTCTCTCTCCATATATATATATATATATATGTGAGTGTGTGTGTGTGTGTGTCTGTGTGTGTGTATGTTTGCGAGTGTGTGTGTGTGCATATGATTGTGTACTGTGTGTGTGCGTTTGTGATTGTGAGTTTGTGTATGTGTGTGTGTGTGTGTGTGTGTGTGCATGCAAGCGTGCTTGCATCTCTAGTATTATACTATGAAGTTGTTGTTTTCATGGTGCATAAATTCCTGCGCATTACTTGTTTTTGAGTGTGTGTGTGTGTGTGTAGTATATTGTATGTACTGTAGTATGTTTGCATACTGTATATATGTGTGTGTGTGTGTGTGCTATGATTGTGTACTGTATGTGTGTGTGTGTTTGTGAGTATCTGTGTGTGTGTGTGTGTGTGTGTGTGGGACCATCTGATGTGTATTTTCTGCCTGAGCTGCTCAGCCAGTGATTGCAACATTTGTAGTCGTCAGATTCCCCCTGTGTCAGCGCCGGCCTCTTGAGCACGTTGTGACTCCTTCTGTTCCCCAAAGGAAGAGCGGACTGGGGCATCTGCGTTTGGGTTGTTTACGTCTAAATCAGCACTCCTCGCCCTGACACAGTATAAAGGCAACACACTCACACACACACACGTTTCCTCCCCGAGAACAGAACAAAATGTCCCCTCCGGTCTGTGTGTGAGGTGGGCTGTCCCCGGCACAATGGCCTTTCATGTGGGGATGTGGAGCGATGACAGCTGCCATAATCTGAGGCAGTCTCCACGGACCGTCAGCCCAGGATGACGGTTACTTGGATGTCGGTGTCAGTCTCAAACGGAGGACTTCAGTGTACGTCGCGTCGTATGTAGAGTTCTCTCACTTTTCAGTGTTCCTCAATAGGCCATTGCCATTGTGACATAGCACATGGCGCAGCTTTGACTGAAAATTATTTTCACCACAACACAAATGTCTTACCATATGGCCGCAATGTGTTGTTGGGGTGCTGGAACTGGGCCTGATTGGCTGGGGTCGGCGTTCTTATGTTCGGGGGCACAGGGGTCACCTAGTGTATGTTTCTAGAGGGAACTCATTTATATTCATAAATGAAAACAGGGTGTTTTGATTAGGGATTGTATCACGCCCCGACATCACAACCAGTGTGTGTGTGTGTGTGTGTGTTATTGTTTATGTGTGTGTGCATGTGTTTTTGTTTGCGTACGTGTATGCCTCTGACCCCTTCAATATATGCCCTCTTATTGGATGTGCCTGATTGGCCTCAGTGAGCAGTGGGCTATGGGTAGCTCTGTGTAAAACAAGCCTTCTCACTGCCCCCCCTCACACACCCCTCCACACACACACACACACACACACACACACACACACACACACACACACACACACACACACGTGATGAAATCTCCTCCTCACCCCCTACCATGCGCACTACCCCTAAGTGTGAGCACCATTCTTCTAAGTAAAGCAGTTTTAATGAGGCATCGCGTCTTCAAGGTCATTCGCGCTCCTCCCAGCTTGCGCGCGGTCATGTGCGTTTGTCCGCGTTGCGTCGGCCCCTGCCCGCATGTGCATGTGTCTGTGAGCGCATGTGTTTCATTCCTGTCGGTTTGTTTGCGGTCCCCCTCCCCCCCCCCCCCCGTCGAAAAATGTTGACTCAGGTTCTGTCCATCTGTTAAGCGAAGAGCCTTTGCAGTCTGTCGGCCGGCAGGCGGTTCAGCAGTCATGGTAATAAGCGTTGCTTACAAATGAAACAAAAAAACAACTTTTAACACTTCTTTTTGTGAAGTGAAAAACATTTCACCAAAAGGCACTTGGGTTTTTTATCAAATTGCCCGTTCGAAACCAAAAACGCACATAAGATAATTTACTTTCCTTGGCTCTGGGTATGAGATAGAATGAATGTTCTGTAACAGTAATTCATTCCTTGTTTCTCAAAGAGGCATTTTTCTCATTTCTGGCCCCCATGGGTCAAAGATACAGTGAAGAGCACATGCTTGACATTACTCAACAATGGCTTTTTGGTCATGGCTCAAAAGCCCCACATTTTACCACCCGTGGTGAGGGTCGTCAATTTGATTGTTTAAAAGTCATTCTGCCTAACCTTGATTGACTCCGTTTTCTCTCATTTCTTGACCTAACTGTCCGTTCATTGCTCCATCTCTCTCCCTCTATCTCTCCATTGCATCAGTGTATATGTATTCAGTACGCATGGCCTGTGAGTTTCTTTCTCATTTCTAGCATTGCTTCCAGTCATCTAGTTTAAAATGGGCAGTTCTATCTTTAATGGCCCACAGCCAACCATCATTGCTCTATCAGATATATGTCTGCCTAAAACATTTACACATGCACAGATTGAGTCATTCACCTGGATGTCACCTGAAATTGGAGATGTCCATCGTTCTGCCTGATGTAAGAAGACAGAGAGACAAACAGAAACAGACGCACCCCAAAATGATCTGACTTAAATGTGTTGCTGTAAACATCTGTGTAGCAGTTGTAAAACTGACAAATTATGCTGTGCCTCCTTCTAGACCCACTGAAGAAATGCATCCCCCTCAACGGTTCCCCACGGTTAGAGTGAGGCTTATGGTTAGGCATGTGAGTGAGTGGAGAGGGTTGGAAAGTGCTCTGCTTCGGCGGTGTCCACCCTGGGGAGCGCCGGCATTGAGCCCAGGCTGATGGATAGCATGCGCAGCATCTAGGCCCTCACCCACCACAAATCCAACATCTTTATATGACAGATTATAATAGTTACAACTGTTACAGCTAACCCAGCTAACCAAGCTAACCCAGCTAACCTAGCTAAGCTAACCCAGCTAACCAAGCTAACCCAGCTAACCAAGCTAACCCAGCTAACCCAGCTAACCAAGCTAACCCAGCTTACCTAGCTAGAAACCAGGGACTGTAGTTAAAGTCCAGCTGAAACGGACATTTGAGATCATCTAACTTCCGTAGTTTGACGTATTTCCGACTCAAACAGGCTATAGGGGCAGGACATAACCTTTAGACGAATTTGACTGGAATGTTGTTGGCAGGTTATAACCACTTTAGACTGATTCAATAGACCAGGCGTGTCAAACTCTGGCCCGCGGGCCAAATTTGGCCCGCAGTGTAATTATATTTGGCCCGCGAGGCAATACCAAATGACTACTAGAGCTGGCCCGCCAGTATTATACAGCGCATTCACCGCTAATACTACAAATCCCAACTGCTGTTGTTTTGGCGCGTCAATCAAGACAGGACCCAGAAACGCCCTCTCTTCTGTGACAGTAGTCATAGCAATCTCATACTACAACTGTAACCGTGTTACCCCTTCTTAAAAATGGTGAAAAGAAAGGCACAAAACAGAAGCTTTACGTTATGTAATGTCTCACTGTCATAGAGACACCTTTGTTGACCTAGCCGGCCGCTGTGTTTGCTCTGTTCCTGTTCATTCAATCCTGTCTGCCTTCTTGCCGGCCTGTCTGCCTGCCTGTCTGCCTGGCTGTCTGTCTGTCTGCCTGGCTGTAGGACAGTCAGGGTTTTACAAGCTTCTCTACTGAGCAGATGGAGCACCAACACTTGTGTCTGAGGGCGTATTCACATATGTTAGTGCACACCATTGATGCGCACCAAAAGCGAAAGTGATAAGTGCATATTCAATGTTAAAGCAAAACTTGTTTGGGTCTATATTACAATTTTCATTTGTTCAATGTTGGCCCGCGACTTTGTTCAAGTTTTAAATTTTGGCCCACTGTGTATTTGAGTTTGACACCCCTGCAATAGACAGATAGTGTTGATTGATGGGTGGATGTTTTTAGATTATGTGTTGACCTTGCTCTTGTACTGCTGATGTTTACACTTGGGAGATTTTGTTTTACAGGAAGAAAAAATCATAGGATTTGATATAGGATTACAACAAAATAGAAATTTTGAAAAATATTTGGCATATAAATTCAAATAAGCTTTATTGGCACGATAGGTGCATATATTGTTCAATAGGTACACTATGACCAAGGATGTGATCCAAAATTGAATTTTTTTTTTTTTTTTGATTTCATTGCGTTTTTAATGGTGGTCTCCAGTTTACCTGAGGCTCATACAGTACCTGCTCTTTCCATGGGGGTCAGAGTGTCCCCCTCCCCCCTCCGAGCAGAAACAGCGAGGTGCTAAACACCCTTCATCCCAGCCCTCGCAGGGGGCTCGCAGGGCCATTAGACAGATGGACAGAGTGTGGCCAGAGACACTATGGGAGCGACGATACCTCAGACCGTCGCCGACGGCGGTAGCCCGAGCCAAGACGCGCCTTGGGACAATACACTCCACGGTGCACCGCGAGGAGTGGAGGAGTAACAGGGAGGAGGAGAGGGGGAGGGACAGAGAGAGAGAGGGGGAGGTGGTGTGAGAGATACTAGAGGAGAGACAGGAGGAGGAGAGCGGGAAAGATGAAGGGATGGGAAACAAACGAGAGGGAGAAGGCCAGGGGAAGCAATGTGGGTTATAAGGGTGCTAGCTATCTTACAAACATGGCTAGTTAATCTGCAGTCTGCAAAAACATGACACCCGTTGCTAACGCAGGTGTAAAACGTCGGTAGCCTATCCAGCTCTAAACTCCAGCTCTAGTGCACTCTAAGCAGCTGTAAGCTCGGCGCTGTTCAGCTACATACAGCTCACCGGTGGTGACCTATCAGGGCTGACGCCAGCTCCAGGAGCAGTCTAACAACAAGCGGGTCACAACTTGGTGGTCTGCAAAGGGAGTGCATGAATGACGCACATGGCACTCATTACAGGCAGACTGCACAAGAATAAATGATCCACTATATATATATATATAATCGAATCAAATATATATGATCCCGTCCCAGCAAGTAAAATCTAGAGGCTGGTGTCAAACACCCAGATCATGAACTTTGAAAGTATTTCAGGGGCGACCTCATAGTTTTTTACTGTCCTTTTGATTTTGCCGTAGTATCAAGTTCATGCCAACTTTTTGACAGTTTTATCAGTAGTATTCGACTCTTCGGGCGCAGCGTGATGTATCGTCTTTACTAATACATCAGTAAGATTCCAAGATCTCCCCCCTCGTTTCATAGTTGACAGGACCTGTCCAAAATCTCCCAGAGTGCAATGCTCAAAAGGTGTCCGGCTAAAACAAGTAGGCCACGTTCTCCTGCCCTCCTCCCATGTGCTTGACCACATGGACTGATTCTGTGCAGGCTGTTCTCTTCATGGTCCAGGACAGAGGGTCAGCCTCAAAGCCCAGTACAAAGAGAAGCCTGATCCTGCTGTGTTGACTTTAACATACTGGCCTGGCTCCCTCTCAAGTGTTCCATGAGGCCTGAACAATGTATCTAAGTGAAGTCCTCCCAGCAGGTGGAGGTTGGAGTCAAGCCCCAACCCCAGTCCGGAGACTCCCAGGGAGGGCTAGCCAGGGATCGGATGGCTGGCCTTGAGGCTCGGCCCCTGGTTGACCTGCAGTAAAAAAGCAAGGCCTGTTCCACACCATTGCGGCACTCCCCCTGCTAAAACAACACCAGTGGCCTGTGAGTGAGTGAGTGAGTGTGTGTGTGTGTGTGTGTGTGAGCGGGTTATGTGTGCCTGTAAGTGTGTTTGCGTCCATGTATACTGTGTGTGTGTGTGTGTGAGCGGGTTATGTGTGTCTGTAAGTGTGTTTGTGTCCATGTACACTGTGTGTGTGTGTGTGTGTGTGTGTGTGTGTGTGTGTGTGTGTGTGTGTGTGATAGAGAGAGAGATACAGTGTGTGTGTGTGGAGCGGGGTGCTGGGGTTGGATTGCACCCTCGACATGCTCACCCAAACTCCGGCAAGCACACAAACACTGGTTTGATGAGTCCCCCCTTTGAACTGCTTGACATGCAGCTGGATGTGTCAGTGCTCGGACATATGGCCCGTGCGTCTGTTTCAGGCTGTGTGATGTGTGAGGTCAAATGCATGTTTATTTACATGGATCTACACGGGAAAATGATGGATATGTAGCCTCACTTAGTGTACTCTTGAACTTTACCATAGTAAGTCATCCGGAAGACGACGTAGAAGTTGAGGATTGACTGAGATTATTCTATATATCATGTCGAAGACTCCAAACCAAATAATTGTCACACTTTATTTTAAGGGGTCCCTTACTCAATAACCAATCAACTAACTATCCATTAGCCTAGCTCTAACCCTGACCAGAGTTGCAGACATTTGTTTCTTAAATAGTTGTTGAGCTTCTATCCATAGGGCCCATCAAAATAAAACTTGACCCAAATCGTTTCAGGGAAATAAAATTTCCACAGTAATACCACAGGCTACACACTTGCTCCATCCTACTAAACTTGTAAACAAAGTTCAGATTCCCCAAACCTATTTGGTTTCACCTAAACATATCAGATTACCCAGGAGTAGGGGCACTGCTAGAAATATTGGGGCCTATGAAAGAATATAATATCGAGCCCCCCCAAACCTAGACCATATAATGATGATGATAATAATAATATTGTTTTATGAGGGCCCCTCTCAGTGCAGGGCCCTTGGAATCATCCTGCCCCCCCCCCCCCCCCGCCCTTACGGCGCCCAGGTGGGCGGGGCTGTCAGAACTTCTAAACAGTTCTGGACGGCCACCTGCTGATAGGCCCCGCCCACTGGGGTCGTGATTTATTGGCCAAACTTGACCCTCGTTCTGAGCTGGGGGGAAAGTGTGTGTGTGTGTGTGTGTGTGTGTGTGCAGTGGGGATTGAAAACATCCTGATCCAGCCAAAGAGAGGGTTGATGACTGTTTCTGGCTGGAGACGCGCGGGTCTGGGGACGTAACGGGGCCCGTCTCTCGGCATGTCCGCCTGGCACGGTCACGCCATCCTGGGATCAAAAGAGCATGCGTGCTGCAGAATGTCACACATGTTTATCCCATGTGCCTGGCAGACTTCAAAGGGCAGCGCCGACTCAGCACTGCTGCTGACCAGCTGACCGACTGACGGGCCAGCCAGGAGGCTGCAGACCAGCTGACCGACTGACCGGCCAGTCAGGAGGCTGTGGACCAGCTGACCGACTGACCGGCCAGCCAGGAGGCTGCGGACCAGCTGACCGACTGACCCGCCAGCCAGGAGGCTGCAGACCAGCTGACCGGCCAGTAGGCTGCTGGTCACTGACCTGACAAAGGAGTTGTTATATGGCAGAGGCGGCGCACTACTCACAACCACACCTGGGCCAAATGCTATTTGAGTTGAATTTGGTTTACCCATTACAATGAAACCAGTGGAAGTCACACACAAACTCTTGTACTACTGCCTGTCTGAATTAGCCTACATCTCTTTGGATGTTTTCTTTTAACGTCAAATCAATAGTCAGTTTTTCATCCCTCACCTCTAGCCTTGAGGCTCATCTTTGCCCCTCGTAACCCCAAGCAGCCATTCAATGCATTGCGTGACTTGCGATAATAATAACGAGGGTCAACCGTTTCTGCATCCTGATGGTTACCGTGGTTTCCCACAGTTACATCAGTGGTTTCTATAGCAACCGCAAAGCTGCGTCTGATCTCTTGATTACTCCGGGTCGGCGCATTAATCTACAGCTGTGCTTAAAGATCGGGTGGGATATACAGAAATAATGGATCCCTCCCAGCCAATCAGAATCAAGCATTTACAAATGAAGTTGAATAAGGCTGTGTGTCCACCAACGAGCTGTATGTAGCTGAACAGCGCCAAACTTACAGCTGCGTAGAGCACACTAGAGCTGGAGTTTAGAGCTGGCTGGGCTACCGATGTTTTACAGCTAGGCTACGTTAGCAACGAGTGTCGTGTTTTTGCAGACTGCAGATTAACTAGCTAAATTAAGATAGCTAGCTAATTTTAGCTAGTGCTAACGTTCGCTGTCTCTGCGGTTTTGCCGAAAATTGACCGTTGTCATTGTCAGAACAGCCATTTACAGCCTGCTCTCAAGCCCAAAAAGTAAAACTTTCTTCAACTGCAAAAAGAAAAGCCTAGAGCTCACGGCGCTGTAGCGCTAAAAAGCGCTTGGAACACAGCTCTCGTCTCTATAGCGCCCTAGAGCTCATTACCCATTAGAAACAACGAGAAAACAGCGCCAGCTCTAAAATACAGCTCCCCGGTGGACACGCACCCTAAAGCATTATAAGCCATGTTATTGTAAGGTTATTTACTATTAAAATTAAGATTATGAACAATCTTATAGGCCTTTCCAATACAAGGCCATTCCAATACTTTCCAGTCGGAGTGGGGAAGGAGTGTCACATTTCTATTTCATCTTGTTCTTTCCATGTTACTGTTTTAATGGAAACTATGGAGATTACCAGCCTGGGAGAAAATGAGGTGTGTTATGCATGCAGGCTAAACCATTACTGCATGTATGCAAAATAATTGCTACTGTATATGTTAACATAGCGGCATATTTCTGAGAGATCCTGTACAAACCTGTATATTTGATACATGACAGATAGATAGATAGATAGATAGATAGATAGATAGATAGATAGATAGATAGATAGATAGATCTATCTTTATCCAAAGCGACTTAGAACTGTTAGCTGGTGTTGCTCAAGGGCACAACAGTAGGCAGTGCTTGACGGGATACATGGCCAATTAACTAATTTTGATCTTGATCTTGAAATCCCTCGTCAAGTAGCCTGGCCTGGCCTCGAACCAGCAACCTTTTATTCACTGGTCAGATGGTCATAACCAGCGGGCTACCGACCACCAAAGAGAGGGCGGGTCTGTAACTGCTCTGAACAAGACGGGACCGCACTAGAATTAACAGATCAGTTACTAGTGTGTGTTAGTGTGTTATTTTGTTTGTTTGTTTGTGTGTGTGCTTGTCAGTTTGACTTTCTTCTACAGTCTTAACTGAGGCATAGTATCACTGTTACAAATATCATCACATACAGTACAGTACAGTAAGGTTGCCTATCAGAGTCAGTCACGACTGATCCTGTTATCATAGAACTGACTAGAAGACTAAACATGTCCAAACAGCGATGAACAAGAACCATGTCCCTAATTCACTGAAGCTGAACACCACTTTGCCGTACTGCAGGGAGCCCAAACAGAGAAGGAGACAGAGAGAGACGTCTGTAAGTGTGCTACCAAAGAGTGTGATATTAAAGAAAGAGCCGATTCTCTCATCAAAGAAACGGGACAATGGAGATCACAGGATATAGCTCTGGCTGTGATTCTCTGTTTCATCAATACTGCTGTGACTGGGAAGAAAGGATACACACACACACACATACACGTACACACAAACACACACACATACGCACGTACACACATACACACACATACACACACACACACATACACACACACACACATACACACACACACACACACGCACGCACACACGCACACGCATACACACACATACACACACCCACACCCACACACACACCCCCCCCCCCCCCACACACACACACACATACACCTTATCTCTCTAATGAAGACCCTACATAAATTCTGTGCATTTTTGGGGGGCTGCTAGACAAAGGAGGAGGGAGGCGAGATATCAGTGAAAGTACTTTTGATTGTAATTGACAAGAAGCCCATTTGAGAGGGGGATGGAGGGGGGGACTTGAACTCCGATTAGCCGTTGATTATCCAGTGATTTAAATGGGGGCCGATATTAACTCAAGATGGCTTCTGAGGGGGAGTTGCTGGTGATTTCTCCCTTTTGGAGAGAGGATGGGGGCAGGGATGAGGGGGGCTTTCCGTTCCGTCGCTCCTACATGGTGAAAAAGGAGTTGATCTCGGACCCCTCGGTCCGCCTCCATAACATCTCCGGATCAGTAGGCGCCGCACGCACGTTTGAAGGACGCCGCGGTGCTGTGGTGGAACGGGCGATTACCGGCAGATCGGCTCGGTGTAATCCGGCTCTGGCCGACTCACCAGGCCGTCTCAGGAAGTCATTCTGGCTCCCGGGTCTCCCTCGGTTTCCTGCCCGCTGACGGTGGAGCTCAATTGATCAAATTGCAGCCCAGGCTGGCGGTGGTCACCCGCTCGGGGAGCTGATATAGTGCCGTGTCCCGAAGGCTTGGAGGTCAAGGAAGGTGCTGTGGCGGGCTTCTCGCCCTCTCAAAACGGTGTTGTGTCTCTACCAAGGTTCGGCAAGGGAAAATGGCACGGGGGGAATAATGCGACCCTCATGAACGGTACGGCTAGTATGAAGTGTGGGGGGACGGATCTCTGGATTGTTCTGCTTGAGAAACGACATGAGGAAATGACGGTGAGCCCAGGTGGTCAAATGTCTCTGGCGCTCTCAGCGGAAGGCTGGCGCTGCTATTGTTGCGTTCCGTTGTTCCTGTAGGGGAACACATGGTGGGTGTTTACGGTTCCACGGTTCTGTGCCCCCGTGATTCTGTCATCCGAGTGGCAGGAAGCTGGGGCCTAAGCTCTTGATGATGGCAGAGGAAGTCGACGCATGGAAATGGCGATGATGAATGGGGTGTCTCGCTAATGTAGCGTACCTTTCTAATAGTGGACAAACCTAGTGTTCGGTCTAGATCGTGAAGTGCCTTATAGAGTCTCCAGATCTAGGGCAAATAGTAATTGCAAATACTATCAAACACTTGTGGTATACATGTAGTTTACGAATTACTTTGGTAAAACCAATTCAAATGCTTATTACAAAACCTTTCAAAAACTTTTCAACGTATTTGATTTCATACATTTGACCCACTCAGACTCCACGTTCTGCCATGAGGGGACACAGATGGCCATTTAATCTATACACTGACAAATAATGAGCTAGACCCATTCATTGTCGTACACCACACAGCGTAGCCCTGCCAAAGAAGCCATATTGTGCATACATAGAGGAGCATATTGTCTGAAGTCATTACACCCAGATTAATACGTACAGTTCCTAAATAGATATAAAAACCAACAGAACGACGTAGCCCTTGTTGGTGCCCATAAATTGTGGATATGTACTGTCAGCAGATAGAAGGCATATGGCCTTAGTAGGACACGGCTCCCTTTAATTGAACAGCAGAGCAAGCAGTCCATAAAGATGCCAAGACATAGTTAAATATTTATGTAGATGAATGGAGTAATAAATGAAGGGTTAAATGAGTAATGGGTCGGCTAACGTCAACGTGAATGGGGAGGTCATGATTTATTCACACTCACGTTAGTATCAAATAGCCCAGGCTAAGAATTCATTGTCTACACAGGTTATTTTCATTAAGATTTGGATGTATTTTATAAGTATGTGCAGGCATGTGTTTATGTGCTATCATGTATGGGGGTATGTGATGATTGTGGATATGTATGCGTGTCTTATTTCGATGATATGGGTGAAGGTGAATTATACTGTACACACACTCATGCATTTGGATTCAGATGTAGTCAATGTTTAGAGCATGGACATTAGAATAATAAGCCATGTTTGTGGTAATCCCGTGTACTGATTGTTCTAGGCTGTATTTCCATTTCTGAGATATATCTGCATCCATTTGCAAAACTGACCATGTCAGTAACTTTGTGTTTTATTCACTCTCCTGAGGGTTTTTGTGACAGTGAAAAAAAAACAAATGTTTCTTTAAACACAGAGAGAGAGAGAGAGAGAGAGAGAGAGAGAGAGAGAGAGAGGAAGATGCCTGTCTGTCTGTCGGTGCTCTTCTCAGAGGAAGATATCGTTGGCCAGAGTGCTCCCTGCTGAGTCTGACCGGATCGCTGTTCTAGCACGCACTCTAATGGCCGCCGCTGGAACTGAAGACCGCCGGCACCCCCTCCTCTTCCGGTCCATCTCTGCTTCTGAACCCAGACCAGCTCACAAAGCCTCATACAATCAGCCACTGCTACGCACACTTGAGAGAAGCCAGATTTAAGTGCCATATTAATACCAGTTAACTGAAACAATGCTTTAATACATAGAAATGTGTTGGGTGAATGCTTCAGCCAAAATGCATAGATATTGTAAATATCACAATTTATGATTGAAAATGTAGGCCTTGATTTTTCAAATACAATGCACATTCCCAGCTAAGTACTACACTCTAAACATACAAATGAGCCGTTCGATGTATTCATCCAACACAGGACTTTACTCTGCCGCTCATCTGACCGATGAGCGTTGGACGGAACAGAAGCCCCGATCCAGCAGCTGCCCCTCGGCCTTCCTACATAACCTACAGTAACAGTAGCACAACCGTAACCGCCGCGTCTCTCTCTCCCTCTCTCTCTCTCTCTCTCTCTCTCTCTCTCTCGCTCTCTCTGTTGACACAGGCATAAAGCAGCAGGACGAACGTCGAGGCGAAAGGGGGGGGGGGGATCGGCGTTGCGGGCGCGGCCCCATTGAGTCCCACTGTGAAGTCAGGACCACATTAGGCATGAAGCTGTCCACAGCATGCCGGCAGGGTCTCACTCTTTGTCCTTCAGACGCTCGTCTCGACAGCGGGACCTGGCATGTGTCAGCGCTCCGTCGCGTACATACGATTCCCTTGTGTGGAAAGGAGAACAAGAACGTCGCCCTCGTACATCTGTAATTAAAGCCTAAATATTAAAACTGCACAACGCCAGCCAAAGCCAGGTATTCGTTAATGTGTCTACAGAGATGTTGCGCACTGAAATTTCTTTTTTTTTTAATAAAAATGTTTTT
>NC_140235.1:30528945-30531445 GCF_949987555.1 Borostomias antarcticus | reverse complement strand
ACAGTGGTGAACTTTTCAAAGAGCGTATTACATCAATCAAGATTATCCACTGACATTCACTACCACTCTTCTCCAATGGGTGTTGTTTTTTCACCTGCTCCAGCTATACCAAGGTTCAGCAACCTTTACTATCAAAAGAGTCATTTTTTTTGCCTAAAAATAAAAACAAAATCTGATTGGAGCCAAAAACAACATATTTGAGCCTTCTAATGAAGGCAATGTTTCCCCTGGATTTCTTTTCAGGCTTGGTGGCGATACCCAGGAGAGTGTTCCTGCCCCTGGAATATCAAACACTTCATTCCCTGCATTCTGCTGAATTTAGATGCAGCAGTGTGAGACGGATTAGCCTGTCTACTGCTTCTGTATCTAGCTAGTTAGTAAACTTGAATGCCAACACGACCATTTATTCCAGTAATTTAAAAAAGTATTTATTAGTAATACATTTATTATTTTCCATATATTTTTTGTTAAAGCCAGGGAACCACTGGAGATCTATACTGTAGCAAAATAATTGTTCCCGTGGTACAGTACATTGTCATGGGTTTTGAATGATCATAACCATAATACAACTACATCATGACGTGATGATATTCATTGATTTATATGGATTAGCTATGAAGAGACATTTCCTTCACACAAATGATTTCCTGTCAAGTCTACATCCATTAAAAACGCCATTGACCAGCAATAATAGCCCCACTAAAGATGCCCCAGAGGGCCTTTACACCATCCAATCAATAGCTGACCCCTGAAATCCCTAGTTACAGAAAACAACTGAACTCTTCCTTAGAATGACCAATGCCCAATAGGAACCCAGTGTTAAGTGCTTAGTTGCTCGCCAAAGTCTAGTTAACATCGTCATCTCATATATATCATCTATGTCCTGAACATGCTGATACCAAGTGCAGCCTAATCAGTCCAGATCTTGAAAGCCTTGGATCCCCATTAGCAGGACCACAGAGGGACACTGTAAATCTCACTGAATGACCTTTATTATTCAACGAGCAAATGGGTCATTTGATGTGACACTTATGTATGAGGCTGATTAAGACCCCGGCCGTGACCGGGGGTCTCCTGGTGTCCTGCGGCGTGACACCAGACTCTCTCAAAGGTCTGTCCGAATTACGCGTGAGTGACGGAGGCAAAGAGGTGACCGTTTCTAGATGGAACAGAAAATGACTTTACAAGCCATGCGGTCAGAGGAAAGGCCCGGTACTGAGGCCTGCTGAGCTGTACTGTTTTCCTTCTGACACGATGAGGAATGTCTGTTTTCTTAGCCTGAACTTGAGTTTCGACAAACAGAATCCCCCCGATGTTTAACTAGCTCGCTTCGGTTCTGTACAACCATTCGGTTGTTCACGGTTCATCCGAGCGTTGATTGGCTAGTTTCCTTGCCTCACAAAGGGCACATGATGCACACTGCAGCAAAGAAAAGTCTTGGGTGTTAAAGTGAATGTGTCTTTGTGTAATGTGTCTACATGTGCGTGTGTGTGTGTGTGTGTGTGTGTGTGTCTGTCGGTCAGGAGAATCCACTCGGACAGGTGATGTGGGCGAGTAATCCATTAGACTGATACTGAATCTCTTCCTCAGCGAGTCGCAGTTGGAGCACGCTCAGTAAGACCTTGACGGGCCCCAGAGCCAAGGCCTGTCAAGCCAGGAGCCGGAGTGATGGAGAGCCCTCACCATGGTGCACCGGACCCTGGCTCTCACCCACGCACTGCCACTGGGGCTGCGCACTCAGAGGCCTTTTGGTCACCTCAACACAATCCAGATGTACTGTGTGTGTATATGTGCCTGTGTGTGTGTGCATATATCCGTGTGTGTGTGTGTGCGTGTGTGTGTGCGTGCGTGTGTGTGTATTAAAGGCATGTGAGTCTGCCAGTTTTCACCACAGGGTCAGCGAGGGAGCTGAAAGCAGATTATGATATTTCCCACAGTCCCTTGTCTGCTTGTCTCCAGGGCCTTGGATATTTCCATTATTGCAGGCAAACTCTCTCAAATCCTTTAACCTTGTCAGGCAAAAACATGCTTTAGCCTCTGACCAGAGAAAACGGCCCCGATGGATTTGAGCTTCAGCCACGGGGCCCTGAGGAACATTAAGGAACAAGAATCCAGGTCCCTGCAGAAATGCCACCATCACGCCGCTAAATAATGGCTCGGGGACTCTGTTGGGCCAGATAGCTGGGCCAGATAAAGCATATTAAGTCTGACAAACTCCTACTGTAAGTGACTATTCCTGCTTCTCTTTCTTCTCTGGCTTGAAGACAATTACTTCGCATACACAGTGTCTGTTTTCAAATCTCTTCATATTAAGAGGTATGTCTGGCTCATGTTTTGTTACAGTATGTTGTGTCGGATGGACTGAGATAACATATTTTACCAATTCAATTTCCAGGGAAGCTCTTTATGTGAAGGTCAGCCCTTTGAAATCCAATACACAAGAATATCAAATACAATAGTGGTCTCCTCCACATACTGAATCTCAGATGAATGGTATGAG
>NC_140235.1:30441445-30523945 GCF_949987555.1 Borostomias antarcticus | reverse complement strand
GATATCAGATGCCACGCTCCACAACAACAGGTGCCTTGGCACGGCCGCCCGCCACCTCCACGCTGGGTCAGTGACATCAGCACACGCCCGCGGTTAATTATAGATCATCTGCCCTGCACTTTTTTCTTCCCTCGCGTTACCGTAAGTGACGACCTGAGGGATATGACGCATATCGGAACAGGTATGTGGGATGTTAGGTTACTTTATGTCATTATTTATCTATACCGTACAGTTAGTTTGGATTTCTGTTGGATTTGATTGGTGAATGTATCTTTTATTAATCCACTTCTCTCAAAGAACGAGGGTGCTGTGGAATATGTTACTGAGTTACTTGCGGTGCTTTTGATCATTGTGATGTGATGTCACTGTATTTACATGGTAAACTACAGAGGGAGTGCCCTTGGACTGTAGTCTGTGGCTGAGACTTGGAGGTCATGTTGGTGTGTGTGTGTGTGTAGGTGTGTGTGTGTGTGTGTGTATGTACAGTATGTGTATGCATTTGTGCAGGCCTGTGTGTGTGTGTGTGTGTGTGTGTGTGTGCTGATGGCCCTAATCCCCTCCACCAGGCTGCGGAGGGCCAGAAAGAGCTCAGGGCTTCAGCGGGGGCCATAATTACCCCTCTGCACTCTCCATTACTGTCCACGCGCTGAGAGGGAGACATGCCTGCAATTACAGTAGCTAGCTCCCTTCACATGCACCCCCCCCCCCCCCACACACACACACACACACAAAGAGACACCAAAACGAGAGACAGAGTACAAGGCGGAGTGCTCAGAACAATTGTCACCATCTTTAGAGCAATTTTGTTAATTCATCAAAAGAGTGCCGCACGCTCATGCCCAATGAGGCTATAATATGATAACCCCCCCCACACACACACACACACACACACGCACACACAAAGGATAAATACTCAATTCCCTCAGATCAGAGCAACTCTCTAGCTCCAGCCTTTTAGCTGGAAACGCGTTCAGAGCCTAAACTCGGACCGGACACGATTTCAACACCGATGCTTTCGTGGGTGCGGTACAGGAGGTGTGAAAAGCATGGGGGCTTGTTCTGTGGAAGCGCAGCTCTCCGGGGTGGAGATCGGGGGAGCAGATTTAGGCGGAGCATTTGGGATGACCATATGGAACTCTTTGTGGCGCCAAGAGAACATGCAGCTCGGAAACCCGATCACCATCTCCCCGGTGACAGCTGGAGCCCTCACACCATCAGAGCATTTGTAGACTTCTAATTTGTCATAACCGCCTCCTGTGGCAGTGAAATATGCTGCAGAAAATTAGGTAAGTGGAGTTGAGAAATTCAGAACTAGATAGAGTGATATAGAAGGAGAGAGAGAGAGAGAGAGAGAGAGAGGGAGGGGGTATATCAGAGAGAAGGAGAGGGAGGGTAGGAGAGACAGAGAAATGACCTCCCCTGCAGTTGCGCTTGTTATTTCATACGGGAGCTCAGAAAAATCATCGTCTGGGCAGGATTCCACAATATTAATTTCTAAGGCATGTTCACACAGTACAGACGTGGTATGGGTCAACGTGCACACTGCACACACGGACATGTCTGACATTTCTGTGACATGTTCAGAATTCTCCAAGAGAAGTCTTTCTCAACGCTGGGAAGAGAGAGGGGGTCGTCCTCTCCTCTGTCTCCAACGGAATATCTACAGATATATCTCACAAGTGTGTGTGTGTGTGTGTGTGTGTGAGAGAGAGAGAGAGAGAGTGTATGTGCCCGTGTCGGCCTATCAGTCAAGCGCGAGATTCATCTGACCTCCCAGAAGGGTGTTGGTAGATAGTTGCTTGCCAGTAAATATCCTATTAATATTTCATACAACAGTTTTTTTGTTCAGGCTTGCTCCTCGTGAAACATCTTGTTTTCCCTCCCATTTGTCTGAATGGGCCTTGTAGCCTATGTCCATCAAGCAGAAAATATCCCCTCACACAACATCTTTTACCCATAAAGCATTTTCTGCCTGAGGGCACAATCCTTTTGTCATTGTTTATAAGCAGAAGCATTTCACAAGACTGTGTGTGTCATTCCTTAATCTTAGGTAGCTGTTTTTCTCTCGGTGTGTTCCCTATAAAACATGGTTTGATGGCCTGGAGTCTTGCCTGACTGGATATTTACCATACCTTGTTTAAACCATCGGGGCCTGTTTCCCGGACACAGATTAAGCATATTTCTAGACCTGAGAGAAAATCAATGGAGAATAGAGAATGTCTATTTCTTTTTTTTTTGTCCAGAAAAATAAGACTTCATCTCTGCTTTGTGTGTTGCCAACCATTCATGACCAACTAACAGCTGCCTCACAGCAACAGAGCAGGGTTACTTGAATATGGCTTGCTTATCAAATTGCCGTAGTGGGCCTTTAATGTACACAGTGAAGAGAGTCCAAGTCTCTGTTGTGCACTTAAGAGAGCACAGGGAACCGGGCCTGTAGGGTGTGTGTGTTTTCTGCTGGGAAATAGCTTGAGTGTTTTTGTTGCATTGCCGTAATGCACCTCTAATGCTGATGGCTGACTATCCACAGGCAGTGCTCCAATTCTCAGGTGGGCCGTCCCCAAGGTGCACGTTGAATTAAGTGGCCCATGGACGCAAGTTTTTTTTTTTTGTAAAGTGCGTCACAGCCAACAGGCTTCTGGCATAGCGTGACATTACTCGCTTGCAAGTGCGTTCTTTAGCGGATTACGACTAGGCTTTGTTTTTGGGTGTTTTTCTGACAAAGCAGAAATGGGCCATGAAAAGCGGTGGACCTGGGTGGTTTTGCAGGCCCAAGCAGGACGTATTCTGCTGTCGGCGGGCGGAATAGAGTGTGAGCACAGAGATGCCCAACTAGGCATCAGGGAGGGTTTACAGCATGGTAGACGCGTGGCAGGATACCAGCTAATTTAGAGAGGGAGATTTTCTCCTCCTGTTCTGCCCCACTGCAGGGATAACGATAAGGGGTGATTTCCCCTATTTTACATCAAAAGTCCATTTAAGCCTTCTACTCCCTGGATAAATAGTAATATATTGTGTTTGCAGCATCATAGATTTGTATGGATGGTCACACAGTAGCCTATAGTTCGTCCCTCGGTTCATTTCTTAAACAGAAAAATTTGAAATGAGATTTGAGAAAATGAAAAATGAGACATGAGAAATGAGAAGAGATACTAGATAAATAATGCGTGTTGAAGGGATTGTTATCATTGTATCATTATATCTTGAATCTTGGGCCTATTTTGATATTGTGTCGTTTTATCTCATATCCTGAGTGTATTTTGTACACACTGTAAAATCACTCAAGCTATTTCCCAGCAGAACACACACACGCACACACCCATATTTTGTATCGCTCTATCCCGTATCCTGTGTGTATATTGATATTTTGTGTAGTTCTATCTCATATCCTGTGTGTATTTTGATATTTTGTGTAGTTCTATTCCCTATGTGTATTTTGATATTTTGTGTAGTTCTATTCTGTATCCTGTGTGTATTTTGATATTTTGTGTAGTTCTATCCCGTACCCTGTGTGTATTTTGATATTTTGTGTAGTTCTATCCCGTATCCTGTGTGTATTTTGATATTTTGTGTAGTTCTATCCTGTATCCTGAGTGTATTTTGATATTTTGTGTAGTTCTATCCTGTATCCTGTGTGTATGTTGATATGTTGTGTAGTTCTAATGCAGTGACCTGTGTTTGAGACAGCACTGAGAATGACTGAGACCGTGGTGGAGTCTCTCTACTCTGTCAGAGCTTAGTTTCTTGTGGCAAAGCTTGTTTGTTCTCCAATCTCTCTAAAAACTCTTGTCAAACGAGGGCAGCCAATCCAAGAAACGTTCAACCCCTCACTTCCTTCCTGGCCCCAAACACCCCCCCACCACCCCCACTGATGTTCCACATTAGCAGCATGCTACTAAAAAAAAAGAAGGCAACGAGGACAAGAGACGAAAAAATCTCTGGGCTTTTGAAATTGTTGGCACCGTTGTAAGCAAGGCTGAACTGTAACACAGACATGTGTAATTTAGAGAGAGGGAGAGAGAGGGAGGCTATGGATTTTAATCCGTCAGTCGATAAAGGTCAGTGCTCCAAAGGGCTTTATTCCCTAGCACCCACATCAAAGCGTAAATCCGCTGATTGCCGGTCCTGAATGGGGGGACAACAAGGCTCCATTTGTGGCCTGTTTCTATGGCTCAGTGTGTCTAAGACCCCGGGCGCACGGAGCCACAATACCGATGGGTGTGTATGTGTGTGTATGTGGGGGGGTGTGGGGTTCTAACAGGGGCCCCCAAGATCAATGGGCCACATGACCTTTGCATTGTGCTGCCGGCTCTGCCCGTGATGTCATCTATCCGGTGTAGTGCAGTCAAATGGGCAGGGAGAAGAGAGGAGGCCGAGACGTGCTCCGGCGAAAAGACCCGCGCAAAAAGCAGATCGTCATCTGCAAACGTGTCCACCTGAAAACGGGGGCTTCGGCCGCCTCTCTCCTCCTAACACCTCCACGGGTTGGCGAGCCATGTCGTCACGGAGCGTGTGGGTGTGTGTGCGTGATCCAATGGGTGGAAGGGGGGGGGGCGTACCAGGTATAGGACCCGGCCTTTGCAGCATCGCCGATAAACGCGCACGTTCGCCGACATCACCCGTATAACAAAAAGTCTTGTTCACCGAATCAAATGGGGCCCATCACTTCTGGAGTGTTGTCCTAGTGTTGATCTATGGCTATTGAAATTAAATATGGCGGAGCAGGGCTCTGGGAGAAGAGAAAAGGGGAGCCCTCTCATTGTTCTCCAGTGAAAGGTCCTCTTTATGGGGAAGAGGGACGATGGCAGCTGGTAGGTTCTTCCCACTATAGACGACAGAGCACTTTCACCCGAGCTTCCCGAGTGCATCTGAATGGAAATCTAAAGAGGTAGGCGTGAACCATTTGTTTTGCTATGTTTGTGTTTGCTGTCAACATGTCTGTCTGTGTCGTGCCCCCCCCGCCCCCCCCCTCCCCCTTTTATAGCGGCGCACAAAGTGGCTAACCCCCCCGCCATCCTCATCCCAGACCCACAGACATAATTGACGCGGCGGCAGAAAGAAGAGCAGCCCCTGACGAGAAGAGGAGCGCCTCAGCCATCTTTGTTTGGGCCAGGCTTTGTCATGCCCACAGATGTTGTAATTGCCCACTGATGGATCACTTGTCAGGCGGGTCATTAGGACTGCTGTGGCCGGGTCCGGCATCGAAGAAGGGGAGAAAGGGGTTAATTCATTCATTCATTCAAACCTTTATTTCTACTCGTAAAGCACTGAGGTTTCCCTCATTAACAGTGTTGACAAGTTCACACAAATACACAAATAACAACAGAACAAAATTCAATATTATTATTATTATTAGTAGTATTATTATTAATAATAATAATAATAATAATAATAATAATAAACTGTTACAGGTTGAAGTATAACTTAATATCGACTGACTGGGGGAGGAGGGGAGAGAGAGAGTGAGAGAGAGACAGAGGGGGGGGGGGGGTGTCTCGCCAGGGATGGATGGAGAACCAGGTCACATCATCAGACTACTCATTGTGTGACGAGGGTGATTAATAATGTGATTGGCCGCGCGACGGGAGGGGCGGACACTGTCTGGCGGAACCAGAGAAGCTTCTCTGCCCCTCCCATGTTCCTGTGAAGGCATGGAAGGGCTGTACAAACAAACACACCCGCAATGGTCCAAACTGAACTGAAACCATCCATCTTGTTACATGTTACAGATGAATCATCATCCTAACCCCAACCCTAAATCCCAATCCTAGCCCCACCCCCCAATAATCCTAACCCTAACCTTATTACCAGGATGTTATGTGTTGTCTCGCACCAATTTGTTGACACCTTTGGTTTCAGAAACACACAATTAAAACATCCACCACTCCCAAGAGTCCTGTCCTCTCTGTATCACTCGGTCAACACTGCATCCAACAGCTCTAAGAGGGTCAAGTAGTAGGTAAAAGGGCTATTGGGAAGCTTGCGGAACGAGAAGATCTACTTTCTCTCTATCACTCCACATTCTAAAGGATGAATAGATTTCCAGTCTCTGAACCCCCCCCCCCCCCCCCCCCCCCCCGCCCCCCAACACAAAAGGGTACGTTCTGTCCTGTCTAAGTTTTAGGGACACCGGGCCCCTTCAAACGGGCCCCTTCTCTGTTCAGTGAGAGAGGGAGAGAGAGAGAGAGAGAGAGAGAGAGAGAGAGAGAAAGAAAGGCAGAGGCACTGTCGCTATTCTCTGGTGGCACATTGAAGGTCATTTAGAGCCTGCGTGTCGACCCCGGGCTCTCTCTCTCTATAGAGTGTGTCACTCTACACATACCCAAAGTGAATTGTCAGTTTGTTTATACTAGAGCTGTTGGAGGATTACGTAACCCTCCCTCCCCACCTCCCACCCCCTCCAACCACACACACACACACACACACACACACACGCACACACACACACACACACACACGTGCACGTAAGCGTTCCCCAGAGGTCAATTAGGAAAAAAGAGCCGATCTTCCAAACAAAACGGGGTGCGAGTAGTGGCTGAGGGTGCCACATAATTAACAGTTATAAAGTACTCTGCCGCTCCGTTAATTGAATTAGTTAATCCTTTTGTTGGTGAATCTCAGCTGAAGAGGGGTCATTACCCGGGCTCCTGACTCACTGTCACAGAGGGTCCAAGCTCTTCTGCCTGGGTGTGTTTGTGTGTGTGTTTGTGTGTGTGTGTGTGTGTGTGTGTGTGTGTGTGTGTGTGTGAGTGAGTGTGTGTGTATGGGGGGGGGGCGCTGTCACACAGGGTCGAGGCTCTTCTGCCTGGGTGTGTTTGTGTGTGTGTTTGTGTGTGTGTGTGTGGGGGGGGGGGGGGGCAGTAGGAGATGTTTGATCTGAAACCACAGGCAGTCATTTAGACTGTCACTATTCTGCTGCAGTATATCAGTACATGACCTCACAGACAGTCGGGATGACAGAATAACAAGGTAGAACCAAAGAATGGTGTCGGTTTGTTTCTGTTTGAACTCAAAACTTTGATTCTTGCCTCTGGTAATCGGTAATCAAAAATATGCTCAACTCGGTTTTGGTATTGCGGTTCTTTCAGTTTGGTATCCAGTATTGACACTGATTATGCGTTTGCGCCGAATTAAAATGAAAAGGGTGCTACGGAGGCGTGAGCATGCAAAATCCTCTCATCATTCCCATCAGGACAGGAAGTCAGGCTAAAATACGAAGCCAGGTCTCTGAGAATTCCTTAGTTGCCCTTCTGAACACAACTCCTTACCACGTTTTCTCCCTCTTTTTCCCGTTCTTATTTTTTGACCCATATCATTCCTCCGCCCCAAGAAAGATTATTCAAATGAGCCGAACTCGCCAACGCGTTCATTTTACAGCGCAACTTGACGCGCCGGGGAGCGAGGCGAGCATGAAATCCATGTGTGATGTTACCCTGAGACAATTTCTCCTCTCCCTGTTCAGGTGGGGCACCTCTGAACATGAAATGTGTGCTTTTTTAATGCTTTGATAATCAGCTTCACCGCCTCCTCTGGCCCCCATGAAGTGCACACACACACACACACACACACACACACACACACACCAGGTACAGGAGGGAGCCACCAGACAGACGCCCCCCAGGGTCTTCAGTGTCTGGCAGATCTCACACACATTTAACTCACGACTGAGGATGGGAGACGAGGGGGTCTCAACTTCAGATTTACCACACCTACCCCCCACCCCTTCTCCAAAAACGAAAAGAATATCCATAGAGAAATGCCTGGACAAGCTCAGTGGGCCCCCTCCGTCATCTTCCATCCTAATTTAAGAAGGTACGCAGGGCCCCACTATCAGTGACATGTCTGAGCGTTACTCTCTAATACCATTATAGATGTGTGTGCCGCGACCTGTGGAGGGTCGATAGCTATGTAAATATTTTGCCACACAATTTTCGACACCTTCGCATTCGCCATTGCACATTTTCTGTTGTCAACATACTGTACTGTAGGTGTATACAGGCAGAAAATGATCAAGTCTTTGACATACAGTATAGAAAATACAGTAAAAGTACTGTATTTCCCCTGTCTGACGCTGTATGGAAGTCATATTCTGTTGACGACAGGAAGTGACAAGCAGAATAGAAATGATTACTTGGGATTCCTCACTGAGATGGAGACGGTTAGGCCGTCACATCCGCGATTCTGTTTATGCTCCAGTTCTGAGGACTTCTAATTCCACGCTAACAATAATTTCATTAGGATGGGGGGATGTACTTTGTCTGTGCTGAGAGAAAAAGCTGAAACCTCCAGTAAGTTTGCAATCAAACAAAGACTCATCTCCTCATTTGACCAGATGGCTGATAGTTTATTTGTTAGTAAGAGAGAGAGAGAGAAGAGAGAGAGGAGAGCGTGTGCATTTCTGATTGCATCGCAATCACTCTCATCCCGAATGGGTTCATTAAACAGGGATGTAAATCACGAAGGCGCTATGAAGACACCTGTTACTGCGTTCGTCACGCTCATCTAAACCACATACCATATGTGTCGCTCCGACACGTCAAAATGAGGTCTGCGCACCTCGCCTGTCCTAATGCTCCTGAATTAGCCGCTGCTTAATTAAATGCACCTGCCGCAGTACCCGATCTCCACACTTATCCTCCACTTAACAAAATCAGAAGAAGAACCTTTTTCTCTACTGTACTCTCTCTCTCTTCCTCTCTGGCTGACTCTAACCCTATGAAAACCATATCATTTCCAACAAAATTATATAAAATCTATGGCAGGCGGAAATGGTGTTGCTGGCTCCGTGTGCCCAAATATAACCCAATTTAAACCCAATATATCCAACAAGGGCCTGCATCTTTTCAAATGAAAGTAGATAAGCCACAAACAACCCACTGCGGGCCATATAACTTTAGGCTGGGATTTGGCGCCAAAATAAGTTTACAACCCCCCCTCATCTGTGAAAATAAATTGCCTCCTCACAGTTTTTGGCTCTCTTTGATGTGGATTTGTCCCCAAATGAAAAGGCATCAGAAATGAGGAGCCCTCCATGGCCCCCACTGCGCACAAAGATGGCATACGGCAAGAGTCTTAAAAAATGTAATTAAACTCAGATAAGATTAATACAATCGAGGGAGCGATGATTGAAAGATGCTGTTGTTGTGTAGGAGGGTGGTAGCGGGGGCCTCCGAGCCCCTGGGCCCCCAGGATGGGAAGAGGAACTGTGGGGAGGGAGGGGCCCCTCGTGCTGGGATTAGCCTTGCCAGGTGGGGAAGCCTCGTGGTTGGAGGGTTTAAATTAGCGGTGAGATGACAACCCCCATTAGGAGGGATTAGGGGCCCGCTGGCAGGCAGAAATGCACTGGCACAGGGAGGGGCATCCCTCACTCAGGACCCAAGGCGACGTGGCATAAGTCAGTCACTCTACTGCTGCTCCTGTCTTCCTGCTCGTCACAGTCACTTAAACAAGGTGTCACTTTAAACTATGATGTCATCTCTTTATCAGTGTCTTGCTTTTCATTTGGTAATGGAGATGAATTGTTTATGTAAAAATATTCTGCATAACTGAGTGAAGTCATTGTCCTTAAATAATTCTCTTTTCTCACTACTTTCCAACACAGTCAGTCTCACTAGCTGTGTTTCCATAGATTGTCAAGCGAATTTCAGGCAAATAAATAAAATAAAACGCAAAAAATAATAAAAGAAGAAGAAGATTCCATCTATTGGCTTGTGGTGGGAATAAGCTAGGCTACGCAAAGCTTGGTTTCATCAGAAGATGGCAGTATAGGCTATGCTACCCACGGCTGTATTAAACAGATGAAATAGACGTTGCCACCAAATTACATTTTGCAATTCCTGGTAGATTGTGGCATTCCATTGCTGTTTCTTTTTCCATGTTTTTTTCACGGATGAGACCGAGGAATAATTTAGTGTCCTTGTCGGTCCACATGCACCATTTCACACATTATGGGAATATCTGAGAAGACACCGAAAGCGGACACAGCTGCTCAGTCCTGTGAGTTCAATGTTTGCTTACCCAGAACTGTAACAGTTTAGAATAACTATCTCTTATAAATAGTTAATAGATCATTCACAAACAGTTAGTTAATGAGTTATTAATTATATGTTTAACATTTGTTAATAGTCAGTTAATGATTTACAACTATCCCTTAGAAATAGTCAATAGATCATCCACAAACTGTTAGTTAATGAGTAATTAATGACTTGTTAAATGCTTGTTAATATTTGGTTAATAATTTAAAACTGCACCTTATATATAGTTAATAGATCATGAGCAAGCAATTAGTAAACTACTTACTGATGACTTGTTAAGTATCTGTTAATAGATGATCCACCTACAGTTGGCCCCAGTTGGTCTTCCATCCATCCTTCCATTCCAAATGAATACATGTTTAGAAGTAACAAAACATGTAAAGGTTAGTAAATATATTTGATAATACCATGCTCAATTTATAGACATTTTGGGGAAGCTATTCTTACTTTAAATAAGTTGCAAATAAGTTGCAACTATTCCGTATTTACTGGGAGGAATAGTTCCTAGGAATATTAGCACCGATAGATAGATAGATAGATAGATAGATAGATAGATAGATAGATAGATAGATAGATAGATAGATAGATAGATAGATAGATAGAAGAAAACAACCACGGTGGCCATGGGCACTGTACACTAGTGTTAGTAAATGCTGAATATTTATTTTATTATTAGTTTATTATGTCGAGGACAATCCTAATACATGAACCATATAAAATACAGTAAAAAAGGAAGCGTTAACCTAATCGGCTAATTTTGAGCTGTAGTCTCCGGCCAGTTGTTAAATGGCATTCTTAAAATTCAAATCATTGGTGAAAAAAAATGCATTTCAATACTCTAAGGGCACATGGCCGAGACAAGACACACCAACATCACACTTGACAAATAAAGCTCCAGTAAGCGAGCAGAGGTGATTACAAGCAGTTGCAGCAAACAGTAACAACAACGCATAGGGGACAGAGACACATGAATAGTCATAGCAATGACAGAAGCACACAGTATATTTACAAACCACAGCACATAAGCACCTAAGGTAGCAGCGACATTGAAGCACATAAGCACTTAAGGTAGCAGCGACATTGAAGCACATAGACGCCACAAGACGATTACAGGCCATACCACATTAAGCACATACAAACAGTAATACATAAACAAAACAAGCAAGATGGAGAGGCAGCACAGAGAGGGATTAATGAGGGCAGGTATAGTTCTCGCTCAGCCAGGCTTTAAGGTGTGAAGGTTGAATAAGTGTGTGCATCTTTGAGTTGGTTGGGTAGTGGGTTCCAATAGTTGCAACTTTAGAATAATGTCCGAAAATGGCGAGAATAACTCATTAACATTGTATTATCAAAAATATAAACTGACCTTTTACAAATGAGTTGATAATAATTACTTACCAATTTACTAATATAAAATAACATGGTAACACTTTACAATAAGGGTACATTAATAAACATTAGTTAATGCATTATTAAGCATTAACTAACAGTTAACTAATTTCTCTATTAACCATTTACTAATGTTATTTATATTAACTTAGGTTAACTCACTTAACCCTAACCCTAACCTTAACTAACGTATTTATTAACATTAGTAACCTAACCTAATCCTAAATAAGCATTAGTTAACAGTTAACTAATGTTTTTTGTGACCCTTATTGTAAAGTGTGACCAATAACATTTGTAAACATCAGCAAATGAGGAATAGTTGTAACTTTAGAATAACGTCCCAATGCGGTCTATGAATTACTGACATGGTCTTAACAAATATATTTGCAATAACCTTTACATTGATTTGTTACTCACTTCAAGCATTTTTTATTGTGTTTAGATGGGCCCCCTGATGGAAGGTCAATTGTAGGTTGATCCAGTATTAACAAATACTTAACAATTCATTAGTAAGCATTTTACTAATCGGTTGTTCATGATCTATTAACTATGAATAAGTCATAGCTTTAAATCACTTACCAACTATTAAACATTTAACATCATTAATAACTCATTAACTAACATTTTGTGGATGATCTATTAACTATTCATAAGGGATAGTTGTAAATCATTAACTGACTATTAACAAATGTTAAACGTATCATTAATAACTCATTAACTAACAGTTTGTGGATGATCTATCAACTATTTATAATTGGTCATTATTATAAATTGTTACCAGGCAAAAACTACTTCAAGTGAGCATAAAAAACCTTTTTGGCAATACTTCAAAATACGCATACATATAGAATGTTATGCAACATTACCTCACAAAGCTCAGTGGATGGGACAATACAATATTAGACACAATGAATGGCACTATGAATAAGTCCTGTTGTTTTATCTCCATGTAGAGGTTACAGTTTAAAAGTAACTGTCTCTCAGAATCATCTTATGTACTTTGGTCCCGAGATAATAATAATTATTCATATTTTTATCTCAGTGCTGGCCCTGTCAGGCTTCCAATCCAGAGGTGGGACCTGTGGCCCACTGGTTGGCTTTAGGAAAGTCTCCCTTTGAGCTAATTCAAAAAGACAGCACCCAGGTTTAGGGCCATGCAACCACACGGAGGGCCAAAGAGGTCCCTGCAGCGCGTCTGTCTGCCTGTAGGATTGTGCTAACGTCAAAAAGCTGCGAGAGGAATTACTGGCTTACTGCCGCCTGACAACAGTACTTTTTGTTCCCAGACGCATTCCCAAGTTCTGAAGGCAAAAGAAAACAAAACCGAAACCAGCAATCCGATTAAAACAATCTCCTTGTGTCCTGATTAACATACATTTCCATGAGAATAGCCCAGAGTGATTAAACAGCGGTAGGTGAGTCTGACGCTCTATGTGGTGCTCTGGCCCCCTCAGAGGGAGGTCCCACAATGCACTGGGCTAGCGTGCCACAAGCTCTGCACACTCCTCCCTGCCCACCCCTGCCAGGATCCAGCCTGTTTGGCCCGCGCTGATCGTTGTAAATATGTCATCTCTCCCACGATAGCTTACAAACAAGAACTTTTAAAGCCCACCACCTGCTGAAGAGAGGACCAGAATCAGTGTGGGATGAGAGAGTCATATCTCCACATAAACCAGCCACCGATGACAGGCTCCAGATAGGCACCAGAATAGTGCAGGGGTACAGACAGGAACCCTGACCGGGACACGGACCTCCCTCCTCTCTCCAAATCTGCACTCTAAAACCATAAGATTTACGATCTGGTATTCCATGGCCTTCACCCAACGATTGGAGCCACTGGTAGCCCTTTTTTCACGCATTAACGCCATATTCTGCAAATGTTGGCTAAGTGAATACCGCAGAATAAACGCTGATGGTCACAGCGAGGGTGTTTTTAACAACTCAAAATGGGAGTGAAAAAAAAAGAGAAAAGAGCAAGAAAAAAGAAGAAGAAAAGAGAAATGCCACAGACAGTGTTGGATGTCACTGTTTGGTATTTTCTCCAAAGCTCCAGAGAGAAGCTAGCCTCGAGCTATCCCAGTGTTTGAGACAAATGAAGGGGGGGAAAAAATAGTGTGCTAGCTCCTCTGCCGACCTAGGCCTTTCTCTTACTCTCACTCTCTCGCTCTCTCTCTCTCTCTCTCTCTCCCCCCTCATGCCTGGCTCTCTAGCGGCAACAGGAAATCAAACAATTAGCAGGAGGGAAATAAAGGTCTTGTTTCGCCCTCTGGCACTTGTAAACATGGTAACAGTGTTTGGAAAGTGCTGCCTTCGTCAGGAGTTACGTTCTGTTTTCGGCTGTATGTGGTGTTGCCAATGACAGCCATGTTCTGACAAAGAAAGACAAAAAAAAGCAACACTAACAACAACAGATTCTACAGTAAAGAGACAGAAAACGGGTCTATTTCCTTCTACATGACTTCTATCAAAGCCATGGATTCTGCTGAGCAACAGATAATTATACAGTTTAACATATTCCCATAAGGGCATTAGAAGTACTGACATGCATTTAATATGTATTGTATTAACTCAATTCGAAAAACTAGGTTTGGTTGCGTTCTGTGTGATTTCTGAGTGAACATGACATTCGGTTCTTTGTTCATCCTCTCATACTTTCTTGAACTTACGTAAGAACATACTACCATACATGGCATTCCATACCATACATGGCATTCCATAAACAGTAATAGAACAGTTGTATGCATACTGTATTGGGTTAGTTATTCAATTACATTATTAGAAAGCATGCGATCATATAACACAATTCACTGAAATATCTTCCAGTGAAGGTTGTCCCATACAAATAATCAAATAGAATAGTACAAAACAAACTTGACTCGGGCAGGAATATGTATGCAGCACATCCCTTGCCAATTGGGTATTGAGGCAACATGGAGCAGCTCTAGAGAGCAGAGCAAGTACATTCAGTCTCTCAGTGTCCTACATGGGTCTCTCAGTGTCCTAGCGTAGTTCAACTATGTGCACTCTAAGTGGAATTCTTAACTGTGGGACCCCTTCACAGCGAGGAGTTTCTGTGTACATAAAAAAGCAAACCTTGATGTGGGACATTGCACCCGGGACTGGGCCATCCCTGTTCACTGTCTAAATGGCGCGGAGAAAACATGGAGGAGAAAAAACAGGAACATGCATTGCTTTCTGGGATGAAAGTTTGCAGGCTGGTTTGTTGTACTGTAGTTGAGAGCAGATAGAGGATGTTTTGTGTGTTGGCATTAGAGTATTGGGTATGAAATGTTTTTTTGTTTTTTTGCTTTTTGTTGCATACTATTGTTGCATTCTTGTTTATTTCTTTGATCACTGTTGTTTGACAGTAAGACAAATTACAATTTAGTCAGATAAAGTAGACATTCATTTATCTGTTGACTACTGTATAATTCCGCAACAGATCAATGCAATTTTACCTGGTTCCAATATAGGCCTAGGATTTCTATTATTATTACTCTATTGCTAGTTTTGGAGAAGATATACTGTACTGTATATGGTATACATGGGTGTACTATACTTTGTTATGGCTAATAATCATAGCAAGTCAACAAAGTTTTAAATCAATATGAAGGTACAAGCATACACATGCATGTGTTGTATGAAAATAATATGAAGTAATTATTGATATGAAATAAAAAATCCTTAACACTTAATTCCTAGCATAGCTGTAAACATTATAAGCAATTACATGCATGAATAAAATATACAACACAATATAAAAATTGTTTGGCCAAAGCTATAGGCCTAAGCAACTTTTTCCAACACAACCTTTGCAAAGAACAACCTCAATGTCAATAGGCTTTCATTTCCACAGTAACCTTCATAAAGCCAGTATTAAATTGAACAGGAGGATCATCCAACTTTACATCCTACTTTTACAGAAGTGAGCGTTCTCATTCTATCTCCGCAAATTTCCTATTTTACAAAATAGATTTGAGAGAAGATTATCTGTTGGGGGAAAAAAAATCAACCTGGAAGCGGAAATAAGACATGTGTGTGTAGTCTGGGTAATAATACATTTCTACCGGGGATAAAATGGGGTTTAAGGCTCATTCTGAATAATGTAATAGAGTATTGGCCCAATGCATGTGCAGGGATTTATAAAATCTGATTTATATAATCAGTAAAACAGTATGGTTGATGGATATTGGCACCATATTCTGCTCTATAGTATTGGATTGTTATTGGAAAAAAGGATTAGAAGCTGTATGTCCAGACAGAAAGGGGTATAACAATTATGGTTCTTTTCACAAAAAGCTTTTTAAAATGGCTGCATTGAACTGCCTTTTCTGGTGAAGGCTTTTAAAAATGATCTTTCAAAGAGTGAAATAGAAGTACAAAGAATGCAATAACCGTATGAAGCATTTCACATGTCTGACCTGAACACATGATCAAGACATAATATATATAATCTCTTACAGTAATGTTTAAGATAAAATACTTTTCCACACACCGGATGATAATGCAGTCCATCAAGATATAATTACTTTTTTGCAGTCTTGCATGTTATGAATATGCAATAACTCCCATTTTATCTACAGAAAACCTAATTCAAAATTTGAACCATCAAAGCATAATCTGATTTGGGGTTTATTAAATTCAGCCTGAATATAAACTTGGTTTGGCCATAATTAAGTTACACATTTCTAAATATATAAAATAATTAATTATACTGATGCTTTTGTTTATAATTATTACTCCCTTTCTCTCTTTTTATACACCAATACTATGTAAATATAAAGTGTGTATGTTTGTTCACTCAGCATGTATATGTGTGTATGACTACCTCTGTTGAACAGACTATCTGTGTTTCACTACTGCTGATATACAGTGCATGTATCCCCACTCATGTAACCTAACCATCCATGCCGACCAAATATGCTACTCCGTACCCACTCACAACCCCTCTTAGTCCAGCCTTGGTCGGGCGTGATGTCCAGCCCCAGTGGCTTGACCCGTCCACAGCTTCCCCGGCCTGTCTCCAGTGCAGGGGGCATCCCTCTAAGTAGTGCCCCGCTCAGGGGGAGCCTTGCGGGGCTGGAGGGGCTAGAGAGAGACCGCCGTGCTGGAGACGGATCTTCTGTGTTCTACTGCCCCCCGATGGTGGCTGCCGCGCCCGCAGGCCCGTTCCCCTCGGCCCTGTCTGAGGCGAGCGGTTAGCGCGTAGACAGGACACTAGAGAACGGCCTGTCCGGAGCAGGGCCAAAGGAGAAAAGCTCTCCACACGGGAGTACTCGTTAAGGCAGGTGATGCCATGCAGGGGGTGCCTGAGGGTGGAGGTCTGGAACAGATGTAGAGATGTGCGCCAGTGTGCTGGACGCTCCTGCATGCACAACCAGCTTTTGGAGTGATTCATATTGGCAGGCAGAAACATAAACACAACAATGTAATAAAAAGTTACTGACGTGTGCGTGCACGCATGCATGTACACACACACACACACACACACACACACACACACACACACACACACACACACACAAACAAGCACTTAATAACTCACACACACACACACACTCACACACACACAAAATCAATCACTCACTCAAACACACATACGCAAACACACAGAGATGTACATGTACATGCACACACACACACTCACATTCTCTCTCTCTCTGTGTCTCTCTCTCTCTCTCTCACACACACACACACACACACACACACACACACACACACACACACACACATTCTCTCTCTCTCTCTGTGTCTCTCTCTCTCACACACACACACACACACACACACACACACACACACACACACACACACACTCATATAGAGTATAGAGATAAATGTAGACAGTGTTCTGAGGCCCAGATGGCCCAGTCACAAAGGCGGAGCAGGGCAGCCTTTGATGGGTGTGAGTGATTGATTTCAGGCTTGACTGGCTCTGATAGAGTCACCTCAGGAGGTGCCTGGCAACCACAGGCCCACGGCAGAGCTTTTCGGAGAGGAACAAGATGGGGGCCGAAATTCACTGGATGCCAAGCAGCTTCATTGGCGTCCCCATAGAAGTCCAAAACACTCTGGGTACTTACAACCACTGGAATTGGATAGATTGTGCCATTGGCTTCAGCTTTCAATGGCGAAAAGGGTTTACTGTAGAGTAATTGGTCATTCAATAAGGCACAGCGTGTAACTCCCAACACAAAACATGTCTATTTTCAATGGATTTTTTTCTTCAGACTTGAACTTGTCCTCACAAAGACTAAGATGTTGCCATCATATGTACATTAATAACAACCCTAATTAATTATTTAAGGAATTCTGTTTCCTGAGTAAACAAGCTTTCATAACCGCAAAAAACATTATATTCACAAGGCAATATTTCCGCCTGTGCTCTGCGACGCATTGAAAAATGCTGTCATTTGCAACCAAACATGGCAGTAGACTATCCAGCGCTAACTGCAATGGAATATGATCATCAACTCGGGGGTGACATTTTCTGCCCCGCCACTGTGCCGCCGCCGCCGCCGTGCTTGTCAGGCGAGAGGGCGCCTTGTTCCCCGAGTCACATTTGCCCCGGAGTCATCATCGCAACGCAACACAGCTGACAATCTCCGACGCCCACGACACCGTTCGACAATCAATTAACCCTCTTTCACGAAAACAAGACCTCCTGATCCCAAAGTCCCTCGCTACGAGGTCTGAGTCAGCCCTGAGACGCCATTACTGAAGGTTAAACTCTTACGGCCACTCTCCCTAACACATCTGCTTAAACCAGGGAGCCTTTGACTTATTGTTGCGCTTAATACAAGTGTAAGGGGCTTAAAAACGCAATTATGTTTGCACTTCTAATCACACAGCAGTATAATTGCCCTAAGTAAATTAATCATAGGCGGGATTCACCATGGCGATAGCATTACCATGGTAATCGAGCTGTATTAATCACGGTGATGACATCAGAACTGGGCAGGTACAGTTCAGCTCATTTGAATAATTAACATCTTAAAAACCTCTGCTCCCATTTCTCCTCTCCTCCACCTCCTCCTCCTCTTCCACCTCCTCCTCCTCCTCCTCCTCCTCAGCATTTAATTGCGAGTTTATTTATGAAGCGAAGTTGAGGCCATGCATAATTGATCAGTTCGTTCTACACGCGTTTATGAAATTGTCTCATCAAATTACAAATGTTAAATTTATTTAGGATTACATTTTAATATGTCTTGCCAGGCCTCGAGATTGTTCGTGGAAATTGATTTGCCTAACTGTGTCCCATGGCTATTGAACTGGAGGTTCAAATTCACTTGTGATGCGTTTCACCCAGGGCTAAGGAACAGAGGAGAATGAGAACCACCCAGACTTTCACATTCAAGGCCATGAAGACACAGTTCCACAGATATCTCAATAATGAGCTACTGTAACTAGCCATAGTGTCTGACCTGAGCATGTGCAGTGAGATGTCAGAGTCAGAGTCAGCATGGCGAAAACCAGCCGAAGATGATGCTGAGTGGAAACAGGATATAGTATTGCAATTACAGCATGTTGCTTATCGTCAACAAAATATAATAGAATCGAACGAAATAGAATAGTGTCCTTTATGGAATGGTGTCTGTATTGCCGAGGAAGAAGAGCAAAAATGTCTGGAGCATGTTTCTGGACTTTGGGTCAGCTCTCACTACCCAGATTCTGAGTGAGAGTGAGAGAGACAGAGACAGAGAGAGAAAGAGAGAGTGTATCATCTGAGCTCAAGCAGACCCGCTCCAAACACACCATATATCTCAGTGGAGTCAGAGGGCGGGGCAGAGAGGTGAGGGAGAGGCCAGGGCAGCTCTGCCCGCCTGGGGAGTCTGGCATGTGCCCTCTCAAGGCCTCCTGTGGACCCGGGGTCAAAGTAAATAAAGGGGCGAAGTCGACCGCCCCCCCCCCCCCCCCCCCTTCCCCCGTCCTCCTCCCTCATCCACCTCCCGGTCACGGGGCTCATCCTGTCTGTAGCCGAGTGGCCACGCCCTCATCCTCCGCCCCCTTCCAACCAGGCCACGCCCTCATGCTCCGCCCCCCTCCAACCATTCCCGGTAACTCTTGCTTCCGTGTCCAGACATGAGGCTACTCACCCCCTCCCCCCCCCTACACACCCCTAGTTCCCCTCACAACTTTATAACAGACTGACACCGTCACAGTCGCTCAGTCATGTGGCCCAGTATGGGCTCTGGTAGGGGTCCGAACAGTGTATCCACGTGCGCACATGCAGGCTTGTACGTGCGCACGCACACACACATGTGCACTGTACCTAGATACATATAGGTAAATACACACATACATACACACATACTCTGGTAATGAAATCCAGAGCTGTACTCCACTTGGGACGATGGTGGGAAAGTAATCTACGAGCTTTATTCTGAAATAAAGGGGAGTTTTCCGGACAAAGGCACTCAAGTTCCCCCCGCAGGTTTTGGAAGGTGGCAAAAATTTTACGGACAATAAAAAAAACAATGGGTAGCGATGGACCTCGCTGCGCTCCGAACAGGAAACACATGATTTGCAAGGCGAGAGACAGCCAAAGACTTGTATAATACCATATTAAGTCTTCCCTCCCAGTCTGAGCTTGCAGGGCTTACAACTCGTTCCACCAACAATCTCAAAATCACACCAATAAAACAGCTTAGCAGCTTTCATTGGGAGAACATCTGAACTCTTCTAACAGCCCTTGGTCTTGATCTGTCACGTTGGCCGAACAGCAGACGCCGTCCACTCCGTACCCCTCGGCGTTCTCCCGCCCCCTGCCTTCTTCACTAAATTAATTTTCACTTCTTTACAGCAAATATCAATTAACCCTTCACAACAGACCGACACGACGACGGCTGTGTCAAGAAAAATGGACAGCACGTTGGCGGCTAACTCCCGAACTAATGGCATACCCCGTAGACACATGGAGCCTCCTCCTCCTCCATCCCTCCGTCTCTCCATCCCTCCTGCTGGAGGAATTCCCAACCCTCTCCGCAGGTAGCCGGCCGGCCCAGACCAGCAGAACATGTGTTTTTCCTCCCCTGGTCGGGTCAGAGTGGGGTCACTCATTCATTCCCAGTGATATAGTGGCGCGAGGCTCGGCTACAGCCTGCTTATCGTGAGGCTGTGCCCTCGCAACAGATGATGAATTCCACCCAGATGATAGTGTGTGTGTGTGTGTGTGTGTATGAGACAGAGAGAGAGAGAGAGAGAAATGGAGAGACCCCCTCCGACTCCTCCAGACGCATCTCATCCAAGCCGGTTTGCAACTCAATCAGTGACATGTGTGATTTTAAGAGACGAGTACGGCCGTAGTTTTTTTCTTCTTCTTTCAAAGATGTGCTCAGGGACAACTTTGAACTTTGACCGCAGCGTTATGAATTTTCTTTCGAAACAGAGAGGAAGTAGGGAAAATATCTGTGGGTCAACCCCAAACAGGATATTCATGTTTCAAAGTGGGTTTGTGTTTTCAATAATATTGAAGAGAGAGGTTTTTAACCATGCTGTTTCCAGAGGCTTGTTTTGGTTGTTGCTGAGAACATGCCAGCATAATATTGTCAGATGGGGTTAACATAGAACCTTCTTAAAGGAAATAATGTTGGAGTAACTCACATGGACTGACTTGTAGACTACTATGTATGTTATGGCTTCTCTACTTTTCCCTAATAGTGCAAAGTGTCCATAATTGTGTCCGCCATCAATTCATGTGCTGAAGAGAAAAACAATGTGTAGCTACTTACATTTGATACTCTTGGAAATTATCTAGTGGAAGTTGTCCGGTTAACATTAAGCCAGTTAGCAAAAACTGTGATATAATATGAGCGCTTTACCTATATAGTGTAATGTCCATATAAGAGAGCGGTCCTTCCATTTGTAGTGTCCTGTACAACAGACCTGTGTGTTCTTGGAAAAATCTTGACAGCAGACGTCACCTGTTGCATTCAAGATGAAGTAGCTAGTTAGCTAACCTGAATGGCAGTCAATGTGGCCATTTAGAACTCTGTCCATAACATAACTACAGTACTAACATCAGCTTTAGTTAGCTAGCAAGCAGTACTGTAAGGCTGTCAACTGAGCTCAGAAATTATATTTGACTTTCTCTATTAAATATTTTCATAAAATAAAATATATATATTTTATTATTGGTAAATATATATTTTTGTATAGAAAATGATGCATACAATGGAACTGCCAGTACCAGCTCTAGCCACAAGAGAGTGCTCGCTGCCTATTGTTAAGAACAAGCACTGATGGAACTTTCGTATCCGTCTCTGTGTTCACGGGATTCAAGTATTCAAGTAACGTTAATACCCAGTCAACGTGGGTGATATTTAGTGCAAACAGGTTGCTTTTTATTGGGCCTATAGTCTAGCCAACTGAAAACAAAACAAGAGGAATAGCCTGTAGTGCTTGTCCACTTGAGAAGATGCGCTCGGGTCTTATGGAAGTATGGTATATCCATGCCACCTAGAAAAATAGATGGATACACTAGATACAGTCGTCCGGCTGTTTTCTGGCCATGTTGAAAAGAATGAACACTAACATAATGTGTTTTGGCATGATAAAGATGGATGGGACTCAGGAGGCTGTGTGACGCATACTGCTTTGCGGTAGCCTACTAAACAAATCTACATTTTTAAGATCGATTTTGCATTTTTCCCCCAAAGTTGACGACCAGTTGAAGTTCAACTTTCTTTGACAGCCCTACAAGCTTACCCTTGCCTCTTGAGCATGTGCCTGTGTCATTTGGAACCAATTAATAATTGCACCGATTTACACATTAGAAAAATGTGGTCTTGGTAATACTTTTGTGAAATGGATGAAAGTCATGTAGAATGACCCTCAAGCTGCAGTTATAATCAATGAGTAAGACCAAAGTACTTTTGTACATAGAGGTACTAGGCAGGAATGTCCTCTGTCACCTCTCCTATTCACATTAGCAATAGAGCCACTGGCTGAGGTCATTAGAATGACACCCTCTATACTTGGTTTAAAGGTTGGAGATGTGTGTGTCATAAAATAAGTCTTTATGCTGATGACATGCTAGTGTTTTTATCTAATTCTGAGACATCAGTTCCAGCTCTCATTCGGATGATCGTGTTTAGTACATTTTCTGGATATAAGATTAACTTAAACAAGTCAGAAGCTGTGCCTCTGAGCAGTCTCCCTTGGGGTTTGTCTATTTAGGTATTTCATGTAATAATGTTACCCCATTATTTAATCAGATATACACAGCCAATTTTGTCCCACTACTTGGTAAAATAAGGCATTGGAATTTACTTCCTTTTTCTTCGTTAGGACGAATCCTGCTTAAGCTTGTATATCTCAAATATAAGACCTTAATTTTAATGTAAATTCTTTATCAAATAAGATGGATTGATTCGGAACTGTACTTACACAAATCAACATGGACTCAACAGGAATGTTGAGTCAAAAATGCAGTGCTCTTTGATTTCACCATATGCAGTTTTTCCTATCAGTAGCTACACTTCTGAACCCATACCTTGATCATCTTACAAACAGGAGCAGGTGCTCCCAGTTGTCTGTTTGTCTCTGAGGAGACCAGCATAGAGCGGATTAGAAGCCTCTATAAGCTTCTGTTATTGATCCGATAAGTCCGGCTGTAAATAATCAACTCCCACCACCTTCCACTGTGATTAGGCTAAGCTGCTGTTGGTTTGGAGCAACATACAGTAAATATGTTCAGTATGATAAACAACATTAGGCCTGTGGATGCTGGGGCCGGTGTTCAGCGTATTCCCGGGGGGACAGTGGCAGAGATGTGAGCGGCTAGCTCAACCTCGAAACAAGCCCAGGCTTCACTGTTGTAACATCACTGCTGAAAACTCTCCCCGCCAGGCCTGAAGTGACACTGTGTAGACACATTATCAGACCAACTAATACTGTACCCCACGTCTCCATTAGCAGTTGCCCGACAATAGCATTTTACACCAAGACCGGGACTGAGGCACTTTAAGATGAGATTGGTGTAAAAGAAAGAGAGAGAGAGGGGTGGAGGGAAAAAATGCCTTCCTGTGACAGTCTCTACTTAGTGTTTATCAGGCGCTACAGCGGCCATGACACCGGCGCTGAGTAAGAATCCCCGCGGGGGGCATCCTCTTGGCCCCTGCCACCAGCATGGGGGCACTGGCGGGAGCTGAAAAGGCGAGACGAGAGATTAAGGAGGCAAGAAGCCCCTGCGCGTCTGCGCGGCCCCTTCCCACCGCCGCATCCCGCACACACTCCACCCCCACCCGGCAAAAATAAAGACCCCTTTCTCCAATCTTTCCTTATTACCACAAGTGAGAGAGAGAGAGAGGGGAGTGTGTGTGAGAGAGAGGGAGAAAGATAGAGAGAGGGAGAGGGGGGTGTACAACTAGAAAGAACATAGTAGTACATACTAATGGAGCCCTGTTACTCATCTTCCCCTCCCTCCTCCCCACAAAAGCCTTCCAAAAAAGCACTCACCCAAAATCTGTCCCCTGTCCCTGTACTCTGTGGCGATTGTGTACAGTCAATGATGGGGTGTGTGTGTGGGGGGGGGGGGGGGGGACATCTCCTCAGACACGGCTGAAATGTGAGAAAATGGGTTCGGGGAGGCGGGTTGCTGAGTGTTCGGACGCCTGGTGGAGAGGCTTTGATAGAGTGGAACAGTGCCTTATGGGTACTCTGTGTATCCGGGCCCCAGACTGGGAAAAGTGTATTTATCTAACTTAATAGCAGGTGTCTGATTGAACATGACTATGATTATAGTAAGTCCTTCCTTCTCTTTTCTCTCCTCCTCCTCTCTTTGTCCTCCTCTTCCTCTTCGTCACCCTGACTCGGGTGAGCGTTTATGAGCACCCCGGAGCCATTTCTCCCTGTTCTCTCTTTCTTTCTGCTGTATTTGCATAAAGGCATCGAGGTAAGCAGTTGAGAGAAGAGTGCGCTTCGCCTCACGTTGCCTCCATCTCTGGCAAAAACGGTATTTTTCAGCAGGCGGGTTCTACGGGAAAACCGTTGGGCCGTTTGGATATGAAACACACGGTGTGAAACGCAGAGGGATTTACAGCACAAAGAGAGGAGACGGATGAAGGCACCGCCATGTTGGGTGAACTGAGGAGATGAAGGGTCAGATTAGGAGAGGCATGTACAGGCAGCAATAGTGGAGCGTTCTGGTGGGAAGTAGGAAGACAAGAAGAGAGTAGAGAGGAGGAGGTAATCTGGGAGAGGAGAGGAGGAGGGGGGAGTAGAGGAGAGGAGGAGGAGGAGAGGAGAGGAGGGAGGAGGAGAGGAGAGGAGGAGGGGGGAGTAGAGGAGAGGAGGGGGGAGGAGGAGAGGAGAGGAGAGGAGAGGAGAGGAGAGGAGAGGAGAGGAGAGGAGAGGAGAGGAGAGGAGAGGAGGAGGGGGGAGTAGAGGAGAGGAGGGGGGAGGAGGAGAGGAGGGGAGAGGAGGAGAGGAGGGAGGAGGAGAGGAGAGGAGGAGGGGGAGTAGAGGAGAGGAGGAGAGGAGGAGAGGAGGGGGGAGTAGAGGAGAGGAGGAGGGGGGAGTAGAGGAGAGGAGGAGAGGAGAGGGGGGAGGAGAGGAGAGGAGGGAGGAGGAGAGGAGAGGAGGAGAGGAGAGGAGGGAGGAGGAGGAGAGGAGGGAGGAGGAGAGGAGGGAGGAGAGGAGACCATGCAGCTGATAAGGCGGGAAGGCCCCTCAGGTGTCTCCTGCACCACTGCTGTGTAAATGAGCTCCAATTAAACAGGCGGCCCCTGGCACAGGGCCTCCCCCCGCCTCCCTCCGGCCTCGGCCGCCCACTTGGCCCCTCGCTGTTTGCCGTAAGGCCCCGCCCCCCGGCTCCTGCAGCTGCTCGCCCCCTTCCCTCTCTCTGTTTTTCACTCACACTGCGTGACCTGCAGGCCTGCTTAACACTGCTGCGTGTGTAGAAGGTTTGTGTGTGTGCGTGCGCATGTGTGTGTGTGTTTGTGTGTGTGTGCATGTGTGTGTTTGTGTGTGTGTGCGTGTGTGTGTGTGCGCATGTGTGTGTTTGTGTGTGCGTGTGTGTGTGTGCGTGTGTGTGTTTGTGTGTGTGTGTGTGTGTGTTTGTGTGTGTGATGTACGCATCCCAGCAGCAGATAAGCTTACTGTCTGCTCAGTAGATAAGAGCCAGCGTGGTAGAAACGCAGCTAGCTAGCGATGTCACGTACGAGACCGAAGTTCCGAGGTGTTTGTCGAGCGCGTGGGGCAGTCCTGATGAAACCCCGTATCGAGACTCGCTTCTTTAAAGCGCGTGACTGATGACAAACGAGGCCTCGGTCACGTGATCGGTTTGGTTCGAGATTCGAGTGGTCGATGTAAGGAAGCGAAACCCGCCTTACTTTGAAGGTTGTAGTAGTTGGTTGATTGTTGCATAGAGTTGAAAGTGTAGTAGAAGTGACCAGGACTGTTTTGCTGTCACTGCCCAGTTATACAATCACTCAGTCCCCAGTTTCACTGCCCATATGCCTACTGAAGCACATTCACAGTCACTGCCCAGTTCACAGTCCCCAGTTACAGAAGCACATTTAGCCTATTGCCCAACTGCACCCCTCACAATGTTGTCCCTTTTTATTTCATTCTTCCTGTTCTGCATGTTTAGTCAACATGGTCACTCAAATAGATTTATTAGGCTATTTACCAGTTTTCATGTGTTGACCAATAGACCCACATTATAACGACTCTACTTTAGTCAGAGATAATTACAACAAACATAGCCTAATGACAACTATTACTATGAGTTATGAGTAGCATAGAGAATATCATACAGTGAAGTCACAACCATTCTCATTGTTTAGGGTAGTGGCTGGCCATTACTTTGGTCAAGTATAGCCACTGCCCCAACAATAGAGCAAGAGTGGTTTTAACACACCTTTATCATAGATCCAGGCATGAAGATTATTCTAAGACTCGTATTAAGGGAGATGGTTTGTTCTCAAATACAGCTAGGACTCAATTGTTCCTCTATTAAACTTTATTGCAGACAGGTCCAGATAAATAACAAGACACATAGGCATACTTTTCCCCTTCCCTTGGTTTATATGCAGCACACGCCTAGGTGTAGCTAAACTCAAAAATCAGTGATGAAGTTGTCAATCCAAATCAGTTCATATCAGTAATGTTTCTGCGCTCCAGCAGGTGCGCAGTGATATTGGCGGCTCTAAATTATCTTTGCCAGCAGGTGTCAGCAGCGTAGCTACAAAGCATTTAATGAGGCTTCGAGTAATTAATCTTTTTGCGATACAATGCGCCTAAACGGCTTAGTGTTTCAGAAAGCCTCGTTTCGCCATTAGCTACTAGCTGCAACCAAGAGTCTGGGTGATTTGTGTATATATTGAAATAATTGCACTCAAGTTGAGATTTCATTTCACAGTCAAATTCCTAATTTCTTCACAGTTGAGGCTATAGGTATAGGCTATATTGAATGCGTAGCCTATACCTACCATTGGAAATAACTACAATTTCCAATATGTACCGTGCCTCTTTTTTCTTTTACGGTATATTACAGCGTAATACTACAGTGTCAAAACCTTTTGAGAACCTTAAAGAAACACAAAATTAGCAGTTTGCAAACATTCACTGATTGCTAGGCCTTTGCCATGCATCAGCTGGGGTTCCGGGACCAGCGGGTGATTCAGCCAATTAGACGAGGCGGTGATTTAGGTGGCCAGATTGGGATGGCCACCACTGGCTGCAGGCCAGGACACCGGGGTTACTACCCCTGTTCCTCTGCGAGCCTTGCCACAGGATGGCTAATGACCACGGAGAGAAAAGAGAGGGGCCACTCGCCACGGTATCTCTCTCCCATTTCCATGTTGTCGCAGAGCGCTTCGCCTTCTGTTCAGTGCGGAAGTGAGATGTGTCTACTGTATGCGCGCCATTTTCCTCCGATTTCAGAGAGTTTTATGAACTTTAAATATATTTTATTTTACCTGGGTAGAAAGTGAAACTAACTATGAGTGTGTGGCGTATAGCAGTCAGACCAGTCCAATCTGAGCTTGCACTGTCCATCATTGCTTGTCAGAAACGCCAAAGCCCTTTTGTAAAGGCAGCCGCAAAGTAGCTGGCACCATTGTTTTTAGACCCGAGTCTCTCTAGTTGGATCCCGCTTGGTGTCAGAACTCCAGCTCGGCTGGTAACCGATTGCTCCGTCCTTCCTATGAGGAAATCACAATTATTGTTTCCTGTCGAAGCATAGGCTACTGGTTCCTGTCAGCAACAACTCATGCATAATACATACCTGACATTCTGTTACGGTTACCTGCCGCATGTAACAAGTCACATAGTAAAAGATGTTTGTCTCCACCCCCGCCACTCCAAATGTTAGATATTAAAAATGAATGTCTGTGATTAAGATACTTTAAAACCCGCAAATGGTATATTTAAATTAAGTCACATGTAATTAAGCAAGGAGAAATATTCATCCCCGTAGTTAGGCAATTATAAAAATTTCCATCAAGGGATTTCTCAGCTTGACTTTTGTTCCGAGCTATAGTGATTAACATTGTGGTTAATTGAAGTCATTTCCCCAAGTCTTGGGGTAGTTCTTCCCTGGTCGTGGGCTAGGTCTTGAGTGAGACTAGGCCAAGTGTGTGTGTGTGGGGGGGGGGCAGTGCTGAATCTTAATGACAGGCCTTTTCTTTTTCCCCTCTTGATTCTTCCTGCGACTGTATTTAATTGTCTGTTCTGGAGTTGCCCCCAGGTGGAGGGGCGGATGACTGTGCCCCGTGGGGGTCAGGGGCCCAGCGGTAAGTCGAGGGGCGGTGGGGGGAGGGAGTCATGGCAGTGGAGGGAGTCATGGCAGTGCGCAGGTCAGCATCCACCTCCTCGAGTCACACGGGGAAAAAGAAGGCTGTACAGATATCACCAGGGTTGGCTTTCGCCATTGGTTGATTTCCAGTTCTTATCTCATTTAAAGTCTGCTTGTCTTTTCGCTTCTTCTTCTTCTGCGGTAACCTACTGTCCCTTGTGTCAATCTAGTGTTGACCAAGCCAATCAGTGCACAGAGAGAGATGAGATGAATGGCTATTACCCTGCTAGTGATTGTAATATAATTGCAATTTGATTGCGTTAATGTTGCTTAATGTGCTCCATTTGAACAGATGGGATTGTTACACAAAACAACATCTCAGCGCTCATCGTCATGCGCATAGCCTAATATGACACGTGCATCGGTCTGCACATTGATATGAATATGGGCACATGAACTTTGCAAAACAACACTCAGGTAGTGACATTCATCACTGCCAGCACTTAAGTTAAGTTTTATTCGAAATGTGACTCAGTGAATAGTTGAATGTATAATGTAAGTAACTGCTAGTGACACTGTCAGTCAAACTGATGCACTGTTAGTCTCTTTGGGAGTCTTTGTAGACGTGAATGCAGCCCATGCTGGGTATCTGGTCTGTTCGAATTATATATGACAGAGTCAGGTGACATCTCTTCCATACAGCACATGTGATGCATGTCCCCAGATAGCAAGCGGATCTGGGCCATATACAGGCCAGATCTGGCCCTTGTGGCTTAGTTCCGGGCCGTATATGGCCCAGAATTATTACACATCCGCTTGCTATCTGGGTCAGCACATGTGATGCTGTTACAGTAGAGTAGATCAACAGTACAATGACCCACTCAAAAAACATCCAGTCCATCATCATTACTTATGGGTGAAAAGGGTCTGTATCTAGGAATATCCAAATTGGATAGGCTATTTGTCATATCCGGATCATATCAGAACTCAGGAATGGGAGCATATTGGTATGCAGCGTGCTAGTACTTCGTATATTGATGATATTCAGAATATGCGAGTCCTACCACACTGCATACTGATATGGTCCCGTTACTGAGTGCTGACATGCTCAAAATGACAATTATCCAATTTAGATATTCCCAGATACAGACCCCCTTTTTGCCCAGTGAGTAATCTGTTTGTGAACAAATGTTTTCTAAATGAAACCTTTGGAATGACTAATTATCTTAATCAACTTTATAACACATTTACAAACTTTGCATAACACCTTCAGAAACAGTAGTACAATCTCTATGTCAAATGCATTTCTCACAATGTCAACATGTTGCGATTTAAGAACATAAAAAAAATATTTACGTCCTTAATAGCCTACTAATGTGTAACTGTATGTACACCAACAGCAGTATAAGGCCCTTGTTTTACTTTGGCCCCTAGGATTACACACTCGACACACTTTTCGACTCCTCTGCGCAGTCCGTGATATCCAGATCTGTCTCAGTGTAAGTAACATTAGCTGCACACTGTCACAAGTGACGGGGGCTCTTTTTCCGAGCGCGCCGTGACCCGTTTGAAAGACGGACGCCAAACCCGCGAGTCAGAACCCAGCAGTAGTCCTCTCCCTGAATGTTATTACAGGGGAAGGCAAGGTCAGATTGCAGGAATGATGATACATGGGAGGCACTTTTGAAATAAGTAAGTTCTCCTTTTTTGCCGGCCGCGTCGCTTATTGACCTTGGCATTTCTGACAATAGCATCCATCACCCACGTGAAACCTTTCCAACGGGCTACGGCGGTCCGACGCCACGGCCAAGCGAATCAGATTAAGGAATAACAGCGGCTAGATGGATGCCTGACGTCAAACGGCGGAGGGATCAAACTGTCCTCCTCCGCCGCGGTTCTCCCCGCGTTCCGCTGCCTCCGCCCTCCCTCCGCGGCTTGGCGGGCTCGTGTTTCTCTCCCTATGACACCAAATGATGAACGGCCCCGCGATTATTCGTGTTTTTGGATCGATATCTGCAGCGGTGTGACGATAACTAATGCGCCGGAGCATTGAGAGTGTGTCGATTGAATCAAAGCTCATTCGCGCTAATGGACCGTCCGTCAAAGTTTGGACGGGCCCCAAAGTAGGCTAGTGTTCGGGGAGCAAAAACTTTCATTATGCTGACTAGTTTATATTGCTAGGCTACACCCCACAACAACTCTTTCTTTGACTTCCTGAACATCTGTGTTTTTAAAGGTGTGCTCTATTTGTCAAAGATACTTTCCCCATGAGCCATGCATAGAGCACTGTATTTGAATAATGTTACCCTATCTCATCACCCTAATCCAATGTGAGCAACAATTTATTGCGCCATAAAGATAATAAAGGAGGCTCTGCCAGATCTGCTTGATGGTTCCACTAAAGGCTTTACCGTACCATCGGCACCAGAGTGGAAAAAGACATTAACACTACACCCTGTGTGTTTGTGTGTGTGTGTGTGTGTGTGCACATGTGTGTGCTGTGTTTATGTGCACGTGTGTGTGTTTAGGAGAAGAGTTGCTCTGAAGCGCTCAGCTGGGAGCATCCAGTCAGTGACCCCTGTCTCTCCAACTGTGTGGAGAGGACTCTCCAGTGTGTGTGTGTGAGAGAGAGAGAAGTACAACACGGAGAACAGAAGAGCATTGTGCTAGACCCAGCTCTCTCTCTCTGTCTCTCTCTCTCTGTCTCTCTCTCTCTCTCTCTGCTCCTGGTTCACGTTCTAAGTGCAGTGGAGACATGCTCTCACTCACGTACCATAGCGGGCCCTAAGGGGGACACCCAAATTGCAGCGGCCTTTGCACTGAGACAGACACACACACACACAGGGGAAGGTTGTAGCCCTGCTGTGGCCCTCCGACCACATGCACCTCAGAGGCACGGCTGAGGGGCCTCACTGGCTCCCTAGGACCTGTACTTAAAGTTCTCTCTCTAATTCATCCGTCAGCACAGTATTTGTTTTACTCCTAACATCAAAACATTGTATAAACGCTGTTCAAACACCAATTTACCACTATCAGACCTTCATAAGGATTCTAATCATAAACATAATGGACAAATGCAGGAAAGATAACATTTTATTTAAAGTGAAATTTCAATTAAAGAACATGTTTGGAAAATAATAATATGATACAGGGATCATTTCCTTCCATGCCTCAACTAATTATATCCTCATAATAATTACAGTTTTTCACTCTGCAAAATTGTTTAAGATATTGTATGATGCATTTCTCTATGTCTACAACATTGGTTCATAGCTGGGTTTCTATTTTTGCAAGCGTGCATTTTATTTATTCCCAAAAACATTTATAATTTACCAATCTAAATGAAACAGGGAGCTTAAAAAAGGTTACATTTGAATAAATATTACGGTAATACACATTTCAGGAGTTGACATTAATTTTTTCTTGTGAAAATGCATTTTTATTTCAAGCTTTTCAATTGCACTATTGCATCTTGGTGCACAGAATATACATAATACTGTGTGTTTCCTGTATTTCAAATTTATTTAATTTGTTTTGAAAGGACACAATTACTTTTCTCTTACTTTGTAGAAACACCAAAATGCCACCTTGCTTTCTTGACATTCAAGCTTGTTACTGTAGGCCTACTTGGAGAAATATATTTTATATCTAATATAAATCAAAAATGCATAGAAGAATAATACAAATATCAAGATAAACATGTGTTGTGTACTACATCAATAAAAGAAATACTGAAATCAATAATACTGTAGCAGAACAAAAGTAGTTTGATGTGCATCACACTGTGCAATATGAAATATTAGCTGTAGACTATGAATTCAAAAACCGAAATATAGGCCTACATCCATTTCATATGTAAAATGATTTGGTGTTATCATTGCTGAATTACACTTTTTTTCATTTCACCTCGGCCATTTCCACCATAATCACTGTATAATCATGTTAAGCCCCATTGTGAAAAGTCATATTTTCTCTCTTTTTTTTGTCTTTTCTTTTTTCTGTCTCAGCATGACGGCATTTTCCACAATCCAGTTTCATGGCGGAGCAGCAGGACGCTGAGTCCACAGGGACCCCACGGAGTGAGAGGTGAACCCCAGGTACCACACACCCCTCACGCCTCCCAACACACACACACACACACACACACACACTGAACCCAAACCACACCACCAGACCGCGGATGTCATGCTAAAAGCTGTGAGTACACGGTAAACGTGTGGCGGCCGTTCGTTTTCACCGACCCGTTCATTTGTATCTCTGTAGAAATGGAGGCCGCGCCTCCTCCCCTGCACCCCAAACCACGGAGGAGTCATTTTGTGTTGCGGCAGCCGAAGCCGAGCTCGCACTCTGACTCAGACGCCTCAACTAAAATGGAGAAGGGGGTTTCATTTTTGGGCGGAGGGGGGAGTCAGAGGGTGAGTCGCTACGGTGTGCACTAACAGACGCATATTCCTCTCAAACCCGAGCTCGCAGCGCCCTCTGCCTGCCGGTAGGCGAACTGCACCTTGGCCTCTCTCCCTTTCATAATCCTCTGCCCCGCGATGGTCTGGGAGCCAGGCCTCGCCCCGGCTCAACAGAATTTTAACAGAAACCATGAAAGCGAAAGCTTCTTTAAAGGCTTCATCAACTGTGACCAACCTCCATCAGCAGTAACCCATGTTATACAGGCCACAGTTATGACACCCTCAAAGAGCTGCCCCAGAGGAGACAGGCGACTGGGGGGGGGGGGGGGTGCGGCTGGCGGGGGGTGGAGGGGTGTTAGGGCCTTCAGAAGTTCCCCACCTTCCCTTGAACCTCAGCCGCACACCCGCGGTGGGAGGTGGACAGAGCCTGCTTTGAAAAATAACACCTTTGTGATTCCCCCAGTGTTTGGGTCTGGAGCGTGGTCTGCAGATGGTTGCTCCGGACAATCTCTCTCTCTCTCTCTCTCCCTCTCTCTCTCTCCCTCACTCTCTCTCTCTCTCTCTCTCTCTCTCTCTCTCTCTCTCACTCTCTCTCTCTCCCTCACTCTCTCTCTCTCTCTCTCTCACTGGGCGGTGATGAGGCAGCGCCTCGCTAAACACAGATGGAGAGAGGGAGAGAGAGAGACCTTTGAAATCATGCTCAGGATCATCCGCTGTTGTTCTGTAGCCGGAAACTTGGCGCCGTTTTTCAAGCGACTGCTCTCTGACTCGCCGCTGTGTAAAGCTGACACATTCACAGCGACGGAGAAGCTTTTGTGTCATTCACACGTACAAAGACCCCTTCAAGACACACGCAAAACATATTGCACATTTTTCTCAGCAGAATGATGCTGTTGACAAAAGGGACATCTTATACCATTCAGTTTACAGGTAATGCAGCATTTAAGTTCAAGATCTAATCAAAAATAGAGAGGCAACTAGAAATAGTTCCTGAAGAGCACAGACCTCTACCCATGAACGCATTTTGGAGAAGGGGCTGTCTGCGCACACACGTGCCTGCAAGCGGGAGATGTTTGGTATTGCTGCATCATTTGTAGGTGGAGAGCTTTATGCCAATCCAAACCCTGTGTCTCATGACCTTCCCATGATGAGATATGGCCGTTTCAATCCCCCCATTGACAATGAATGGGGGAAATTTTAAGCTCCTAGGTCCAAAAAATGAATGGAGGTGAATGGGCAGCTGTGTTTCGGCCGTTTCGTGGCGCCCCCCTCAGGCTGCAGCCAGCGGGGGGGGGGGGGGGGGGGGGGGGGGTTCGGTACACTCCAGGCTTTCTCCTCACAGTCTCCCCCCAGTCCAAATCCCGTGTGTCTCTAGCGCCCCCACATGGGGAGCTGTTTTGTTTTAATTCGTGGATCCGCCCCGTGATTATGTAATGGGTTCTAAGTCGGCCCATCCTACACCCCTCCACCGAGTTTCATGAAAATCGGTGTGATATTTTTTTGTGGCGTAATCCTGCTAACAAACAAACCAATAAACAAACAAACACGCCACCGAAAACATTATCTCTCGCCCTGTGCTAGCTGTATCCAGGGCTGAGGTAATAATCAATTCTGAAGGAAGACGGTGGTTGAGAATAACAGCAACACACAGGCTCACAGTCTCCACACCAGCACACAGCTGTACGCTGGAACATGCCCACGAATCGCAGTCAGCAGTCGAGTTTTGCATCTCCCTTACAAAAGCTATAATGAAAATTGCACATGGACTGAAATTAAGTGATATTAAATGGCGCCACCCATCATAATGCTCACACATGTCCCTAATGGGCGTGAGCCGAAAAAGCAAGGCGCCGTCCCAGGGAGGAACGAGTAGCCGGACAGCCAATGGGGAGCCGGCAGCAGGCTACGGGAGAGAATAAATCATGGTGGGCCCAGCGATGGTGACAGCGTTTTTCCCCCCATCTGGGGGAAGAGAACAGGCCGCTGAACTTCTAACCCCGGATTCTGAAAATCATTTTTATCTGCGGCTGACAGTCGGTAACCGGGGCTTGACAGCGCACTCCTGACGCCCGGTGACACTTTCCTGCGCCACAGCGGGTCCCGCTCCGCCCGGCCAGCTCGCTCTGCCAAGGTGATCGGCTGTTGTCCTGTTTTTCTTCCTCTTCTCTACTTGGCAGTCACCGAGGAGTTGTGGAGGGGCGGATGGGGGGTGGGGCCGGGGGGGTGATCCTTTTTCCAGCTCATTTGCTGCTTGCCCGTTTTGCTTTGTGCCGGTTTGGGTCGTCTGCGTCACGTCAAGCCCGACTGGGTCGGGTTCTGCCATATGGTGCTGCTGGTCATTTGTTCCTTTCATAAGTTCAGTGAAGTTCTCAGTTCTAATATTGTCTTGTTGTTACTCTGAATCTACTGTTTCTCGTTCCATCCTTACTGTACTTTTTCTACTACTGAAACGCCTAATTTCCCTCTAGGAGATCAAAGTCTCATTGTATCTTAATAAAGGCATAGTACGATATAGAAAAGTAATAATATTAGAAATTCTCTCAAAATTCTCAAATTAGATCAGATTATCAGACTACTATAAATACTGTTTGAGCATAACTTGATGTCAACATTCATGTCGGTGTGATATTACATGTGATATTACATGTGTTAAGACCCTTGTGTGTGTGCTTCATTTTACCCCCTTTTTAAAAGCCTGACTGTCCAGTTCAACCTCCGCCCGTTTCCTAACTGTAGCGCCTCGCTTCTGCTCTGGGGAGGGCAAGATGGCGGCTCTCCTCTCGCCTGCCCAAACAGCTGTGGTGGCTCTTTTGTGTTTTTCCAAGGGCCTGTTGCCCCCCTGCGCTATTCAGGGCTTTCTCACCACGTCTCACTCACTTCACACTCCCAGTGTTCCACATCGCAGGTCATAAATTAACCGGAGAGGTTGTGTGTGTGTGTGTGTGTGTGTGTGTGTGTGTGTGTGTGTGTGTGTGTGATGGATCAGTCAGGGCCTCATTTTCTGTTCACATGAACACACAGCCTACAGTATTCCATGTTGACGGAATAAAGGAACCAGAGCATCAAAGGACAGGACCGCGGCTACACCTCCCATATAATAGTAACTGTGGATGCGCTGCTCCAACGATGAAGCGCTCAGGGCTTATTCACTGGGGGCCGCACTGCTGTTGACACTATATGTTATTTTAATGAGTGTCACAGACAACAGTGGTTAATGTGGCCACTGCTCTGGCTTCGGGGGTGGGGGGAGTGTGTGTGTGTGTGTGTGTGGGGGGGGGGTGTTAGAAGATGGTGGCGGTGGTGACGGGTACCTGGATAACTCATCCCCGCCTCCCCCTTGTCAAAACAAGCCCTGCTCCACTTCATGGCGAACGTAGAAGCTACAGTACAGTAAAGGACTTCGCATCACGCTGTGTGGAGAATTCTGTGGAGTTTCTAATCTTGATCCGGCAAACCAAGAACATTCTCACACGCCATAGAATTTTTTTTTTACCCCATTGTTTAGATATCAGCAAGACTGATATCTCATTGAGATCCCACCATTCAGTCATCAAAAATCATATTGTGACGGAGACAAGGCCATTCAGGAGGGCTTCCATCTTGGACCCAGCAGTACATACTGTGACAATTACTTAATGTCATGAATAGGCGGCAATTTTCCACAGTTCAGTGCCTCGCATTGGAGTGTATTTCATGCCATTATCCCATTGTGATATACGGAAAGATCAAAATGCTGAAATATTATCTGTCACATGCGGCATCTAGTCAGCGATATCACAAAAACAGGCTATTGAAAGCCGTTAAATGGGCTCGTTGCGTGGGGCAGCGCACGGAGGCGGAGCCAAACGGACGCGTCCACGTCTCCCGCTCGCATCATACGCGTTTCTCTCCACATCCCATAATGCCCTCGTATCCAGCGGCGTTTGGACGGCGTCCAAAACAATTATAAAGTTGCCGTGGAAACAGAAAGCAGGGCCCGGTGCCAGGGCGAGGAGGCAGACTGTCTCTGCTCACATAACCGCATGGAAAGTCACACCACACAAAGAGCATGACAGGCCCACGGAAATGATGGACAAATAAAGAAAGAGAGATAGATAGAGAGAGAGAGAGAGAGAGAGAGAGAGAGAGAGAGAGAGACAATGTGTGTTGCAAGAGCAAGTAACATTCTCACAATTAAAAAAACCAATATCTACAGTATGCTGTATGCTATGTGTGTGTGTGTGTGTGTGTGTGTGTGTGTGTGTGTGTGTGTGTGTGTGTGTGTAATACAGCACTGCCTTCTTGCTCATCCGTGTGTGTGTGATGTGAAGATGCATGTGACCATATGGTGTGTGTGTGTGTGTGTGTGTGTGTGTGTGTGTGTGTGTGTGATGTGTAGATGCATGTGACCATACAGTGTGTGTGTGTGTGTGTGTTTGCGTGCATGCGTGTGTGTAATACAGCCCTGCCTTCTTGCTCATCCGTGTGTGTGTGATGTGTGTGTGTGTGATGTGTAGATGCATGTGACCTTACAGTGTGTGTGTGTGTGTGTGTGTGTGTGTGTGTGTGTGTGTGTGAGTGCGTGTGTGCGTGCGTGTGTGCGTGTGTGTTCATGAACATCAGAGCAGGGAGGTAACACACAGCCCTTCAGAGAGGGACCAGAGCAATGTTTTGCGTGGGACTGAAGTAATGTATTGTAACCTTATGCTAAGCTAATGAACAAGGGGATGAAAGCAGGGTAATGGAGGTGTTTTTCCATTCATCTTTGACCTCCTCATTATACGCTGGGTGTGACAGCCTCGTTAGGGGTGCACGAAAGATTACCCACGCAGGTGAAGTGCAGCACCTTCACGAAAATACGCGAACCCACAGTCAAACCTATGAACAAGTACATTGCTACAACGATAAGCAAATTAGTTTATGTGCGATGAACTGCACGCACGCGTACACTACTGCTAACCCAATAGGGGAAACTAGGACCACGCAGAAACACACACACACACACATGCACACACACTACCGCTCACCCGGTGGGTTGGGGCTTGGACCATGAACACAGGCACAATCTGAGGGGGTTTCAAAGACCCCACATGATTCTGTCTGTTTGCTCAGATGGTGTTTGAGAATGCCACCATTTCAAGGTTATGACATCACTTTTGTTTGATCTCGCAGATGAAAAAAAAGTTATGTTCTGTGTTTTTCATGAGCAGATTCACGCCCCATGGACTGATGCCCGACAGTATATTGTGTTAACCTGGCCTGTTAAACAATACAAACAAATACAATTTCAGAGTTTTATAAATACCTTATTCCTATAGTATAGACATATTGTTAATTGGCCATTCATGCTCATTTATAGGAGATGTTGACAGTGACACACTTTATTTCCTTTATCAGGCCATGGTAATCTGAATTAATGTGTCATTCATTAATCAAAGAGAATATGTTTAGTTTTCACTAACTAATGTCTTGTAGGATCTGTATGAAAATCATTTATTCTCATTAGTGCTCCTGAGAGAAATCAATGGTGTTTGAGTATACACAGGCCAACAATGGCATGCCTATTTGTAAGAGAGAGAGAGAGAGAGAGAGAGAAAGAAAGAGAGAGAGAGAGAGAGAGAGCAAAACTGTATGTGTGTGTGTGTGTGTGTGTGTGTGTGTGCGCGTGCGCGTGTCCTTGTGAAAGTGAAGTGAAAGTACTCTGAATTTGCAGTGTTTGCTGAAACATTAGATCATTTTTATGACTGTCCTCTTGTCTCATAAATAAACTCCTCCGTAACAACAAATGTATTGGCTCAGTACTAAAACATAGCTCAACACTGCCCTCCTGTGGTGAAAATCCCAGTTCCAGCCATCCATTCCTGAAGTAATCACTGATTCCTGATCATTTTAAAGAACTTTTTTGTGCATTGTTTGCATTCATCAATGTGATCCTGTCCTTTGCCCTAGCCGTTTTACAGAACGTATATCACCTTGGGTATGAAGCTGTATGTTAATTTTCACCATACCTCCGATAGTGTGTAATGTATTTTCCTACCTCACCATCAGGCCACAGTACGTCCGTCAACACGGGCGCCCCGTATGGAACAGTCCGTCACCTTTCCTGTTCACCCTCTACACCTCCGACTTCAGCCACAACTCTGGAGCATGCCACCTCAGAAGTTCTTGGATGACTCTTCTATTGTGGGCTGCATCAGGGCAGAAGATGAGAAGGAGTACAGGGATGTGATCAGGAGATTGCATTGAATGGTCTGAGGAGAACCAGCTCCAACTCAACATCAGCAGGACCAAGGAACTGGTGGTGGACTTCAGAAGGAACAAGAAGACTCCAACCCCCATCACCATCAAGGGGGAGGAAGTTCAGATGGTGAGCTGATACAAGTTCTTGGGAGTGCACCTGAACAACAAACTGGACTGGACTGACAACACTGAGGCCCTCTACAGGAAAGGACAGAGCAGACTGCTCTTCCTCAGGAAGCTCAGGTCCTTCGATGTGTGTAGCAGACTGCTGAGAATGTTCTACAAGTCTGTGGTAGCCAGAACACTGTTCTTTGCCGTGGCCTGCTGGGGAGGCAGCACCAGGTCTGAGGAGACCAACAAGCTGAACACGCTGGTGAGAAGGGTGTGTGTGTTGTGGGCCAACAACTGGACAGCCTGGAGACTGTGGTGGACAGGAGGATGAGGGACAAACTGAAGTCTATCCTAGACAACCCCTCCCATGTATGTATGTATGTATGTATGTATGTATGTATGTATGTATGTATGTATGTATGTATGTATGTATGTATGTATGTATGTATGTATGTATGAATATGTGCACTCCTATATATATATATATATATATATATAGGCCTATATATATATGGGCCATTCCAGAATTGGAGGACATTTTCAGTCCCAGCCATGAAATTTCATATAATATAAACATCACATTGTTATGTAATTTAAACTTGTCCTGAGACCAAACATAAATATAGTTGTTTAAAAATTTATTCTGAAATATTTCTTTAAATACCTAATAACTCTCATGCACCCCCCAAAACAGCATTTTGCTCTTGTCCCGCCTTCTTATTGACAAACTTGCATATCAAATATAACATTAAAAATATGTATTAAATTTACTTTTCTTGCTATTATTTTCTTGATCTATGTCTCTTATAATTGTTTTATTATTATTATGATTATTATGATTATTATTATTCACCAACATATTTTAAATAGTTGTAATAATAAACTTAAGTTGTGTCCCACAACATGCATGCAACCCTGTTACTTATTTAGCCTAGCAGAGGAAGAGAAAAAACTGTGAGTTACGTGTCACACAGGAAATGACATCATCAAGACATTAGCTAAAGAAATGGCAAGATCAAAGGTAAGTCCTCTCTTCAACTTTTCATATTTTTCAAATCTTTTCAGCCTTGATTGACTGTGTCACTCTAACTAATGTAACCCTGTTACTCATATTATTAGAATAAGACAAATATTTTTATACATTTTATTTTTTTACCTTCAGTCCCATTGGGTTCGGATAAGTGGGGTCCTACTGTAACTAGCCTATGTTTGACCTCGACCTTGATGCTAACAAACATTACTCAGCTAGCATCTGTTCCTGAGGTGAAAGCTAACATTAGCATGGATTTGCAACCTTGTTACCATAATTTGAGTTACCACCACTGTTACCACCCACCCTACCCCCCCACCACCCCCCTTAACCAACCCCCCCCAGTCACCCCCCAACCCCACCACCCACCGCCCCTACCCTACCACTCCCACCCCCCGACCCCACCCATCCCCCCTACCCCACCACCCACGCACCCCAACCACCCACCCCTACCCCCCACCTATCCCACCCCAACACCCCACCACCCCTACTCCCCCTTAACCCAACCCCAGTTACCCCATCACCCACCCCTCCTACCCCCCCCAACCTAACCCCCTCCCCCCCACCCCAATCCCATTCACCTACCCACCCCCCCACTGCCCTACCCCACTACACCAGCACCCACCCCCATACCCCCACCAGCACCCCCCCCAACCCCCCCCCCCCCCCAGGTAGCCTAAGCATGTTAAGTTAACCTTGTTACTTTGCACAACCCTGTTACTTTAATTTCATCCCTGTTACTATATCACTGATTAAATTAATATAATCCCATTTTATTTTAAATGAGTGAGTATTCATGGGGAATGTGACTTTCTTTACTTAATGGTATAAGGATTTACTGAAAAATATTTTAAAATATACTGTTTTCAGGTTCCTGAGTTTTGGTAATAGGGTTGCGCCAAGCATAGCACACACAGCAAATAAAACCTCCCATAAAAAGTGATGCCTGAGCTGGACCAATCACATTTTTGATGTTTGTTTTTTTTGCCTGTTTTTCTTAAATACATAACAGAAAATGGTAAAATAAATGGTCAGTTTTTCAAAAGTGTAGATGCCTAATTGTCCTCCAATTCTGGAATGACCCATTTATACAGGCTGGGTGTATATATGTACATCCATACATTTGTATTGTATTATATACTGTACACATGCTGTACATATGGATGTATATAGTCCCTGCTCTTCCTCTTTTTATGCTACTACTCTGTATCTAGTGTCTTTTTTCCAACCTTGCTGTAATTCACTGCTGAAATGCCAAATTTCCCCCTATAGGGGGACCAATAAAGTATCTATATTATCTTATTTCTGACTGTTTTTATTGTAATACTGTACAGATGCTTAAGACATGTCTCTATAATGTTCATATTGAAAAAAGAAAGGTTACACAAGAACATATATGTTAAAAATATGTTGTCTTGTTAAGTTGGCACAACTCTTGTGTATTTGACTGATTAGCACAGCCTGTCCTCTGCTGACTACAGGAGACTACCTTATTCTTCTTTTTCTGCATCCCTCTGTGTGTCTAATTGCCTCAAAAACCTCACCACCTAGTGTGAATGAATGAATGAATGAAAATTAATTGATGCATTTTTTCACTAGTATAATGCAACAGTCACTTATGAGTGGATGTATTCAATATATTTATTTACATTTTAACTAATTGGAAATGCTGGCGTTCATTATTGGAGTAGTATTAGTCTATTAACATGCTATTTAATCATGGGACATTTGATCCACTGAATGGGCAGAGGGAATATGTCTCCAAACAAGACTAGATATTTCCAAATCAAATTTCTATAACCCGGGAGGGTGAAGTTGAAAACACTGCATAATCCCTCGTGGGCTTAGAGAGCATTTGGGTTAGTACAAATGCACACTTGAAAAGTGGGTGGAGAACCGTCTTAACGTTTGAACATGTAGGTTAGCATTATCATGCCTGCCTGCTAACAGAACTGGAGCATGCGCTGTAAAATATTGATTAATACTTCCTGGCATTCATATCCTAGCCTGGCCACTGGCTGACAGGAGTGGGAAACACAATGACGTCGACCAATGAGATCATAGATTTATCACAGAGCTCTCGAGGTGGCCCGCTAGGCTAAATTTCACACACGGATAAACTGGTGAGTATTCCTAACCGATACTATTGCTGTATAATCGGACTAAATGCTACTATACTAACTGATTAAATTATTGCACTGGTTTATGGATGCAGCCTTTTATTAATCACTCAGAATAAACAGGCCCTGTCGCAGACGGAGCGTGTATATTGCTTGAGACTAATTACAGTCTGCAGGACAACATATAAAAACACGGAGAGGCTTTAAGCTTCAATTGGCATTATAATATTGCAATCATGTCACCTGGAACACTTGGCTTCGTGTCCATAGCCAAGTGTGTATCACAGCGCTAGGCTACCAAATAGGATTGCCGTTTGTTATTTGGATTGCTATTCTAACGAAGACAACAGACCCTTGTCTGATTATCTTTTAAGTTGAGCTACAGGGGGCATAGTACCCGTTCTTATCCAGCTCTCGCACTGAGCATTATATGTAGCCTGATCATATTGAGACATACAGCAGGCTGAAAATTACTATCATAATCATAATCATTAAATTATTATTGTGATTGCAAATTCCCATGCAGTAGAGTGCAAGTTTATAATCAGAGCGGTGCTTTATTTTTGTGAGTATGTCGTGCAAGTCAACATGAGATGGCGCTAGATCTCATTTTAGGATTATTTGGGTCAATTCCTTACAATAACGGTGTAATGAATCATTGACAGCTAGGTCATACCATCCCTGAGAAAATGAATATGTACTCAGTGCCCAGCCCGGGAATACCAGACTGTCCACCTGGACTGGAGTATCTAACACAAGTAAGTTCCAGTTGATGGTTGATTATATTCCTTCGATTGAGTGCAAGACAAAAACTAATTTGTGAATGTCTTCTTTCTCTTATTATGTAGGTCGATCAGCTACTCATAAAACAGAAAGTTGAACTTGTCGAAGGTGAGCACTGTTCTTGTTCGATTTGAGTGGTTTAGTTAATCTCTAATGGTATTCAATATGCCTTCATGGTTCATACTGTAGGTTAAAAGACAGATTATAAATATATAGCAAGGGCAGCATTTAAATAATTGGTGGATTCTGTGTGTTTTATGTGTGTGTGCATGCATATGCATGGTGTGAGGCCTTTATGTGTGTGTGTGTGTTTGTGTGTGTTTAATTGTGCGTGTGTGTGTATGTGTGCGTGTGTGCGACATGCGTGTGTGTGCGTGTCTGTGTGTGCATGCTTGTGTGCATGTGTGTGTGTGTGTGTGTGCGTCCATACAGCCCTCGTGGGCTTTGAGAGCAACAACAAGTATGAGGTGCGGAACGCCGTGGGTCAGAACGTGTTCTACGCCGTGGAGGAGAACGACTGTCTGAGTCGCCAGTGCTGTGGTCCGCTGAGATCCTTCACCATCCGCGTCCTCGACAACTTCGGACAGGAAGTCATCACCGTCAGCCGGCCCCTCAAGTGCATGTCCTGCTTCTTCCCCTGCTGTCTACAAGAGGTGAGCTGGTCAGTCTTTTGGGACTGTTATAGAGCTGGTCAGTCTTTTAGGACTGTTATAGAGCTGGTCAGTCTTTTGGGACTGCTTTAATAGTGCTGGTCAGTCTTTTGGGACTGTTATAGAGCTGGTCAGTCTTTTGGGACTGCTATAATAGAGCTGGTCAGTCTTTTAGGACTGTTATAATAGAGCTGGTCAGTCTTTTGGGACTGTTATAGAGCTGGTCAGTCTTTTGGGACTGCTATAATAGAGCTGGTCAGTCTTTTGGGACTGCTATAATAGAGCTGGTCAGTCTTTTAGGACTGCTATAATAGAGCTGGTCAGTCTTTTAGGACTGCTATAATAGAGCTGGTCAGTCTTTTAGGACTGCTATAATAGAGCTGGTCAGTCTTTTGGGACTGTTATAGAGCTGGTCAGTCTTTTGGGACTGCTATAATAGAGCTGGTCAGTCTTTTAGGACTGCTATAATAGAGCTGGTCAGTCTTTTGGGACTGCTATAATAGAGCTGGTCAGTCTTTTAGGACTGCTATAATAGAGCTGGTCAGTCTTTTGGGACTGTTATAGAGCTGGTCAGTCTTTTAGGACTGCTTTAATAGAGCTGGTCAGTCTTTTAGGACTGCTTTAATAGAGCTGGTCAGTCTTTTGGGACTGTTATAGAGCTGGTCAGTCTTTTGGGACTGCTATAATAGAGCTGGTCAGTCTTTTGGGACTGCTATATTAGCCTTCATCAACCCGCTCTTGAGGGTCATGATACTCCACTCTAAAAAAGGGTTCTCTACTGGAGAACCTTTATAGGAACCCCGTGTAAAAAACCCTGAGAGTAGAACAGAGGCCCCCCCAAAAGCTCTCCCTAACGGAAGTCTGTGACATATCTAATAAACTAATGCATGGTTATTGTTGTTGTTTTATGTGTGTGTCCTATAACTCACAGACATGTTTTTTTTTATTTATCCACTCATCCTTTCTACCTTTGTTTATATCTCGCCCTTTACCCCATCCCTATTTACTCCGACCCCCCCGGGGGCATCGACCAACCCGCTTCTCTTTCCCACAATCCCACGGCTCAGCTGGAGGTGCAGTCTCCCCCGGGCAACACGGTGGGCTATGTCATCCAGCAGTGGCACCCCTTCTCGCCAAAATTCATCGTGGAGAACGAAAACAGGGAACCCGTGCTTAGGATCCACGGGCCGTTCTGTGGCTGGAGCTGCCTTCCAGATGTGGACTTTGAGGTAAGTTATCCAAACATGGCTGGCCTAATGACATTTGTGAAAACAGAAGATGACATGGGTGTTCTGGGCCTCAGGACATTTCTATAAAGGGGACCTACCCCCTTCACTGAAACAGGACATGTGTTCCCAATCAGAGGGGATTGTGGGTATACAAAGGCCATCCCCCAGGTTGTTTTTTTGGTGTGGTACAATGCGGCTATTGTTGCATGTTTTAGCGGTTTTCTGTTCTTGGCTGAGAAGTTGATTTGCTTCAAGGATAAAGGACTCTCCCCAGACTGCGGTGAGCGAGTAGCTGAAGCATAATATTGCCAAAGCATAATATTGCCTCCCAAGTTGATTTGAATTCAATGACAGACGAAGCAATGAAATTGCATTTATGGTAATTTTGTGACCCTGGGCAAGAGATTCCGATTGTAAGTATTGTAATTATTGCCTCTCTCACATCATATTTATTTGATATACTGTACATCACACTGTCACATAGCCTATACTTTTCTAAGATTTATGTTTTATTATTTCCAGATCCTGACCATGGATGAGGTCAGTAAGATTGGGAAAATCAGTAAGCAGTGGACGGGTCTCCTGCGTGAGATGTTCACGGACACAGACAACTTTGGGATCCAGTTCCCCATGGATCTGGACGTGAAGATGAAGGCGGTGATGATCGGAGCCTGTTTCCTCATCGTGAGTATTTCCCTCATTGTCACTGTCTAACGTTTAACGCGATGTGGTCGATTCAAGCTGGTTTCAAACGAAAGATAATAGTTTTATTCTATGTTACGATTAGCAAAACGGACTCTGCACAGGAAGTGTTTCCTACGCGAGAGTGAGGGACTGGGACTCGAAAGTGATATCTTATAACGTGAAAAAGAAAGTGACATACAGTTTCAGGATGAAGAGGACAGGGAAGTGATGTCACAGAGCAAATGGTGGTTACTGATTCTCTTGGAACGGATGAGAAGGAAGTTTCACAGAGGTTGTAAAACAATAAACTTAGAGAAACTTAGAGAACATCAATCAAGTAGGAAAACAGAAAGGAACAAATTGGGGGTAACACATTGGTGTTACTTGGATTTCATGAACATCTCTCAAGCTTGACAAGCCCATCTGGAGCTGTTATTATTATCAGTCATACAAGCTGGCGTAATATAAACTCCTGTTATTAGCAATTAGTTCTGATACCCGTTGGAGCAATCAGTAATTGGCCATTTAGTCCATTGTAGGCAACTGGGACGCTGAGGCCGGAGCAGTATTTCTATTGGCTGGGGGCTTGGATCAGTATTTGATGTTAAAATCAGCCAAAATGTAAATTTATTAACAATCCAGCACTGTCATGGTCTGTCCTGGATCCCTGTGGATACCTGTGCCAAATATAAATGCTGTCATTTTAATTTCATTTCAAACCTTTATACTCGTAAAGCACTGAGGTTTCTATCATTTACAGAGTTGACGAGTTCACACAAATACACAAATAACAACAGAACAAATACAATACAAAATAATAATAATAATAATAATTAAAAACAGTTACAGGTCGAAGTACAAATGTCAAAAGCCATGGATTTAAACTCTGCAATTGAAGGAAGTACCTCAAGCTCTGTCAGGCCGACGGTGTCTGAAGAAAGTCTGGGTAGAGAGACGGACAGACGGACACACAGACAGACGGACACACAGACAGACGGACAGACAGAGACAGACGGACAGACAGACAGACGGACAGACAGACAGACAGACGGACGGACAGACGGACAGACGGACAGACGGACAGACGGACAGACGGACAGACAGACAGACAGACAGACGGACAGGCTGAGAGCAGCTTGTTCATGTGTGAGATTGTGAAAGCTGTGTAATCTCATGGCTGTTTCAGTGTTTTTCTCTTTCTCATACCGCTTGTCTTTAGGATTTCATGTTCTTTGAGAGCGCAAACAACTAGGAGCAGAGTGGACATCCTCAACCAGTGAATGGACTCTGCGGGTAGAAGGCCACATCGCCACCCTGATCAGCACATTCCCAGACACCCCCTGTTGGGTTCTTTGTGACGTGACTTGATCAGGATAAAGAAACGATATGTACCTATGATGTCGGAGGCACTGTAGCAGGTTAAAAGGAATACAGGTGAATATAGCTCCTATGGTAGTTGGTTAGTTGTAGTTTTAGCACCTCTGCTTGGGACACGCTGCTACTAAATCAGGCTACTCAGAACTGGAAGTACACAGTGAGGCGTTTCTTAGATACTGAATGTAAGGATGTCTTTGTGTGTGTGTGTGTTTGTGTGTGTGTGTTTGTGTGTGTGTGTGTGTGTGTGTGTGTGCGTGCGTGTGTGTGCATTGTGGGGCCCTGACCTGGGTTGAATAGAACCACCCATTCACCACATGATTGTGTCAAAACAGAATCAACACAACCTCCCATAAACAAGATGTGACATGCAAACAGCAGGGGGTGTGGCCATGATTCCTTCCACTGTAATTGTAAAGCTGTGTAGAAAGTGGACAACCACAAACAAACACATGTGTCTATTTTTGGTAGACAGGATATGAATAGAATATATGTAACGTATTGTTAGGTTATTTGTTGATGTCACCATGATTGAAAATGATTTTTGTTCAAACCTTTTAAACCGTGATGCAATCTGTTTATTTAATGGTTGTATTTGTTTATTTATTAAACTACTACTACTATGACTACTTCTATATATTCATGGCAATACTACTGAAATGTTATTGGGTAGGTATGTTTTTACTTAGCTCCACCATTTACAAATAGTATGTGTTATCAATAAGCCATTTTATTCATTTTCTTTTCCCTTCCACAAGAGGGAGCTAATTAGCCATGTTACAGTAAGCTATCCATATTAAGCTATCCATATTAAGATCACATAAGTTTAATAGTAAAGCTTAATTTAAAAACGTACATCTCAATATTAGTGTCTCTTGGAATTGTGTATTTGGTCATTGACTCAGGTTCCACTACTGTATGCATGCTTCTGCAACATACCATTGACCTCTCATTGACCTCTCATTGACCTCTCATTAACCTCTCATTGACCTCTCAATGTACAGTAGAACACACCTGTGTCTACTGGGTAGGAAGTACTTTACTCAATAAACCTACCTACAGTACCTATCTACCTACCTACCTACCTACCTACCTACCTACCTACCTACTTACTTACCTACCTACCTACCTACCTACCTACCTACCTACCTACCTACCTACCTACCTACCTACCTACCTACCTACCTACCTACCCACCTACTTATCTATCTACCTACAGTACCTACCTACCTACTTACTTACTTACCTACCTACCTACCTACCTACCTACCTACCTACCTACCTACCTACATACCTACCTACAGTACCTAACTACCTACCCACCTACCTACGTACCTACCAACAGTATCTACCTACCTATCTACCTACCTACCTACCTACCTACTGTACCTATCTACCTACCTGCCTGCCTACCTACCTACCTACCTACCTACCTACCTACCTACCTACCTACCTACCTACCTACCTACCTGCCTGCCTACCTATCAACCTACATACCTTCCTACCTACCTACCTACCTCCCTACAGTACCTACCTACATACTTACCTACTATGGTACCAGTTGCTAGTGGTGATACAATAAATGTAAAGATACATAGTTTTTTTTATGCTTTAACATATTTTAACATAATTATGCTTGAGAAACAGAATCATTGTATATTTCCAAACACATTTGATGATAATTGTGATTACCAGCCTTACCTAAAATAATTCACATGCACTCAAAACAGGAACATCAATTAATATTCATGGCAACAGACCATGTTATAAAGTGTCATTTGAATTCCTGTCAGCTCCGTCACAGCCAAGAGGAAGGTGTTTCAAAGTGGAGCTATTGAGTATAGCTTCTCTTCTGGGTGAATGCCAGAGACTCGGGTGAAAAATCAATTAAATGTGAGAACAGATCCCTCCTTCTCTGGTGTAATGGAAAATGCTTTGTCATACAATGCATACCCTGGTGAGCAAGTCTGATTACCAAAATGGTGTCAGTTGAGTATTGGAAATGTTAATAAAAATGTGATACCACAATGAGCTATTTCATGTGTTGTTATAGATTCCACTTATACACCCTCACTGGGCACAAGTCAATTGATTATTGAATGATTAGCCTATCTTGCTTTTAACATATCTTCTCATCCACAAAGACATACAGTACAAGTAAGATAACAATGAAAATACATAAACTGTAACTGGAACATTATTGATGTTCATAAGCACTTTATGACTCCTTAATAAGCACCCATTGCAAAGCCATTCGGTTTGTAATACATCTATACCAATTTATGTATTCAGAGACATTGGCTTTGGAATTAATACATGTGTAAGTATGACTGATGTAAACTATTTTAACTGGTGTCTTATTTCCTCCAATTCCCAGGGCAGGGTTTATTTGTGCTGTAAGTGTTAATATCGGTGGGTGTCAGTGTCATTTTCTCAGCCAGTTCCTCATTAAGTGTAGTTTTGTTTGCAAACTTACAGTGAAATGTAATGGAAAACGAGAGATTTAAGAGTACAACATCAAGGGAGAAAGTGAATGACTATGACTCATGTAAGGTCTCAAACTAGAAACTAGCCTAGAAAGGGTGCTCTGAGAGTACATGCCTCCGCCCATGAATGAATTATGTTGGTGTAACCGAGTTGAAATGGTTAAACTCACTCCTCAGTATAAATATCGCCCACTCGCACCACGGAAGAGTGAGCTTTTCTGTGGCGTAACTGGTAGTGGTGTTTATGACAGGTGGTCATGTGTGAATGCAGATCAGAAGACCTGGGTTCGATGCCAGTGTGGGCAAGTTGCAGGAGGAAGTGATACTGATGAGTGATAAATCAACACCTCTTAGATCAGCATGAGCAGTTGATCAGCATGTGCAGTTGTTGAACGTGTAAGTGGATGAAATAATCAGACAGTGATTGATAAGAAAGCAGCAGGGGCTCTCTCTCTCTCCCCCTGTCTCTCTCTCTCTCCCTCTGTCTCTCTCTCTCCCTCTGTCTCTCTCTCCCCCTGTCTCTCTCTCTCCCTCCCTATGTTTCTCTCTCTCTCTCCCTCTCTCTCTCTCCCTCTCTCTCTTTCTCTCCCTCTCTCTTTCCCTCTCTCTCTCTTTCTCCCTCTCTCTCTCCCTCTCTCTCTCTCCCTCTCTCTCTCCCTCTCTCTCCCTCTCTCTCTCTCTCTTTCTCCCTCTCTCTCTCTCCCTCTCCTCTCTCTCTCTCTCCCTCTCTCTCTCTCTCCATCTCTCTCTCTCCCTCTCCTCTCTCTCTCTCTCCCTAGGATATCAAACCCACTTCCCACTGTTTTCATCTGCCGATCCGCCCCGTGATTCGGACCCAATCCAAAATTGAATGGCTTCTAAGTTGGCCCATGCTTCACCCCTCCAACGCACGAACAAACAAACAAACAAACAAACAACACACGCGACTGAAGACACATCCCCGCCATGCGACGGGCGGAGGCAATAACTGAGAAGGTTCCACTCTCTGCATTTCCTCTGTAACGTTCTGTAATGCAACAATGGCAGAAACATGGACACTGTTTTTACATGCATTTGAGGAAAAGTGAAATTAAATTCAAACTTGACCCTCAGTCTGTTCAGATCAGTCTGACCAATCGGGGCCCTCTGCACATGTTTTCCCAGTAATGGACCCCACTTCACAGAACTACTGTATGTAGAGGGATGATCCCTAAGTCAATATGTTGATGTGAGAACTGGTCTGGAGTATACCGTATGTTGTCATTCTTCCCCAAATTAAGTTGTGTTAGACCAACATCTGGCTGTTATGTTTACTTGAAACATGTAGGCATATTCCAAATGTCACATTAACTTGGAGTAAAATCATCTATTCACAGTACACAGCTGCTTCTAAAATAGTTGAATGTGAAGGTAGTGCAAACATACTTGAGGACACATACTGTCCTTAAGCTCACCGTCTTTAAGCTCAGGATGTCCATGACTGTCCTTTGTGAAGGAACATTACCATAATTATGATGATGACACCCAACTCTAGATTTCTGTGACACCCCTCAACACCAGCTCCGTTGGCCATTTGATAGAATATATTGCTGACATAAATGTGTGGATGTCACAGAACGTCCTCCAGTTAATCCAGGACAAAACTGAAGTACTGATCATCGGTAAAAAAGGTCAAAGAGAGAAACTATCGGTGCATTTAAAAACACTGACACTGAATACCAAATACCAGGCCAGAAACGTACTGTAGGTGTCGTGCTGGACTCTGATCTTAGCTTTGAGGCCCATATAAAGAGTGTGACAAGGACCTCATTTTATCACCCAAGAAACATTGCCAAGGTGAAACCTCTCCTCTCCCAGACTGATAGTGAAGACTAAGTTGGTAGAACGGGTCGTTCAATGATCGAAGGGTCAGTGGTTCGAATCCCAGAGGACCTGAGAATGTTTGACAGCTTTTAAGTAGGATGTTAAAGGATAAGGACACTGAATTTCATGTTTAGCCCTATTCCTGGCTTCCATGGCATGTATCTGACTAGTACAGGTTAAAATATTTCTGTTTTGTGCAGTACAGAGTTCTGTGTCAATCACATCAGTGCGTGCACCCTGGCTCGTTGCTAGCTATGGGCACACTCGAAAAAATGTAAAAAAGTATGATATACGTGGATTTCAAGTTCAGGAATTACATGGTTCATGCTTACCAAGCTCTGAAGTCGTCCTGTAAACACCATAGGTCCTTTCGCCTCTGCATTTCGAAACAACAGTAACTTGTAAACAGTACTAATTTCACCGAACATACAACAGTCATCCCTTCACGGTGTAAACCTCGGAAGTTTACAGCGTGAATCTTAGTAGTCTACTAACTACTATGACTGAATCATAGTAGTTTACACAGCTCCATGTCTCTCCAGATGACCCTACTTTGCTCTTTTTCATCAAGTGGATGAACTGCAGCTGATGGTGTAGTCCTTGGCCACGTCGGTTGCAGGGTAATGGATTGATAATAGTTTTCTAATTACTTAATTCTATGCTAAGAAATCATTTGGAAACAAGCAAGTCTAATCCCATCCGCTGAAAGTAATTTTCCTCTAAACGTTCTAGTAATATATGTATACCCATTGGGTGTGATTAAGATCTCAGTGACCAAGATCATCAGCCATAAAAAAGTTATTTCAGGTCAATAATGTAATTCAGCCTCCTTTAATGACATAAAACCTGTAAATCGGTATTTTCTGTAATTTACTGCCATTCAAAGTGTCAGAGGCTCTAATTATGACTTTGAGAGTGGTAACAATTCCGCAACACCATACCTTAGCTTACTCAAACCAAAGTGGGGCGGTTATTACAATGGAGTTGACCTTTAAGGTAAGTTAGGGTTAGTTAGGGTTAATCTTTCATAGCCCCAGGACTTGACCTCTTAACACTTGCATGGCCATGTGCACTTTCTGTTTTGTTAAGACTTTAGTTTATACTAGCACACCTGATGGTTTAATGGCTTATTTGGCTTCCACTGTGTCTTTTAGTGGCCATTGTAGTGACCCAAGGAAACTTAGCATGTTGTCAGAAACTGGGCAACACAGCTGCTTTCTGGACAGAGTAATGATACTCCCACTCTATTATCCCAGCATAGACACAGCGATTCCCTGAAGCTCAGACACAATGGAGCTGTGTTTTAAAAAGCATTTGGATGTTGGATTTGTTCCAGGCAAAAACAAACATGTCTCCTTGCGATAATGCATTTGTGAAAGCTTTTTAACCTGTGAACGGAGTTATATCTTTTCTGGAACTCTTAGACAGTTACAGTAAACCTACAATTAGAGACTGAAGTGACAGAAAGTTTGCGAGGTTGTGAGTTCACCAAAGCACAAACAACAGCTTGAGTGTGCTATGCCTCACAGCCTGAAGCAGCTGTACAACACCTAACACCAATGTGAGGTACGTGTAATGTGTTTGCACTATGGACGCAATGCATGGAGCTTTCTCTTTGTGTAAATTTCACTTGAGTGATGGGCTGAAGTCTTTTGGAGGGTCTCAGAAGTCAATTGCATAGGAAAACATAGGAAGGTTGTAGCCTGTAGCTATTTCCACCATATTTACATTTCATCACACTTTTAACTCTGCCTGCTCTGAGTTAAAACAAACGGCTACATTGGTTCCTTGCATACAGCACCTGGAATTTCCTGTATCTATGTGTTAGGTCTGCAACTTTAAACGAAGGGCCCGCCAAGCCAACATCTGTGCAAACGCAGCCTAACAAAACACCATGGTTATACAAAGGGCAGGAAGGACAGTTTTTGGGCTCTTAAATGGGGCTGCAGGGTTGAGGGGTCGCAGGGTTGAGGGACTGCAGGTTTTGGGGCGGCGTTGGCGTTGGCGTTGTCGCGTTTTCTGTGTGACTGTAAAGCAGGCTGACTGAGAGATCGACGCTCAAACGCTCCGATTCAAACGCTGGGATTCTGACAACGCTCATTCCATGTGGGGATGACGGGCCATAGCAAATGGCGAAGTAGATATAAATAGATGTTTTTACGAGCTTGTGGTTTTAGCCTGGCCCACCTACAGTAATGATGACATTGGGTATTATACTAATGAAAGGCCGGCCAAAAAGCTCATCCTGTGTAATTTGACGGGCAGACGGAGACTCCCATGTCCAGCCTAAACTGTCCAGTAAATTTCCACCCTGAAATCATTGGGTCCAGGGCAGTGGGCAGCAATCAATCTTGCCAGCTCAGTTTTGCTCCTAAACTGGATTCTACCAGCCTGTGACGATGAACAGAAATGGATACCCGATGATCGCGCCACGTATTTGATCTCGGTAATGTGATTAAGTATTTTCTTAAGCTTAAGATAAACATTTGACTTGTCATGTTGACAATCCACGCCTGTTCCACCTGGTAAGAGTCCAGACTGTTTATCTCTCGCCGCTTGTGGACAGACTGTGAGGGCGACACGAAAAGGCATGCTTCCTGTGGGGGTTTAAAAACTATGATCTCAACTTAAACACAACTTTGGTCAAACCCTTGCCCCCTGATCCCCCTCCCAACACTCCCTGGTCCACGCCCTGGGCTGCTAGCCTGTGGCACCATACGGGGGGACCCACGTCCACAGAACGTGGTCACGGAGCACAGACAGAGGACTCGACAGGAAGGAAGGCTGACAGAAGAGGAGGAGTGCTTTGCTTCTCGTTGATCTGAGCTAGTAATTAAACGGTAGAGTGATGAAAGGAGACCAAATCAAACCGCTCTCAGGGGAGCCATGAGGCAATTATGGTCACGTCTCAATCAGGGTGTGGGGAACCCAATGTCTATAGAGAGATGACTCACCATCGTAAAAAACAAAACACCAAAAAAACAAGAATAAACCAATGCCTCTGTCATGGAGTCAACAGTCAAATACAGAGTCTGTCCAAAGCTACAGGGAGACCTATACAGTAGGGGTACTGTTACCACTGGTGATCTTGTATTAGGATTTGCCTTGGCGCTGTTGGACTCCATACTCAGGACTCAATCCTTCATGTAAATGAGAAGGTCTGCATTTTCTCTTTTGACCCAGACCCAATAATGAAACATTTTTAAACGGAAAATGAATGTCACAGAGCTGTACCGTAGACAGCCAACCCTATTCTTTTCCAGTCTACTCTTAACAAATGACATTACTCTTAACAAATCACATTAGACTATTCCCAGAAAATCAGGGTTGATGATGACTATTCATTATTTTCTCCTGTGGGTGCATTTTCTTCCATGCTTTGAATGGGATGTGCAGGAAAATGTCTGGGAATATGTTTTATGTCGGTGCATGTGTTCACTGTAATGTTTAATGAGTCTCTAATGAAATCTGGTACTGAGAATTTATGTGGGTCCATCACGACAGTCAAGCCCTCGACCTCATTAATGTTCAATGGTGACATTTGAAAGGCCATGTAGACAGACCCACTGTCTCCACAATAATGCTCAAAATAGAATGTCTGCTTAAAGGAGTAGTAAAGGGAAAATCATGTTTAGCCCTGTTTTAAGGTTACTTATGATCATATACAATGGTTCAGATAAAAAAACTATTTTGAGAAAACCTGATAATTGCTCTACCACCGTTTTGGTCATACAATGGATGTGGGTGGGCACCTTGAAAAATCATTCAAAAAACACGTTAAACTCTCAATTTCAAAGACAAGAAACTCACCGAGGTGTTAGTTGTCGTTCTGACATATAATTCGACATAAAGTAAGATTCTGGTTCATCTGGAAAGGCTTTTTAAAATATTTAGCATAGAATTATTTAGTCGCAGCACATACATGTGTAAACTTCCGCTTGAACTGATTCCGATCTCGCGCAATGCCTTGAAGTAGTTCCGCTTCCTTAATCCCCTCTGCGGATTGATCTACACATCTACAACGGTTGCGTCAATACAAGTCAATGGATTTCATAAAATGATCAATAAAACCCTACAGGATTCATACTTTGCGGCGAATTTGATGTCAGAACACCTACGGACACCAATTACCCCCTCGGTGAGCTTCTTGTCTTTGAAATCGAGAGTTTAACATGTTTTTGAATTATTTTTCACGGCGCCCACCCATATCCATTGTATGACCTAAACGGTGGTAGAGCAATTATCAGATTTTCTCAAAAGTGCTAGTTTTGTCAACTTTTTTATCTGAACCATTGTATATGATCAGAAGTAACCTTAAAACAGGGCTAAACATGATTTTTCCCTTTACTAAAGAAGTAAGGGGCTTGCACATCCACTATGTAGACCAGGTGCAGGACAAACCGGAGAGCGAATGAGAAAAAGAAAAAGAGAAAAAGAAAAAGATAGCAGAATGAGAAAAAGAGTAGAGTCCTCACACTGGAGCATATAGAAAAATGGAATGTTCCCAATAGTTTATTAAACATGATGTTTCGATCTTATTCGATCTTCATCAATAGATGATGAAGATTCATCAGAAGATGATGAAGATCGAATAAGATTGAAACGTCATATTTAATAAACTATTGGGAACATTCCATTTTTCTATATGCTCCAGTGTGAGGACTCTACTCTTTTTCTCATTCTGCTTATCTTAATTAACCTGATACCATTTTGATGTCAGCTTACAGTATATAAGGGTGTATTGAAGCAGATCAATTTCTCACCCACACCCTCTCTGTGCAAACCTGCTACTGCATCATGCAAATGATCAGAGGAATATAACGCAACACAGTCAATACTATTCTTCTGTATTGTTCAAAGCCTGGTAATGTCTGATAATGTCTGGTCAAAATGTCTGGTAATATCCCAGGCCCTTACATGGGGGATATCATTATGGACTGACCAAAACAACGATACAAGGACAAACCCTAATTGCTCTTGACACATTTTTAAGCAGCGTCCAGTGGTTCAGTGACCCGGAAATGTGTTGTGTGCTGGGCAGAGGCTTGTGCCAACGAAACCATTCCAGGCTCAGTTTGTGTCCCGTTGTCTAATTCAGACCTCATGCCAGACCCAGCATGTGTTCTGCACCACAACCCACGTTTAATTCCCCAGCTGCAGTCTGTGCTAAGCCCAACCCGCCCAGCACTTATGGGTGACAAACCTAGCCTAGTCAGGATGTTTCAATAACACATTTCAGCTCGCAGGTGCCAACGTTTTGCGGGCATATATATTCTGTATCCATGCCATTTCCTCCTTCTGTGAAAGTCAGAGACTTTGTCTAAATGTGTGTATTGGTATCCAGGGTATCGGTATTGGTCCCCCACTCTCCACACTCCTGTAAGGAGTTATAAATGTAATGTATATTGTGTGCTTCTGTGTGTGTGTGTGTGTGTGTGTGTGTGCGTGTGTGCGTGTTTGCCTCTGTGTGTGTGTGTGTGTGTGTGTGTGTGTGTGTGTGTGTGTGCATGTGTGTGTGTGCGCGCGTGTGTGCCTCTGTGCGTGTGTGTGTGTGCGTGTGTGTGTGCGTGTGTGTGTCTGTCAGTCTGTCAGGGAGACATGTTTATCATTCCTAACCAAGCCAAGACAACCCATTTGGCTTTTGGTTGAGCAAATACAATACCTGCTCGTAATTCACTTACATGACGCTCACATGCTTACAATAAAAATTCATGAAACGTTACAGTATGGTCACAGTCCAAGTCAGACATATGGATTTCATGGCATTGCACTTACTGTAGCCCTTGTGTTCGATGGGTTTTGCAGGCGCCTCTGCAGCTAAATCATTTCTCTCATAAATGTTAAGTCCCCCTCCCCAGTCTACCTTCTGACTGGGGGTGGATGATGTCATCAAACAAGGACCCCTGAAAGTCATCACAGCTGCCAAGTTAATGGTAAGAGTAGCCGCTCCCAGCCTGGGGGATATTAGTCTACTTCACTTAATAACAAATGAAAACCACAAATGAGAGAAAAGCACATTTGTGGGAAACTCACTGGGAGCTTCACAGAAACAGGCACAAAGAATGGCAGTGGTGGCGGTGCCCGTCATCCAGTTCCCCCAGCAACAAACTGTTTTGTTGGCGTCTATCCACTATCTGTGTGTCTCTGCACAAAGGATGCTGGCGAGGCTACAGAATGACTGACATCCATATCTTTTTCTAGAGTCGGGCGGGAGGGATAAGGAGGAAGATAAGAGCATCGCGAGCTGTCAGCCGAGACAGTTGAAGAAAGGAAAGAAAAGAAAGAAAGAAAAAAGAAGAAGTTTCAGTTCTGGAAAAATTATGTCCTTGTTAAATGTGGGCTATTTAGACAACACGTATTACAATAGGGTAGCCTACCCTATTGTGGAATTGATTTATCCCAAAAGAAAGTTTGTTCATATGTGCATCGTATTACTTGGAACTTATGGAGAGTAGGCTACATCATAAAGGGGGTAGATAGAAAGAATGTAAGTCACATTTGGCAAGGGGTATGTCAAACTTTTTGACTTTTTGACACTTTACAGGCGGTAGGGGGTATGTCAAACACAGCTGTACTTGTTCAATCACACTTTCGCGCCGCGCGTCGTCACCCTGTGAGCAAGCGCCCCGTCCCCCCCCCCTCTCTCTCTCTCTCTCTCTCTCTCTCCCTCTCTCTCTTTCACTTTACTTTGTAGGGAGAGCGGCTACAGTTGCAATTAAGGAACCCTAACCACGCCTTTTGCTCTCTGTTCCTGAATTACAGTATTTATACCATGCCCAAGGCGAAATAAGCGGCTGGAAAGTTGACTCACTCTCACTGGGATAGTGGAACGGGAAAAACTGAAATTAAAAATTGTCTTCGGATTTTTTGGGTTCATTATTTTATCATCGCGAGAGACCAACCTCCAGGGTTGGGGTCTTGACCATTGGAGCGGACGAGAGCAAGCGGTCTAGTGGTCCAGTCAGCCCTGAAACAGAGGGCTAACCTCTACCAAAGCAATGGAGTATATCAAGTTTTGGTTGTTATTTTTGTGCTGGATACAGTTTACTGATCATGTAATTTCATTTCAAAGTGAGCCTATTCAATCAGGTAAGCAGCTTATTATACAACTTTTACCCCTGATATTAGCATACCTGACGTTAGTCTGGGCTACAGTAGGCTATAATATGCTACAGTTTTGTGTGTATTGCATAATGTTATATAGTGGCAGATTGGTTAAATTACAAAAGTAGGCTATATTCCTGTGATTACAGTTCGTTTTCATAGCCTACCTTTTCAGCCTATACGGTCGTGACAACTATACTGTAGAAAGAGAAATACTCATTCGGGTATCGGCAAACATGATGTCAGGGTCATCTGGCTGCGGGGACTGTGTGTGGGAAAATGTTCTCCGTGCTCGCGAAGGGGAACATGGTGATGGCGAAATTACACGATAGCGTTATATAGGCCTTCACGGAGAGAAAAGAGACGTCTGCGGCTTCTCACAATTCAGCTTTATTTAGGCTATCATAGTGTGTGGGTGACGCACAGTTGCTTGAATTCACTTTTATCTCCCTTAGAGAAAAACACCATGCAAAATGCAATTAAAGTTACAAGCAAGCACGACTGCTTCAATAAAGTTGTCTCTTTATTGTCAGACTGCAACACATTTCTATTGTAAAAATATAATTGGCTTACAATGAAAGATTAAATATTTTCTTCATGGATTGGATTTATAGATATTCATTACTAGGGCTAGATGTAATGTCTCCCTGTCGAACGTACGTCATCCATAAATGCATATGTTGTTCAAATCACATTATAACATTATTAGCAACAATTAAGGTTACGTGAGCATTATAGCAGGTGATGTCCTCGGTCGAACAAACACACGCACGCACGCACACACGTACGCACCCTCTCTCTCTCTCTCTCTCTCTCTCTCTCTCTCTCTCTCTCTCACACACACACACACACACACACACACACACACACACACACACACACACACACACACACACACACACACACACACACACACACAATCAGTAAACCACCATAAACCAGTAATGCTATTATTGAATATATGGACCCATGCCAAGATGAACCTGCTCAAACAGCTGTAAACTCGGCTGTCAGGGACAGAACCCTGGGATATATTTGGGGAGGAGAAACGGGCTAGAACTTTATGGACTTGTCTGAAAGGTCCTTCCCTCAGTAAACATGTGTTGCTAAATGGCTTCTTCATAGGATGATTCTGGCTCCTTAAAATCATTGGGCATCTTGTAAAATATGTAGCCAAAGCCATAATTGTAACCATATGTATTCTTTAAGTGTTTGCGTTACGGTTGCTTTCAGTAGGAGTGGAGCACTATAACTGTTGCTGTGTGATGCTACTTGTGGAAGTAGGAAGACCTGAATGGTACAGCCAGTTCACCAGCCTTCGCTGCAATACCAAGGGCTCATTGAGCTCATTTGAGAGCTGTGATCAGAGCAATGACACATGTATAAAGGGCCGGTTCGGAAGTTAGCATTATAAACAATGTCATACGGTTACCCTCAACTTCCTCTCTGGACAGGAAGATGCCTGAAAAGTCGTTTTGTGACCTTAGAATTACAGCGTTCTATCAGGACAAAGTATAGGCCCATGAGATATTGAGCATCAAAAGCTTTATAACACCAGGTTATGATGTGTTTTTACTACTTGGGTGTGAGGTTTCTAACAGCTAACTGCCTTTGTTGCTCTCATTGGCTAAAACTGATGATTACATCATCCTCCATCCAGCAAAAGTTATTCTGAACTTCTTCATCCTGCAAACCGGATGGACATTGAATCCGTACAGACACATCATCTACTTTGACCATCGACGGATGGTTATGAGAATTAATTGAATTGGATGAATGTGGAAAAACACAATGGGCTATAATTTAAAGTGAACAAAGGATTCATGTGACAATAAAATAAAATAGAACACCATCTATAGAGAATAAGTATTTCAACATCTGCTGAGTTCTTGAAAAAACTGCTGCTGGAAACAATAGTGTACCTGACACTTTCTTCAAAGTTAGATGCTGGCTCCCCACTGTCAGTGGCAGATTGGGTTACGATAGAATTAAAACTAAATGAGTGCACATTTGATGACTGAAATGCTAGTTTTACAACCATTCACTCAAAGAGCTTTAGTTGTATAAGTCATCATTCATCATTGTCCCCCAACAGGCAACGCCAAAGGTGTGTGTGTGGGGAGGACTTTAGATCAACTCCTGTACGTTAGTGTGCGTGCATCCGGCACACATGTAGCAAAGCTCACCACCAGGGGGCGCTCGCCACAATTCATTTCCCCCATTGCCAAGTACATTTTGCTTTGTACATAAAAAACTATGCTTGGTGTCTCAGTAAAAGTATAGACTATTCTACTCAGGACTCTGTCAACTTTCTAAATCCACAGAGTTCAGAGCTTGAGGTGCTTAGCTCTTTTGGTGCTTGTTATTGTAGAATTCTTTGAGCAGATCCACTATGTAGTAACACTATGCAGACAGTAGAGGGAGGCATAGACCATGACAAGGCTAGTCTAAGGAATCAATTTCTAGTGTTTCATGATAAGGTTAACAACTTCACTTATAAAATATGAAACAATAAGTCAAATATTTATGTTTTTGATTGTAAAAGTAACTTGTACAGTTACATTTCTTGAGGACTGATAGACCCTGTTTGTCTCCTGGTCGCAATGGAATCTGTATGTGTCCCACTTCATGTCATATCAAACGTTTACAAGCGTAGCGAGACAACACTGAGCGGTATAATATGCTTATAACATGTTTATAGCATGCTTATAACCTTGCGGAAAAAAAATAATTGAATGTTTTTTTGCCTAACCTTGATATTTGCTTTACAGTGCAATCATAGACCGCTAGATTGATGGGAATACGACCAGTTTATTCAACAGCTGTATGATGAAAACATGCATCATGTGTGGCGCGACAGGTTCACCATGTGTTTGTTGTATCATAGACCCCGTTTAGACTTGGTTTTAGAATGCGTTTTGGACAATCAGATTCAAAGTGGACAGCGCTAAATACAAGTGTAAATGGCCACCAAAGCGTTTTGTGAAACGTTTCCTCAAACCACTTGCCGAGGTGGTCTGGGACGCATTTGACCACATATCCTTAGTTGTCTAAACGCTAATGCGTCCTGATGCGTCCACAACGGCGTAACAGGAAAACACGTCATCAATGCAGGGTCATTTTGCTCCTTTTTCGCCTTATCCTGCACTTTTTCAAGTCGCAAATGACTTGTCCTATCAAACCAAATGACTTGTCCTATCAATCCAAATGACTTGTCCTATCAATCAAAACAGCTGGAATAGTCCAGACTTTCAAGCAACCTTTTTTCAGACTGATTATTGATTTGTTTACATGGAACAGCTGTGCGACACGCACACAGTCAGGAGTGAGTGAGTTACTATGGTTATTATATACGAACACAAGTGGTCAGCTGGACACATTTGGAGACGCATGATAAACACAGGTGCAAACGATGATGTGTCTCGCTGTCCACTCTGAATCTGATCATCCAAAACGCATTTTAAAACCAAGTCTAAACGGGGTCATAGAAGTTCATCTGTTGTCCGTTCCTTGGTATTTGCAATGGCGGGACAGTGGTCTCTGAGCCATGTGTCCCAGCAGACAGCGAAACGGGGCACTCAAACCTGCCACAGCGAGGCCCACCCTATAAACCTGAATCTCTGTTATTGACTGATGAACTTGAATGTCTGTCACTGACTAACGTTGCGCCATTGGTCGAATTTTGCCCACGCGACATGTTACGTCATTGGTCGTCGGCCAAGATGGTGTCGCGTGCGCAACACCAGACTCAGCGTCGCTCTCATTCTGCAAATTAGCAGTTATCTAAGATGAGGCTCCTCATCGCCTATCTCTACCCAGCATCCTCCTCGCCAATTTACGGTCTCTGCCGGATGAACTGTGACTTATAAAATCAACACTTGTAAAGAGTTGTTCATTGCCCCAGTACTTATCTCTGCAATGTCAATAAAGTTGAACCTATACGAAAAGACATTTCCCAGTAGCGTTGTCTTAGTCTGCATATCATCAGTCCAACACATACAGTGCTAGGTTTTAACCTGGTCTTTTTTCTACCTTTGAGGACGGCGTAGACAAAAGGAGACATGGACAAAAGAAGAGGGGACAGAGGCAAGACAAGGGTAGAGGAAAAATAATTTTAGGAATGAAAGGGGTGTGTGTTGTATCTCTTCAGCCATCTCTCCTCATTTCCAATGTTTACTGTCTCACATCAGTGACATCAGTTCACTAGATGATTGCATTTGCTTCTCTCCTCTATAATGTGTCTAGTTGCGTTGCAGCTGGTTAGCTATAAAGTTCCTGATTTAAATGCAACCACACTTAACCACAATAGCCCAAAATGTAGCTGATGAAGTTTAATTGCATGTTTTGTGTGTGTATTTACCTTAATGATTCAACCAGGCACTGGAAACAGGAACCCGCAGCCCACTGACCCTCAGTAAATGGGAATTGAAAGAAACAGATCTCTAAATTGTATGGTAATTTCAGCGGTGTGTTAAGTCAACAGGATCCCACACTATCTAATTGTATTGAGATCAGTTTTAGCATTCCAGGGAATGGCTGGAAAACATCTCCCTGTAGGTGACTGTGGGAAATAGTGAAGGAAGCCATCCTTCTGCAAGCTCTGGGTATCCTCAGCAGTCACACCGACAGGCGATTATTGTTCTCTCAGGGGAACCTCGGAGAATGCTTCACAGACTGGAAAGGAAACTCCACCTACATTCACCCATGCATTCTGCATGATCATTCTGGGCCCGGAATCCTGTCTTTAGTGCTAACAAACCTAGCTGGCAGGCAGAGCCTATAATTGGTCTTCTGGAACATTGTCACGTATCACCACAACCTCAATTCAACTTTAGTAAACATGTGTTGACCTTCGGTGTTTGTTTGGTGTTTGCTGTGCTTGTGGCATTTTCTGTCAACCATCAAACAGATAGGGAATGGGCACGATAACAAGCCAGCTACTTCCACATCCTAAAGCCAAAAGTCACAAACTCCAAGAGGCCCCAAACGCGCTGTTCATAGCCGCGGTGTTGAAAACACTTCCGCCTCTCCTCATAGTTCTAGTCCTTAAGGGAAGACCAATAGAACAGCTGTTAGGTTTTGGCAGTAAGGATCATCGCAGTGTATTTCTCTGGCTGACTCTTTTATTTGATGTGGCTAACAGGCTCAGCAGGCCATATCTACATGTGTGTTCCTCCCCTTTAACAGCCGTGACCCGTGACCTCTGGGTGTCTTGCCGGCTAGCCAATGAGATCTACCAATTATGACAAACCCACGTTGGGGCGAAGACACTATATCTGGAAGGTGGGTGTCTGTGGACAGTTAGCCATTGATAAAGGCCAGTGAAGTCTACTATTATGGTTTAAAGATAATGGTCAAGAAAATTAGGTATCTGAACCCCATAATTTGAGCAGGGTTAACGTGCACTTCTGTCCACCCCTCTGAGATCCATCTGAGTGGCCAGAGTCAAGAAGAGTAGTCTTTTGTCAGTTCATAGCTTGCTAGGGTTGGAAGTTGGAGAGAAACTGAATCATCACACTTTGTTGCCCTCGTTTCACCGAGGTATTTCCGTGAAACAATTAATAGCCATTTAGCGTCATGGTAGCCCTGGCCTTTGGGTGACACAGGAAATGACCGTAATTGGTTCATCATTGCCCTTGACTTACATCATGACATAGACCAGTTGGAGATGGTGACTTGTCTTTTCCACCATCTTAATTGTTTTTTCCGTTCTGGGGGGCTGGTTTTTGCCGGTTTTAAACTGGCTGTTGCTGAGAAACACATGAGGAGTTATAGCCTGGCCAGATGCCGATGATGTCAGACCGCATTCTAACGTTCGGGGTCTTTATGATCACCGTTTAGGGACGTGTAGTCAATAAATAACACAGCCTGCGCCGCGGACATGCGACAAGGCCCCTACAGTATGTGCTCCGGTGTGTTTTAGCCATCACAGGCTGCTCCAAGGCCCACAAGTAGCTAAGTTCTATTTTAGTTGCGGACAGCTGAAATAATGTCTGAATAACCATCTCCCAGAAACCCCGTTTCCCAAGGCTGCTCCATTCGCCCGGTTACTGGGACTGAGGTAAAACACATGAAGCACTCACCTTGGGCGAAGACTAGGGGGTTTGTTGGGGGAAAAGGAATGTCTGAGCGTCTACTGACTCAACCGTTACTTGTGTGCTGAAAGCTGCCTGTGGTTACATTAAAATTCTAATGTAATTGAAAGCTATGAGACTTTGTGAATGGTATTGGTAGGGCGGACAGTGGTCTGGTGTGAGAGAGTGAGCGTGTGTTTGACTGTGTGAGGGCTAGGTCCTGGGGTTGACGGGGTTGGTATTGTAGGTGTGTGTGTGTGTGTGCGTGTGTGTGTGTGTGTGTGAGAGAGAATGAAAGAGAGAGAGAGAGAGAGAGACTGTGTTTGTGTTGCTGTGGTGTGCAACAACAAACATAATCTCTGTCATCGATACCTCATCGAGAGAGCGGGGCTCCAAGCCACCTCTGCTACTCTTAAGAAAATGAAAACCTTTCATAACCACAATGGATGAGTTTATGTTGCAGCCAGACAGACAAATTAACTAATAAATATTATTATTAGTAATAATAATAAAAAGAAGGGAACTAATGAAATGAGAAGGGAAACTATAAAAACAGCCCCTGTCCTTCCAGTCGTTTGTGCGTGTGTCCGTCGCACAAGATGTACCAGAGCCCACCACTGGGGGTTCTAGCCTAAGTATATTTTTCCTATTGCCAATACATACTGTTCTATACACAAAAAACTATACTTTGTGTCTCAGTAAACATAGAGTCCATTTTACTCAGAGGCCACTAACGTATCATAATGTTTTCTCTTACATCAGAGATATTTTTTTCCGCCATTGTTTTCATGAAATTTAACGGCATTTTGGATATCATTTGGCAAAATGAGGCTGGACCATTAAGAAAGATGGATGGATGGATGGATGGATGGATGGATGGATGGATGGATGGATGGATGGATGGATGGGTGGATGAATGGATGGATGGAGGGGTGGATGGATGGATGGACAGATGGACGGGTGGACGGATGGACGGATGGATGGACGGATGGATGGATGGATGGATGGATAGTTCTAGTTTTATTGCCAGGTAGTTTTTACACATACTAGGAATGTGTGCTGGTCAGTTGCTGCATAGCAGAGGTAGACAACATCAGACAGGGCACGAGGACCAGAGAGGACAGTGCAAATGAACAGTGCAAAATACAAAATGGCGTGCGATGTGTGTATATACAGTATGTGTACAGAGTGCTAACGTGAGTGCAATGTTTTAATACAGTGTGTGTCGTGCGAGTACTGTATAGTCGGCGATCATGTGTACAGTAAGTAGACCAAAAGGGACAAAGTCAAAGGAGGGAGAGTCAGAGGGGGACACAGGCCTTATTAATGAGGCTGGTGGCCGTGGGGAAGAAGCTGCTCCTGTAGAATGAGGTCTTGGTCCTGATGGACCGCAACCTTCTGTCGGAGGGGAGTGGTTCAAAGAGGTCGCGACCGGGGTGCGAGGAGTCGGCCGCAATCTGTCCACGTCGCTTCAGGGCCCTGGAGGCGTGCAGAGAGGCCCGGAGGTTTGGCAGACTGCAGCCGATCACCCTCTCAGCAGAGCGGATGACGTGCTACAGTCTGGCCTTGTCTTTGGCTGTGGTGGCGGAGTACCAGGCGGTGATGGAGGAGGTTAGGATGGACTCGATGGTGGAGGTGTAGAAGAGCACCATCATTGGGTTGGCAGGTTGGATTCCTTCAGCTGCCTCAGGAAGTACATCCTCTGCTGTGCCTTCTTGGTGAGGGAGTTGATGTTCAGCTCCCACTTGAGGTCTTGCGAGGTCACGGTGCCCAGGAGGCGGATTCGGATCGATCCACGTACAGTAAGCCTAGTCTCCAGGATACTATTCTACTCATACATGAAATAAAATAGTGTCCACACACCCAACCATCAATTTGACCAGAGAAAAATGAACTTAAGAGGTGGAAGGTCGAGTACATGTCCTTCTCATAGCAAGCGTACCGCTGAACTAATTTAACATGGCCTCCCAGCGCTGGGGCAGTGACGCACACGTACAAACACAAGTGTGTTAAAGGAACATTTCATAATTTCTGACCATTCCACATGCGTCGCAGATGTCCAGTATATCAGCTGTCCACCTGTATTATCTCAACCTGACAGATGGGCAAGCAAGACAACTGCTGGTAGGACTTCTGCTTGTTTCCTGTTTGGCTTGGCCACACTTTCTTTCTGAACGACTTTGGCAAATACTTTAAGTATGGGGGTGATGGACAGACTGGATAGACTCGGACAATACCCGAATGCCTAGAGTTCCAGGATTTTGGGTCCAGTTTGCCAAGAATATTTCATCAGAGAGTATATTATTCTAATACATAGAGGTCCATCCAGCCAGGCTCAGAAGCAACAGCGTTGTTTTTTTCTTTCCTCTAGTAAGAAGTGCTGACCAGAAGGCTAGCCAGTGAGTCCTAGAGCCAGCTCAGGGAAGTGTGAAAGTTTACCTAGACAGCCATGGCCCATGCAGCTCTTGGCACCCGGGCCCTTCCTGGGGGGAGAGTTATGGCCGTTACTGTCAGGGCTGCATTCCTCTCCTTCTGTGGGCTGTTCATAGCGGACTCTCCCATGTATGCTCCGGCCAGTCCCCCTGTCCTCCAGAACCTCTGAGGATTTGCTGTGCCGGGTGTTTGTTTGAGAAGGCTGGGAAACCTGTTGACACTGTGAAAGAACATCACAAAAATCTGTGAATCACACTTACTGGGCGATGCAGGAAATGAACATGTCTGTCTACTCTAAAGAGGCGACAGGGTGGTCTGGGAGAGCAGGGGGGTATACTTATCTAGCTGCTTTGCATGGCAACATGCACGCGGTGGCTTCCTTGTTTGTTGTTAATGGTCGGGGGGGAGAAAAGGGCGGGGCCAGGGGAGTTCAAGCCAAGGGCACAGTGGGAGTGATTCGGTGGAATTGAAATTCCTGAGAGTTAGTGCCCGGGAACGCACCCACTCACACGCCCACACACAGATACACACACACACACACAAACACGCACACACGCGCGCACACTCCCTCCAGACCATTGTTTAACAGCACAGGAATGTCAGAGACTGACCAGTCCAGGGTTTCATCGTGGAATGGTCTAGCGAGAGAGATACTGTACGTGACATCATACTGAGACTGGCCACGCCTTTATAGTGAGGAAACATACAATTACAACTGGAGAAAAGTCAATCAGGCCAAGATCCAGTTGATTTTAGATGTCAATCAGGCCAAGATCCAGTTGATTCAAGAAGTCAATCAGGCCAAGATCCAGTTGATTTAAGACGTCAATCAGGCCAAGATCCAGTTGATTCAAGAAGTCAATCAGGCCAAGATGCAGTTGATTCAAGGGGGAATTTATTCACAACTTGCTGGGGGAAATCTGGAACATTCCCCCACACACTCCCCCCAGACCCACACACTCCCCCTCAACCCACACACACTCCCCAGACCCACACACTCCCCCTCAACCCACACACTCCCCCTCAACCCACACACACTCCCCAGACCCACACACTCTCTCCAGACCCACACACTCCCCCCAGACCCACACACTCCCCCTCAACCCACACACTCCCCCTCACACACACACTCCCCAGACCCACACACTCTCCCTCAACCCACACACTCCCCCCAGACCCACACACTCCCCCTCAACCCACACACTCCCCCTCAACCCACACACACTCCCCCCAGACCCACACACTCCCCCTCAAACCACACACTCCCCAGACCCACACACTCTCCCTCAACCCACACACTCCCCCCAGACCCACACACTCCCCCTCAACCCACACACTCCCCCTCAACCCACACACACTCCCCCCAGACCCACACACTCCCCCTCAAACCACACACACTCCCCAGACCCACACACTCTCTCCAGACCCACACACTCTCCCCAGACCCACACACTCCCCCAGACCCACACACTCCCCCTCAACCCACACACACTCCCCCCAGACATACACACTCCCCCTCAACACACACACTCCCCCTCAACCCACACACACTCCCCAGACCCACACACTCTCCCTCAACACACACACTCTCCCTCAACACAAACTCCCCCAGACCCACACACTCCCCCCAGACCCACACACTCCCCCTCAACACACACACTCCCCCAGACCCACACACTCTCCCTCAACCCACACACTCCCCCCAGACCCAAACACTCCCCCTCCACACACACACTCCCCCCAGACCCCCACACACTCCCCCTCAACACACACACTCCCCCTGAACACACACACACACACACACTCCCCCTCAACACACACACTCTCCCCCCAGACCATTGTCTAACAGCATAGGAATGTCCTAAGTCTGACTGGTCCAGTTATCCCTCCTGGAGAGATCCCGGGAGAGAGATATCATCTTACTGAGACAACAGTAAGTCAAACTGAATGGCTCCGTTTTTTAATAGTTCATTAAAAAATACATATCACATATCACATAGTGATACATACTACATATCACATAGTGATACATACTACATATCACATAGTGATACATACTACATATCACATAGTGATACATACTACATATCACATAGTGAAACCAGGTAATAAGCAGACATCACACAAGTTAAAAAGAAAGGGTCTTGAATAGGATTAAATAAATATGAATAAATACAAATAAAAAAGGTGTCATCCGATACTCAAGGCTTTCCCCACATGGACCGTTCGGCCAAGAAAGAACAAGTAAAAAACAACACGAATGCTGAATCACTTGCATGATTTACGACTACTCCTATGAAGGGAAGAACAGGCTATAGTGCATAACTCGGGGCGACTATAGAGGGGAGTGAATAACCCTTAGAATATGACCCGTGTGTCAACTCTACCGCTGTGCTAATGCAGGGGGGGGGGGGGAGTAACTGTAACTCTTCCGTTGTACCATGGAAGCAGCTGTTATGTAGCGCCTAGATGAGTTTCCCAGATGACGGAGACCCCACTCCCTCCCCTCCCTCCTCTCTCTCTCTCTCTCCCTACCTCCTCTCTCTCCCTCCCTCCTCTCTCCCTCCTTCCTCTCTCTCTCCCTCCTCTCTCTCCTCTCTCCCTCCCTCCTCTCTCCCTCCTCTTCCTCCTCTCTCCCTCCTCTCCCTCCCTCCTCTCTCTCTCTCCCTCCCTCATCTCTCTCTCCCTCCCTCCTCTATCTCTCCCTCCCTCCTCTCTCTTCCTCCTCTCTCTCTCCCTCCCTCCTCTCCCTCCTCACTCTCTCCCTCCCTCCTCTCCCTCCCTCCTCTCCCTCCCCTCCTCTCTCCTCTCCCTCCCTCCTCTCTCCCTCCTCTCCCCCTCCTCTCCCTCCCTCCTCTCTCCTCTCCCTCCCTCCTCTCTCCCTCCTCTCCCCCTCCTCTCCCTCCCTCCTCTCTCCTCTCCCTCCCTCCTCTCTCCCTCCTCTCTCTCTCCTCTCCCTCCCTCCTCTCTGCCTCCTCTCCCTCCCTCCTCTCTCCCTCCCTCCTTTCTCCCTCCCCTCCTCTCTCCTCTCCCTCCCTCCTCTCTGCCTCCTCTCCCTCCCTCCCTCCTCCCTCCCTCCTCCCTCCCTCCTCTCTCCCTCCCCTCCTCCTCTTTGCCCCAGCGAAGGCGTGAACAGGAGCAGTCACTACAGAAGCACACACCTGAGCTGTGAGACTCGGCCCAAACGTTCATCCCTCTCTCAGTCCACCGCTTGGATGCTAGGTCGGTCCAAGCTTGTCTGCTGGCTGTCCTCCACCACGCACAGGGGGTTATGGGTAGTCTGGGATCTATTTACACGCGATTATAGCCCTGTGTGAGCGTGAGCGTCGGAGCAGAGTTGGAATAGCCATCTGAACAATGACAGGGCCCCTTGGCTAGACGAAGGGGTGAGAGAATGGCTACACTAAGGCAGACAGACAGGATGTGGAGAGGAATTATGGGAAATGAGACTTGTATCGCGATTAAAGGGGATGTGTGTGTGTGTGTGTGTGTGTGTGTGTGTGTGTGTGTGTGTGTGTGTGTGTGTGTGTGTGTGTGTGTGTGTGTGTGTGTGTGTGAGTGTGTGTGTGAGTGTGAGACCATGGAAACATTTACACATATATATTTTGTGTGTGTTCTTATGTAAAGCGTCTTTGAGTACCTAGAAAAGCGCTATATCAAACCGATCTATTATTATTATTATTATTATTATTATTATATATAAAAGCCTGACCTTTACAAGTTTGAAGAAAGGATCTGTGTGCATGCTTGTCGGCATTTGACTGAGGATTCATGTGGGAAGATTCTCACTGAAATGAAAAATAAATTCTGCCACCAGATCACAGATGCATTGATTTTACTCTGTTCGTCTTCCTCTCTCATTCAAGATATTCTAACATGAGAGTCTCCAGTGACACCACTTTGCAGGGACTTGTTACTGTAGGAATTGGGACAGGAATGTTATTTCTCCTAAAGGAAAGACATGACAGATCTGGAAAGAGGACTTCCTTTTTCAGGCTGAGTTGTTAGTTTGCTGCCTTCCTAATCAGAGCCTCAAGGAGGTCTGTGGTGTGTTTCAGTGCATACTGTCTGAGGAAGAAAAATGTTGCTACATTCTGGAACGCCATCTAAAGATTCTTGTTTGCATTTAAATTAAACGTTCTTTGCCTTTGAAGGTTTTGCACATTTGCTCAAGTGGAATCAATTTATTTGGCTTACTTCCCTCCTCCTCTCTAGAAGTAGCCTCCTAGAACCACATTCATATGGCCGTTGGTTTTTGCGATGATGAATGAACGCCTCCAGCACCCTGGTCCTGTTTTGCTAAGATTTCTCAGGGGTTGTTTCTGCAAAACCCCAAAGATGATTGACGAGCGGCCCCGGCCAGGGCCTCGCCTTCGCCGGCTCTCCAGTTTGTTTTCTTATGAGGCCGTGGCGTTGATCTCTCTTTGGTCTCGGCCTTTACCCCCCTTCCTCAGTCCTTGTCGCCAGCGGAAGTGTAGTGGAGGTTTGAGAACTTGAGTAGCTTTTCCCTTAAGATGAAACGGCAACTGTTTATATTTAGAGTCCTCCGACCAGAAATATGCTTTTATATGCAAATGTATCATTTATATATAGATGTTCCTTACATTAAGACGGCTCTTTGAGCCCCTAAACGTAGCATTCATCCATGTGTTGACATTGGTCTGAGGTTTGGTTGGGATTGCTATGGGATACCCATTACTTTATAAGCATAAAATAACACATATTTTGGTGGAGCGATTATTTAAATGTATGCCAGCAATAAAATGGGTCCGTATTTCTCTATGACCAGGGTGCAAACCTTGCTTGCAATAATGTGAACTATCCACATGTTGGCTACTGAAATACATAAACCCTGTGATGATTTGATAATCTCTCTTGATTCTCTTGTTGATTTTTTTTATGTTTTTTTCCCAACCATCAGACAAACTACTGGTCCTAACTGTTGCCACACAAGAGACAGACGGCTTCCTTCGTTTCATGCAATCAGCCAACTTCTTCAACTACAATGTCAAGGTAATTCAAGTAAATTATCCCATTCCTTGGTGTCTACAATCCTTCAATCAAGTTCAGTCATGTTATTGATTTACTTTAGAAGATAACATACCTTATACTGTACTTATGGATCAGTGCACAGTGCTAATTGCAATAGTGGTATTCCAGTGATTTGTGATTTATGATTGGTTGTGACCCTTGTCCATCATTTCACAGGTGCTGGGGATGGGGGAGGAGTGGAGGGGCGGGGACGCGGGTCGTTCCATCAGCGGGGGGCAGAAAGTGAGGCTACTGAAGGAGGCCATGGAGAGCTTGGCTGACCAGGAGGATCTGGTGGTGCTCTCTGTTGACAGGTATGAAGGACCAGGTACTCCACCACCCAGAGACAGGGAGACATGTATAGTTATGGATTTATATTAAAGTTACAGGAGCACTTAGATTGAAATGGGTAGCAAGACTTGACTATTGAGACAAAAAGTTAATTATGAGGGTGTTACGGTCTATGAGTCTTAATACTGTATATTTAACCTAATTTCTAATCCTCAGTTGCTATGCATTTATGGTATCAAGTATTGGATGATCCAGTCAGTGCCCAGTCTTCCTAGAAAACCAATATTCCAGAGCGACTTATTTCCTTTTTACATTTGCACAGAGAGGTTCTTTTTTCCACATTGGAACCATAAATCCACTATGTAAACCCCACTCCAATCAAAATCAAATCAAAAGCACTCCAGACTCAGTTGCTTGGAACACTGTGTGCTTGACCTTGTACAGTATGTCCGTGCTGAAGAGCAGTGTGTCTGTGAGCTCATGAACGGGCGGAGAAGTCCTTCGTAAGCTTTCAAAGAATGATGATAATCAGAAAGAGTATGCATAAATACATGTTGTTTGCAATGGCATCACATGAGATATTATAGGAGCTGGTACATTATATGGTGCAGAAAGTATGCTAAACCACTATAATGGATATTTTCACAGATGTGCCTAGATAGTCACGGCCGTCTTCTAATTTTCTCTGCGTCCAAATGTGAAGCACTTTGGGCAATCTAGTTAATGAAACGTAATAAACGGTCTTGCATTTTAGGGCGGCAAAATTACAGGAGGCATATATTTAATAGGTGTGTGCGGCAATATTCTCGTGAGGCTGCGTACATCTGTGAAATCAAAATACAGGTAATTTTCATAATTACAGCACCTAATAAGTGTTTTTAGAGCCCCTGTAAGCTTCATGCCCCTGAATGAGAGGTGTTGCTATTTACATAGCGCAGAGCTACCTTCCCTTATCTTTCATGGAAAGTCCTTATTATGGAACTCTGTGAAGTGACGAGACCACTCATTTCAGACGCAGGTAGCTGAATTATGAGTACCGTAGGCCTATTTAAAGGTTCAGCGAGTTCATTGAGTGGCCATAATAACAACTTTAGTCGTATGGTACATTGCTCTTGAGAAATGCATGAAGCCATGTGTAGTCAACACATGAACTAATACAGTACAGTGCATTACAGTCTTCTGCCCTCTTTAGTGAGTAGAGTTGCCTACAATCATATGTACTGTATGATGGTGGAGCAAAAGTGTTATATCCTGACCATAATAATTTTAGAAAAAAATACTAGGAGGAAAACATACTGTATATGAATATAGAGTCATACAAATGCATTATCTATTGGAATAGGCTATAACTAAGACTGTCTTAGAAGTTGTTGCATTCACTGGATAATTCATTTCTTCTTCAGTTTGACAATTCCTACAAGAAAGTGAGATTTCCGCTATTAGTCCAATCTGTCTGGGAGGTGGAGGATCCATGTACCGCAGCCATGATGGATGATTCATGAGGCAGCAGAGACCAAGGAGTGTGTGTGTGTGTGTGTGTGTGTGTGTGTGTGTGTGTGTGTGTGTGTGTGTGTGTGTGTGTACATGTGCCACCCAGATGCGTATACAGTAGAGACGCCTTCTTACCTTAGAGTTTTGATTACTTTTCCAGAAGTAGCCTCAGCAGATGGTGAGGATATTAATAGTGGCAGTACTAAATGCCTTAAACGCCTGTAAGCTACGAGACAGCTCACTATTGCAAAGGTGGAGCATAGACAGGGTATTTTCACATGATTTACCGGCTTGGAAAGGTTTCAGGTTGTTTGAATATAATTTGCATTTGTCTGTGTGTTTCGTATGCGCAAGTGTATGAGGTTGAAATCTTTCCAAAACCTCACTCAATTAAGCTTTTTTTTTCCCTGGAAGAAGTTGGCCGTAAGGCAGGAACAATAATTTCCAATGTCCAAGTTCAGATTTATATCTACCTTGGAGCGGACCCAGCACCCCCCAGGGGGTAAGAGGTCCTCAGTTCTATGTTCCGCCCTCCCAGTTAAGGTTTTATGTACCCTATGATAGCCAAATCAACAAAAATATTGGCTGAGATACACAGAGACGAAAGCAATGAAAAACTTCCATTGAAGTTTCCCCCCATAAAATATGTGAAGCTTGCTATCTGATCCAGTCTATTTTCCCACTGCCCAAACAGCATTCAAATATGCTTCTGAAACGTAGTGCTGTTATTTCAGAACCATGGACAGCTCTTTTTGTTGTGCATTGTCGAGAGATGTATTTAATAGATTTGAACCTCACGGCGTGCTGTACGGGATGTGATAAAAGTTACAGCCGTTAACACCCAAGCTCGTTTGCTTGCTAAATAGCTTAGTACAACTTTTGCTATTTCGCTGTGTTGCTTGTTTGCTTAGCCTAAAAAAGCAGTTCAGGAATGAGGATGGATGTGCCAGAATGTGGTTTTGTACGGAAAAAACTAAAGATTTCTTTGTACAGTATGTCACGTGTAATGTACGTGTACAGTTACAGTGAAATGTTGCCAGCCGAGGCCAGTATATCCTAGCCAGACTTCACCAGACCCAATTCGCAAAATGACCCAGACCCAATTAATGCGAATGGTCTGGAACTACTGAGTTTATTTCCATTTCCAAGGGTCGTTATCAACGGTCGCAGACCTAAATGCCTCTGGACACAATTGGATACGCCTATAACCAATCAGAGCAATGAAAGGTGGGTTAGTCATTGTATCATCCTATTAAATGGGTACAGTCGTAGTATCAAACCCGCCCCATATTAGATAAACGGTTGTGATTGGCCCTGCAAATATCTGGCAGGGTGGAAGGCAGTGTGAATGGAAGCCTGGCCAGACAGGTCGGCAGAGAGAAACAGAATGTGAGTTCAAAACAAACAGACAACTTTAATTTGTCATTTTGGCGGATTTTACACCGCACATGGTGATGATGAGGCATACACCGAAGTGTCCACCGATGACATTTTTCTCTGCTCTTCACCCGTCCCGTCGTCCTTCCCCTAAGGGCAGCCGGGAGCAGACAGTGGGCAGCGTGCAGGGGACGTGCCTGGGGGCCAGGGGCCATTTACAGCAGGCCAGGCCACTTAGTGCCGGGAATATCCCCTCTGAATATCTCACTCACAGCAACCAGGCCGGCCCACATGAGGACCGGCCCATCGGGATTCGTCCCGAGCGTCCCGATGGCCAGTCCGCCATTGCTGGGGGCCAACCAAGCCCCCAGATCTGTTCTTCTGCATGTTTTTCATATTGGGTTCTTATAGGGCGGAAACCCTTGCAAACACGGGGAGAACATGCACGCACCAAAAAGGACTGTAGACCTTCTTGCTGTGAGGTGACAGTACTAGGTACTGCGTCACCGTGCCGAGCGATTTTGGGTTTCAGTGTCTTGCTCAGGGACACTTCAGCACACTCCGGAGGCTGGGATCGAACCGGCAACCTTCGATCCCCAGTCGGCCGCTCTACCTCCTGAGCTACGTGCCGCCCGTAGAGGAGGCCATGTGACCAGGATGGCAAAGCCAGGCTAAGTAGCCCCTGTGGCACCAATAATACCGCCGAGACCAAACTTAATCTGCTAGCTCCCCCAGCCGCAGAAGACGCTTCCCCAGAGGCAAGCAAGGCCAGAATGGATCTAGTGCTAATGTTTACACAGCCTTCACCCAAACCGGCTTCTCTAACTGGAAATCTGAGATGGAAAGCGCCAAAGGTTTAGCAAGACATGCATCCAGCAAGGAACATTTGAAATACAGTGGAAAACGGTGCTCATCCTGCAGTATCACAGGGTATCATTGAGTTCCTTGTGTCACACCAGCAAACGCTGAGAGGAACATTGGACAGTTTGTCCAATGTCAAAGGATGAGGAGGAAGTGGACTATTATGGTCTGTGATGGAATACACGCAGAGGAAAGACAATTTTAGGTGGCGCTCTGGAAATCTTCCACAAATATTCCATGGAAGGGAATTGTCCACATCTAGTCAAAACACCACTAATATTGCCACCCGCCGGATGACAAAAATGCAGAAATAGGTATACAGTAGCAGGATGATAATTCATGGTGGCGCCAGGCCTACCTCAGAGCCAGTAAAGATCTCGTCTGTAGGTGTGGCTGGTAGAAAGATTAACTTCAGGAGCTCCAGGAGGCAAGGCTACTTATGAGGATTTACCTGTACAGAAGTGAAAACGATCTGTCATTTTCTCTCTCTCTCTCTCTCTCTCTCTCTCTCTCTCTCTCTCTCTCTCTCTCATCCCCACCCCTCTCTGTTTCTTTCACACTCCTACTCTCTCCCTCTCTCTCTTTCTCTCTCACACCCTGCTTCTGTCCCACTCCCCCCATCTCTCACCCCCACCCCTCTCTCTCTCTCTCTCCCTCTCTCTCTCTCTCTGTCTCTCTCTCTCTCTCTCTCCCTCTCTCTCTCTCTCTCTCTCTCTCTCCCTCTTTCTCTCTCTCTCTCTCTCTCTCTCTCTCCCCTCTCTCTCTCTCTCTCTCTCTCTCTCTCTCTCTGTACTTCATGTTCAGCTATGATCTGATCTTCGCCGGAGGACCAGAAGAAATTCTCAGGAAGTTCCAGCAGGCCAATCACAAAGTGCTGTTCTCTGCCGAGGCACTGGTCTGGCCGGACAAGCGCCTGTCGGACAAGTACCCCTCGGTCCGCAGCGGGAAACGCTTTCTCAACTCAGGAGGTGGGTCCCTGCCTCGGCAAAGCAACTGGGGCATCTTGGGAGATGATGTTCATTTGGTTGGCTTGGATTCTTCTGAAGCCACTGTTATAAGGCCAACTAATACTGTTAGACATCATATATATAGTAGTAGATATGATAATCATTCATTTTATGACAACCCCAACAGCAAGTGTTCAAATGCTTAAAGTCGCACAGAGACGTTTGAGATTATCTAACTTCTGTAGTTTGACGTATTTCCGACGCAAACAAGCTACAGTATGAGGGTGGGACATAATGTTTAGAGGAATTTGATTGGAACATTGACAAGTGGACGGGTTTTAAGAACTTTAGACAGATTCGATAGAAGGATAGCGTTGATTGACAGGAGGATGTCGTGAGATTATTGGCCTAAAATATAAGGTACCTGTTGTCGTCATTGCACGTGACCTACCGTTTTCCAGGAAGTAAGAAATTATATACTCTGATATAAGATTACAACAAAAGTAGAATTTTGAAATTTTTTGGGCATACATCGTTGAATGAACACTATGACCAATTATGTGAACCAAAATGGGACAGAATGCCTTTTTCATTTCTTTGCGACTTTAACAATTCAAATGATTTAGGGATATTTGCAAAGTAAATAAAAAATTCTGTCATTCTTGACTTAGGGTGAAAGGTTCAAAGTGTTGCCATTTGACCCCATGAATATGAGGAGCCACACTAGTTTAAGGACAGGAAATAATAAATTAAGGTCTTTTTCATCTTTTTCACTGTTCCCCAAAGAGAAATTACAGGTTCAAGTCTGGGATTCAGTGAAGAACTCTACATGACCCAAGAAACCTCATATTCCACAGCCTCTAAATTCTGCTGTGTAAATAATGCTGGATCATAGAAGGACAGCATGCAGAGGCTGTGTTTATAGAGCAAATGAGAGTTCGATTCTTTAGCTCTTAAAGGATAAAGAATGTGTTTTCTCTCTAAACTGTCAGTGACCTTGATATTTTCTGCAGGACAGTTGGTACAGTAATAATGGTCCATTCATCCTCTGTATTACAGGATTTGATAAATGCTACATTCACTTGTAAGCCAAACTGCATATCTTGCAGATACCTCAGCCAACCCCCCCCCCCTCCTCCCCCTTCCTCCCCCCATGCCCCCATAGACCAACATAGTGGTCAGTCACATTGTTTAATTGGTGTTTGGCGTGTAAACATCGCAGTCATTATCTCGCTAGCTATTCCCAACGATAGAATTATTGCCTTCCCTGTGGTGCACTGACCAGCCTCCCATGAGGGAAGCTAAAGCGTGTCTCGGCCTAGTCCAGCTCGTCCTCATTTATATGACACGTGTATTTGTCTTGGTCCTCAGTGTTCTATAGTTTGCATAAAATTGCAGGTTTTTGTTTGTGTCCCTGCCCCGCCCAAATGACAGTGGAGACTGGTTATTTGGACAAGGTCTGGAAGAGGTCGGGCGTGTCACGCAGGGGACAGTTGACCTCAGCGTCCTCACTGCGGGCTCAGAGGTCTCCACCAGGGCATAGAGAAGAGGACTAGGCCATTTAGAGAAAAATGTGAAACCATATGGACCAGTCTGCTTGTTACATTTGGGTTTTTGCCAATAATAATGGACACATGTATGGAGGTTTTAGTTTATAGCTTGGACATTAAATAAAAAGTAGGCCAGATGCTTGTTTGGCTCAGGCATTGATTAATTAATTAAAATGCTTAATCATGTCGTTCACCATAATTAAATACATTTTCTGGTATGTTTATCACACAAGTCTGATTTAGCTCAAGCAATTAAAAAAACATAACCTGAGCTTGCATCACTGCCCAACTATTCATTTAATTGTTCTCCTCCTGGGTGGAAGGGACTTTAGATTGACTTGTGTACGTTAGGTCATTTGTTCATCCGTTCGTCACACATGTGCAGTACCAGAGCCCACCACCAGGCCTATTTATGAGTTTGTATTCATTACCAAGTACACTATGCTATGCACTATGTAGTAAAAGTATAGTCTTCTCAGAGCACAGGCCCATTTACTTTCTAAAGAGTTCAGAGATTGACAAGTTTAGTTGCTTTTTTAGTTCAATCATGTTGGATAGATTAGAGATAGAGGATGGCTAGGTCATATAATGTTATGCGTCCAGATTTGGTTTTGTGTAGTGAAAAGCAGATTCTCGTTTTGCTTTATTTGAGAACTCCAGAGGAGCCAGTGGTTGCATATGTGCATGCACACGTGTAATGGACTGCAAATGGACTGCACTTATATAGTGCTTTTATCCAATGCGCTTTACAATGGGCTCTCATTCACCCAGTCACACACACATTCACACACCAATGGCGGCAGCTGCCATGCAAGGCGCTAGCCTGCTCATTGGGAGCAATTTGAGTTCTTCTTCAGAGTTCAGTGTCTTGCCCAAGGACACTTTGACATGTGGACAGGAGGAGGCGGGATTCGAACTGCCGACCCTACGATCATTGGACGACCCTCTCTACCTCCTGAGCCAGAGCCGCCCCCGCACGCGCACACACACACACACACACACACACACACACACACACACACACACACACACACACACACACACACACACACACACACACACACACACACACACACACACACACACACACACACACACACAGAGGCCACACACAGTCTACTGGGAATGGTGATTTAAGTGCTATGTTGGGTTATCTAACCCTATAATAAACGTATGATAGGAGCCACACAGGGAACCGATAGCTTCTATCACCATGGAAACTACCTCTTCAATAGACAATTATCTATTCAACACGTTTGCCAGCCATTATAGAACGTCCAGCCAGTATTTCATTTACTCCCTGTCTGACTGACCATAATACCTGACCACACACTATTGTTTTATACCATTGGCCTGATAAATATTCATATAACGTATTTGGCCATTTTGAAATGTATTTTCTATCCTATTTTCAGCCTTTTCTTTCTGTCCTTCCACTTGGTGGATGTCATATTAGTCCTCCCACTTGTGTTTACGGTGTCTGAGGCTTTCTAAATGATGGGACCCAAAAAGTGCACAGACCGACGACATAGCCAAACCCAGCAATTTGCAGCTGCGGTCATTACGCCTGAGCAAGACGAGGAAAAAACCAGGAGCTCCAGACAAGAAAAAGGGGAACGGCCATTTGCCATGGCTACATGTAAAGCTAGTGGACTACTACTGCAGCGTGTGGCCTACGGTAGCTAGCCCTTAGCTCTCACAAATTCTTATCAAAAAAGGAGAGTGGTCTTTGCAGCGAGAGGAGGGATAGGGACAATAGGAGCAGAGGAAATGATGGGACAGGGATTCGAACCCGGGGTTTGAAGGGCGCGTACATGCGTTTGGGAGCTGACAAAAATGCTTGTAGAAGTCTCAGCTCTCCGCTGGCTCGCTCTGCTACTCTTTTCTGTCTATCTGTGGTCTGTGGCCAGGGGAGAGCTCTCACTCTGGGCTTGTTTGTCTGAGATCTTGCATTTCGTGGCAGGTCCTTGGACCGTTGCATGGGTGAGACCTTCACCCGACATAGTTGAATGTTTTTCCCCGCAGGCGTAATTGTGGGTCGGCCAAGTTTATAGCAATATAGCCTCCCGAAATCACTCACGCTACACCCTATACTTTCTTTTATAGCTTCAAATGTGTTAACAGCGCCTGGTTTGATTCTCAGGCATCATGGGATACGCCCCGTATGTGAACAAAGTCGTCAAGCAGTGGGACCTTCACGACAATGACGACGACCAGCTTTTCTACACCAAAATATACGTGGACCCAATACAGAGGGTGAGTATGGATGAAAATGAAAGTACAAGTTCACTGTAAAATGTGCCCAGTGGATAGCATGTATAAGTGACAGTCTAGCTAAACTCGTAATGCAACCACAAGTGCTCATAAAACGCTTGAAAACACATCACACCCTCGAAAACAAACAAACAACTGAAAATATCATGGAAGGCTAAGTCTGAGTTACAACTTCATCTTCCTGTCCGCCCCCCGGCATTTCAGGATAGCCTGAATATGACTTTGGACCACAAGTGTCAGATTTTCCAGAACCTAAACGGAGCAGTTGGTGAGTACACCACATAAATCTCTTAATAGGAGAAGGTTTTCAATTTCAACACCCTTCCTAACAAACGTCAAATAAAGCTCATAATAATGCTTGAATATTGTTAATTAAATCTCTTGGGAAAACATTTGCTGGAAATCAAGAAAGTGTGAATGACATATGCTTGATTTAGCTTTTTAGCCTAGACTCTATTGCAAAGGGTGAAAGTTAGGGCTTCTCTGGTTGCTGGATGTAGGCTAGTGATGTTTTGACCGCGCGCAGCGCTGCCTGTTGTCCTGGACTGAACCGTGTGGCTTGTCCTCGTTGGCAGATGAGGTGCTCCTCAAGTTTGGAACAGAGAGAGTGCGTGTCAGGAACACCGTGTATGACACGTTGCCGGTCGTCGTCCATGGCAACGGAAACACCAAAGTGAGTAGGAAACTCCAACAAACCTTATAGCATTGTCCCCCCCCCCCCCCCTATCATGTTACAGCCACCTAAATAGTATTGTCCCCCCCCAGCATGTTAAAACCACCTAAATCTGCTGTACCCTGCCCAGAAAAGTTAGCTTCATTTTGGTTTCAACTGACGATGCTTGAGCTTCAGATTTTTGCCTGGAGGGCTTTGCGTCCCACCAGAAGAAGAAAAAACTACATTTTTATAAAGTGCAAAGCCACATGACTTATTCGGTGTGTTGGTTGCATGAATATTTTCTGGGGAAAGAGTTTGGCAGTACTTGGGAGACATTTAACAAAATCCATGCTGGGCTTCTCTGAGAGGACAGAATTCAGCTGTGGCAGTCATTCATTAGTGGATGAGGCAGGACTGGCCAACGCCAGGCTGTACTGGCTCCGCTTCCACTCCCCCACATCGCAGCCTCGCAACCATCCACCCCACCCACCCTCCCGTCAACCATCCACCCACTCCCCCGTCAACCATCCACCCCACCCACCCCCCCGTCAACCATCCACCCACCCCCCCCGTAATGGGTCAGAGCAGAGTGGGTCAGCGAGTCCACAGGAGGATGTCTGTGAGATAGAGTCATAATTCTGCAGCGAGTGGGAGTGTCGTCTGGCTGTCTGACCCTCCTCCACTGTCTCCTGGGCCCAACTCTGATCTCTCTCTCTCTCGCTCTCTCTCTCTCTCTCTCTCTGTCTCTCTCTCTCTTTTTTTCTCTCTCTCTCTCTCTCACACACACACGCATGTTGGCCGCCTAAACTTAACCCTAGCCCTAAAATCTAGCCATAACCATTTACCCCTCACTCTAATCATAATCCCCAACCTTAACCCTAACCTTAACCCCAACCATAACCATGATTGTAGCCCAAGCCCTAAACCCTAACCTTTGACCCTAAAATTAGCTCTAAACCTGTGGGGAGCTTCCGATGTCCCCACAGAAGTCTAATTTTCTTATTTACTGTAACTATACTTGTGGGGACACACACACACACCAAACCAACCACAGCAGCCTGTTGAGTCATACTGTATCCCCACAGACCACTTCAACATCTGTTGCATTAAAGCAAATAATGGCCAGTGGTGGCCCATGAGCCTGGTGGAGCGAGCACGTCTCCAGCGTTCCCCCCCGGACGACATACCTGGCAGGCTGGACTCGTTAGAAGCATGTGGATGTGAAGCCTGCTGCAGGCAAAAGCCCCGCCTCTGCTTCGGTTCTTGGGGTCTGCTGTTTCATCAGCTTATAGGGCCGCATTCGCACAAAGACTAAATGTA
>NC_140235.1:30238945-30433945 GCF_949987555.1 Borostomias antarcticus | reverse complement strand
ATGCAAAGGATTCCCAAAGCCTTAAGTCAGTCTTCTCAAATGGCAGTAATGTGGCCAAGGACGACCCAGAGGAAAGACAAAATCTTATATTTTACCATTGTTTCTCCTAGACAGCAATGAGATCGGTGTGATATTAAAATGAGACTTATTGCTTACGTCTCCTGTTTCTCCGTTGTTTTTCTCTGAAGTAAAATACTTTAGTCATCTTAGTTTAGACCCGTTTTGATCTACAAAAGAGATCTTAACATACTCAACTACTACATATATACAGTAGCTCCACCATTGCTCCAATTCTTTCCAACGAAAAAAAAAAAACAGGAGTCATGAAAGAGACTAAACTGTGCTTCATTGCAATGTCATGTTGAATAATTAAATGTGGTGGTGCAGTCCAACAATATGAATAATGATCAGCAATAAAAGGACTCCTCGTCGTAATCCTTCACTCTTCTCTCCAGGGGTGTGTGGAACATTCCGTACAAGGCACATGTTTTTGGGTTGATGCCAAAAGCCAGCAGCCCCAACACTAGAGATTGTTGCATTGTCACTCGCTCAGTAGCTCGGTAGCTTTGGTCGTCATTTGTTGCTGGCCGTTGCCACCACAAGAGGGCAGTAGTCCCTCCACCTAAATCCGACGTTATGATGTTACCACTCACCTAGCTCAAACAAACACTTTTAGAGAGCGCAACAAACACGAGCAATCCGTCTAGTAATTGTTGTTATATTCTTTCAGGTGAGAAAGTGACCAAGTAGATTCCCCAATATGTGGTCAGTTTCAAAATAATAGCTGTTGACTTTTTCAGACGAGAAAGTAACCATGTAGATTCTTAATATGTGGTCAGTTTCAAATAAAACTGTTGACTTTTTCAGAGTTCACTGGCAGGGTCTGCCACCCTGTCCAGTTGAGTGCGCTTGCATCAAACACCATAAATTGTTGATGCACACAGTTCTTCTGTTATTGTTTTGGACGATTATTATTTTCCCAACTCCCTAGTGTTATTGTTTTGGGCCATGATTCTTTTCCTAACTTCCAAGATAGAGCTACAGGCCCATAGCAAGGGGGGGATCGGGTGGCCAAAGGTCCGTAATTTAAAGACAAAAGGTCCCACCCCCCCTTGCCATCAACAAATCACCTGACAATGAAAATAACCCCCCCCCCCCCCGTCATCAAATCGAAAGGTTACGGTTCACTTTTTGGAAAAAAAAACTAACCCCCCCCTCCACAAGGCTGGCTACGGGCCTGAGCTACCAAAGCAGACTAGTACTGTATGTGAAGAGGCAAATCCTGGATTTGCATCCCATCATGGCATGTTCTACTTGAGGCTACAGCTGACAGTAATGTTATCACTCGCCTAGACCAAACAAACCTGCCTAGACCAAACAAACCTGCCTAGACCAAACAAACCGCCACGTCCTGCAATTCAACTTGCAATGAATGTAGCCTACTGCAACTAAGATTACAATGATTCATGTGACATTAGCTGCATAAAAATAGCTAACCTTACAGGAATCATCATTCTAATGTTAGCTGCTTTAGCCACTGAAAGCTACCGTTATGTTACGGAAGCTGCTAGTTGTGAGCTCATGAGCTAACTGGCTATCACAGTCTTATTGTGCTGGATTAACCAACACAGGGGTAGGAAGAGCTGGCTGGACACTACGTTAAGATAATTCCTGTAACATTAGCTGTTTTGCTACTAATAAGAGTTTGAGTTTGCCCGAGAAACAGAAGTTGAACCAACGTAGGGTTATTTTACAGCAGTAAAATAGCTAATGTTAGCTAACGAATCACCAGTGCAACATTAGCTAACTCCTTTAGCCACCGACAGCTACCGTTAATGTTATGGAAGCTGCAGCTAGTTACGAGCTCGTGAGCTAACTGGCTATCAAGGTCTTATTGTGCTGGATTTGCATTGTAACTGATGTGTCCAGGTAACAAGACCTTAATTTAGCAGACGTTAGATTTCATGTCATTTTAGTTCACAACTATTTCGATAGCATGGCTAGCTGGTTCCGTCCTACTAACTAGTCCTGAAGAGAAACAAGCCAGCATCAGCCCATACGCCAAGCTGGACCTGGGCTAGTTTTACAGAGTTCTGAATGTGTAACATTATGCAATCTGGCCCTATGCCAAAGATTCCCATCAAAACCTTGAGTCAGACTTCTCTAACGGCAGTAATGTGGCCGTGGATGACATGCTGAATGATGTAATATTGTGGAGCAGTCAAACAGTATGAATAATGATCAGCAATAAAATGACTCCTCATCGTTATCATTCTCTCTTCTCTCCAGGGGTGTGTGGAACATTCCTTACATGGCACATATATATCTTATCAAAGGCGAGACGCTGAGAAAGGAACTGAAAGAGAGGAACACTTTTATTCTGGAAAAACTGGACCCGGATATGGCACTGTGTAGGAACGCCAGGGAACTGGTAAGAACACCCGAACGAGCCTTGTCTGATAACCTGTCACATGTGGACCAGGTTTATCCAGGAACTTTACTAGAGTATTCCACTATCTGTTTACACTCACCTGTCTGTAGACGAATAACTCAGTTGTTAACTCAGTTGTCAGTTTATCAATGCTGTACTGTATTGGAATGCTTTATAAATAAATGCTTACAGCCCCTCCGAGACCAAAGAGGAAAGACTGGCAAGTATAATAACAGTCTCGATGTGCTGTCTGTCCTCGAGGCATGAATTCTCCTTTTTCTGTTTATGACAGCCTACGTGGTGCGTCACGGACTTCCCGCTCCACTTGTGTACCCATCATCCTCCAACTTTCTTTCTTTCATGTCCTGGTTTTTGTCATACTGTCATTCGACCAACAGGAATGTGTGTTCTGGCTGGCTGCCAAATATTTGTTTTGTCTGTCGACGTTTGCGATTGTACCTAATAGAGCTTATGAGCTGTGATGATCTGTGTTGCATATCCTATTGAGCTGTGCTCAATGGTGTGCGTGCCGCCCCTCACCCATGCTAACTCATGCTAGCATCTCTAGCGCTCTCCATCAGAGCTCTGCGCGGATGCTTGGATTGCAACACCTCTTCCCTTCCCAGCATGCCTCGTTTCCGATGTAACCACCCAAAACATCAGCTTCGGCGGGAATCTTGCACTATTATTTCCACACAGGCGCCTTTCCTGTTCCTTCCGAGTTGCTATGTACCGACTACGTATATGTGCATCTCATCTATGGGGTTCTCCTTTTCTCTGCATAAGAAAACAGCTATGTTACACGATTTACATGGTGATTTTCCCTTCATTTTAGACCAAACAGAGAGAGAAAGACTCCCCCTCTCCGGAATCATTCCATATGCTCAGGCCCCCAAAGGTTCCTCGTTTTCATTACTCTACTTTGTGTCAGTATCCATTTCCAACGGGTTAGCTGTGCAAACCTGTTTAAAGCATCAGTCGTCTTTGAATAGTGATTATAAATACCAAAGACTTTTGCAGAAATTGGTAGCTTAAAAAATTGAGTATCAACAATTTCAGTATCAGTGACTGTTATCGCTACACTTTTGTGTGAAATATCAGTCAGTGTATCAGCCAAAATGCATGAGTGGGCTACATGCGCTTAATATCATCATTGTCAAACTACAACTGCTACTGTACACACTGTTCGTCAGGGAAAAAAACGTATCTGCTTGTTGAGGCATGAAGGAAGTCTGCCAAACCCTTTGGAAATTGATGTCGGCCTTCTGTCTGTGATGAGTTAAGGCCTGAGGTATACTGTAGATTCAGGAAGCGCCTGTTATTGATCGTACGTCTTATCGTCAGTCCATAAATTAACTTTAAGGAGATGAACTCCATATGCAAGTTCCCTGTCCTGATGCTTTCACCGCCCCCGACCCCTAGACAGCCTCCCCTCACAACACAAAAGCACACATGTAACACGCTTCTCCCTTCAAAAAGCATCGACTGATCTCAGACTAGGCTCTGATAACACCTCCCATATCACCAACCCGATCTGGCTCGCATCCCCTTCCAAAATAATTGAATTTCTAAATTGACATCCTATTCATCATGTGACATCAGCGAGAAACGGGTGGCCCTCGATGTGCAAGCCCAAAATATCTCGGCTGTATGTGTCACAGAGAAAAGCCTAGTCTGAAGTCCAACTACCCCTCATGCCCCCCCCCCCCCCCCCACGCTAGTCCCTTGCTTCTCCGTAGATGGTATACTTGTCATTCCTGCAATGGCGCTGTCCCAAAGCTACCCAGCACCTTCCCTGTCCCTCTGTCTCCCCACCCCATGACCTCTGACCCCCTACCACAGCCTTTCCTCAACATTCCCCAGTCTCTCCCTTATTCCCATAAATAATCTCAGATTATTTATTTATATACCCTGTGGTTCCTCGTTGTTGAATCTCCCAGATCCCAGCATTTGAATGACGGAATGTTCAAACAAGATACTGTCCTTCCTTGATGGCCGATGTGAACAGTAGTATTTGCTTTGAGCATGCCTTGATAACTGTGGTAAAAAAAATATTTAAAAAATAATCATGTCATGTCTTATATGTTTTTTTAGATTTTGTTATGCAGCTTCAATGCTTCTTGTATGTGACATACTGTATTAAAACACAATATTTATGATGTTTACAATATGTTACATTGTTGTTTGGGACCTAATTTGTCTTTCTTTGTCCACACCAGGGAGTCTTCATGTACATTACAAATCGTCAGGAGTTTGGGAGGCTAATTTCCACAGCGAACTTTAACACGTCACATTATAACAGTGATTTATGGCAAATATTTGAAAACCCTGCGGTAAGCCATCACTGTTTCCCTCTCTATTTTTCTCATAACTCATTGTAAGTGTCCGACAGCCATCAGATATGACAGCCGTCGGTCTGTATTGCTACTGGTTGGAATGATTCTGCTGCATACTAGCGGTCTGACCAGGTGATTTAGTGAGGATTATGACGGGGCTTTTGTGGCGATGGAAAGAATAAGCTGGTGTGGTATGCAGGTCAGTGAAGGGTCCGACCGGCTAATCCCTAATCCAAATGTTTTGTCTACCCTCCAGGATTGGAAGGAGAAGTACATCGACCCAAATTACACACGTATCTTCACAGAGAACTTCTTAGAACAGGTGCGTGCGTGCGTGTGCCCTAGTGTGTCACTTCTGGGACTTGCATCACAGTTCTTCTGGCCTAGAAACACAGGTCCTCATACCTTACTGCTTGAAACTGTACAGAGCCCTAAGGTCTATATGCTAGATTTCATCAAGGGACTTTAGTCCAGCTTGCATTAATGATGTCCGGAAAAAGGTTTAAGCTATGCCTTTTGAACCAGATGAGCTAGAAACGTAAACTTGGTATCTATTTTATGTTTCTTTAACGATTAGAAAAACATTAAAATGCTTATCTTTACGATTGGGCGTGTATGGAGTCTGGACACCTAATTTGCATATTTGCAAGATGGCGGCTACCTGAAAATTTTTGTTTGTAAAATAGACACCAAGGGTCTGTCCCATCCTACCTACGTACTGTAGGTCGCGTCCTTCAGGCCAGGTAGGCCGGATGTAAACGTTTTGTGAAATGGGACGGTCTAGCCTACGGAGGATTCCCAACTCGTCATTTTGTTGCCTAGGCAGCCCCAAGCGAAAAAGCAAAAAGTGGATGCCCAATGCTGACGGCAGGTTGTTATGGAAACACCACAGGAAATGCCTATCTAAATCGTCTATCTAAACTTGTAGATACAGGTGTAATTTGGATAAAGTTTCCACATATTGGGATTCTATGGTGGTACTATCAGGCATGACATTTTATTAAAACGTACTAATATTAACATCAAAGCGTTCAAATTCATCCGGACCGAAACGAATTCTGGGAGGGAGGCCACGAAGGCAGGCCACAAAGGATCCATCAGTTGTATCCTTCAAATTCGTCAAAAGTAGGCCGCATTTGTGGGCTGCATTCAGAGGACTCTTCGTAGGCTGAATGAATTGGGACAGCACTTGTCGCCCCGCTGTGACGTAGCAGCCTTCAAATCCGGCCTAGGTAGGATGCAACCCTTGAATTGGGACAGACTCCAAGTCTGCATTTGTAGCTCATCCGGTTCAAGGTTACAACCCAAAACCTTTTTGGGGTGGCAGCCATATTGAATATTGACCCAGGCGCTCTTGCTAAATCTTAAGAGCATGCCCTGGGCTACATCTGGGCCCAATTTGGTACTTTTGCGCAAATTTGCACGAAAAATATCCCTCAGGCCTCCTCCGCTAGTACATGTATGTCATACTAAGTTAATGGGGAAATCTGTCTCCGCTGTGAGTGATGGAGTGTTTGTTCTGTTGGGTGTGTTGCAGCCTTGTCCAGATGTGTTCTGGTTCCCTGTGTTATCGGAGCGGGCATGCGACGAGCTTGTGGAGGAGATGGAGCATTACGGCTCCTGGTCGGGAGGGAGACATGAGGTCAAACACACACACACACACACACACACACACACACACCAACCTTATGTACATCATCATAATTTTTATAATGGAGTATGCTTAGTAATGATTACAACATAATTCATGTGACTTGTTTTATTTAGTGCTAGATTGGGAACGGATGGTCCTAAAAAATGTGTTTTCCAGAGAAAACGATTTCACTCTGACTAGCTCATTGCAGGCTCAGCCAGATGGGCCGTTCGTCTTCAAACAGACATAGAACAGGACAAGCTGCGGTTAAAACACACACACACGCACACACACACACACACACACACACACACACACACACACACATCAAACGTGTCAGTGTCATCATCTCTCACCATGGTGAGAGCACCATGCAAAGAACATTGGGTAATTTCTTCCATTGCTCAACACGGTTGTTTGTCTTTCCCCCCGTTCCCAACACTTCCAACGTCCAGGATAAACGCATCACAGGCGGCTACGAGACCGTCCCCACAGATGACATCCACATGAAGCAGATCGGCTACGACACGGAGTGGCTGCACTTCATCCGCGAGTTCATATCGCCCGTCACTCTGAAAGTCTTCTCAGGCTACTACACAAAGGTTAGCAATGAATACTGAGTCTTTCACCAACCGGAGGGTCGCGTGCACACCAGCCAGCCTCAGCACATGTAAATGTCCCTTGAGTCTGAGGTTCGATAGAGGTTCGATAGAGGTTCGAAGCCCCAATACGGGAAACACTGTACCTGTGCAGTTGCCTGTGGACGTCTGTCCATAACTCCATGCCTTAAAAACTCAAAAAAGGGAAAGAAAGGTGAACTACACACTTTTGTTTAAAAAGGGGAACATGGAAGACACAAGACAGTACCCCACCCTCCCCTGTTTGCTCAAAAGCTTAACATCTCATGACCTTTACCTGATCCTGCATTTACACGCATCCAACATTCCACAAGGACATGGAATCCTTTGGTTGACTGATTAGGTGGAGACATACAGCAGCCACCTAAAGTACTTTTGTCAACTGTCAGTTGATGAATGGCCACGGTTTGTCTTTGACAGGGCTACGCTACCATGAACTTTGTGGTGAAATACACACCTGAGAGACAGGCCTATCTGAGGCCACACCACGATTCCTCAACCTTCACCATCAACATCGCACTCAATAGCAAAGGCAGCGATTACCAGGTAAGAGTGTGCGATAGATCATGTTTAATCTGTGTAAATAATGAGGACACATACTGTACAGTAGACCCACGATCATTCTCTAAGCGCTTTGCTCAACCAGAGACTGAGGACTTTCATTCAGATTTTGTCGCTTACAGTTGGTGAAAACAATTCGAGAGTAAAAAAACAAACAAACTGCATTGCAGTACCAATACAAGAGAGAGAGAGAAAAAAACCTGCATTGCAGAACCAGGTTTATTCAGGTTTGAGCCAATCCAGTCTTGAAAGGCGTAGGTTTATTCTGGTTTGAACCAATCCAAAGTTTTGAGGGCGTAGGTTTATTCAGGTTTGAACCAATCCAAAGTCTTGAAAGGCGTAGGTTTATTCTGGTTTGAGCCAATCGAAAGCAGTAGTGTTTGTTACTCGCTGGCATTCTAGCGACCTTTTCAACATAGAAATCTCCAGACTTTCAGAAGGCGGAGATCTCGTCTGGTATCTGACTACTCACACAGTCTTTTTCTTTCCTCTCCCTCTCAGGGTGGGGGCTGTCGTTTCCACAGGTATAACTGCTCTATAGATGCTACCAGGAAGGGGTGGAGCTTCATGCATCCAGGCAGGCTGACTCACCTCCACGAAGGCCTGCCCACGACCAACGGCACCCGCTACATCGCTGTGTCCTTCATTGACCCTTGACCTTTCAGCCCTACACTACTGTAGTCTCTCATGTGTTTTTGTCTGTTTTTACTTTGCTGTATTGTTTCATTCGGATCCGATGTGGTTCTGTCTTTCAATGCTGTCTTTTTCATGCCAACTAGACTTTTTATTGTTGCAGTTATACTGTCAAAGAAGCGCCTGACAAGACCGCAAAGAAATTGTGGGTAATATAATTCCTGTGTCATGGCGTTCACAGATGATCACTGATAATTATCTTGACTCTCTGCCAAACAGTGGAGCTGTGAGGGAAATTAGTTCTCTGCCGTTCACTTAAAACAGCTTCAGCGAAAACCCCTAGAACCTTCTTTTTTGTTGTTTTTGTAACAACTGAATTTATGAACTTATTTTGCAGCCTTAAATCCGGCTGATGCAGGGCATTATGAACATTCCCTACTTCAAACTCAAGATGTCAGTGACTGTTTATTATGGTTTATTTTATGGCGTTATGTCTATTTTTCAAACCAAATTTCTTTGCCCATCGTTGCAAAACCATTGAATTGCAATTTGTTCCCTACTCACCAAAAACTCCTGACTACATGTTGGTATGTGCCCATGAAAAGAGATGTCTATTTTTGTAACTTTGCACACCAAAAAGAAAAAAAATGACAAAGTAAAAAATTACTTCTCGTTGAATGAAGTTTGATATTGTCAAATGCTTTACTTGAAATTATTTTTTTTTTCAACGCAAGAAAAGGGTGCTACTTTCGGCATTGAGTTTCTTAACTGGAAACATTTCTTAAATGTTTCTTTCTCTGAACGTTGTTGTTTGTGAATGAACTTTGAACCTATGCCTGTTCAGTTGCTTAAATTATTGTGAAATAAAAAAAAAAAAACTAAAAAAGGGAATATATTTTAATTTGATGTGATTATTACAACAGCTTTCTTTTGAGAAATACATGAGAAGTACCTCTGGCACAAAAGTGTTGGACATGAGAATTTGAACAAGAACTTGAAACATTAGCTGTTCGTAAGTTATCTGTCAGTATGACAAAATTCTCACTTTTTTATATTTCCTAATGGAAAGTCTACAATCTGTGGAACAGATCTTTGGTCTCACTCATCAGAAATACACACCACCACAAAAAACTGTCAACTACAGTATAAGCCAGCAGCGATGTATCCCCCCACCTCTCTCACACACACACACACACACACACACACACACACACACACACACACACACACATACACACAATCAAGGAGGGAAAGTACTTTCCCTGGTGTTCAATGAGGGAAAGACCTTGGTTTGGCTTGGACATTTTTGCTTCAGGGAATGTATGTGTGTGTGTGTGTGTGTGTGTGCACAAATTAGAGCCTGTATATGTTGGGGTGTGTGTTTGTGTGTGTGTGTGTGTGTGTGTGTGTGTACTGCATGTGTGTATATGCAGGGCTTCTTGTTGACATACATACAGTACATGCGAGCCACACTCCAGTTTGCCCCGGGTAAAAGCAAATACGCGTGCTCAATAACCACACGTCAGCTGAACACGCCAGAGGAAATACTGATGAAAGACAGAAAGAAGGAGGAGTTGAAACTGGGACTCTTGGAGCTGGGAGAGTGTGTGTGGGTGTGTGTGTGGGGGGGGGGGGGCAGGGGGCAGGGTGTGAGAGACAGACAGAGAACAGATTACACTGTTGGAGCAGGTGGGCGTCCATGTTTATCTATCCCCACTAGCCGGCATGTTGTGGTAAGTGCAAATGAGATCATTCCTGCCATTAATCAAAATGGCCCCTGACTGACCTTCCGGCACTTGGATGCACTGCGATCCTGGTACGATTTCATAACAGCCAGCTGCAGACATGCTTCTCTAAAACACTGATCATTGAGATTATCAAAAAACAATCCCTAAACTTTCAAATCCTAGTTCTTTATATCCGAATCTTGGCATCCTTGTTCTGGATGTTTAATAAATGTAATCCGAGACATCTGTAGCCTCTGGAGGGTTGAGTCCAGCTCCTCCCTTGGGGCCCAGGTCCGCCCTCCAGAAGGCTGGGCCAGAGGACTCCCTGACTGGGTTCACGTAGCTACTTGGCTCTGCCTCCTATAGGACCTCCGGTAAAAAGGCCTGGATGTTTGGGAAGGCCTTGTGAATCCTGGCGAGGAGGGGAGGAGGGGGGGGGAGGGTCAGACCTTGGGCTCAAGGCCCTTGGTGAAAGAGGCCTTTGTGGGGGCATCTGTTCCCCCTCCCCCTGGCCTACCCTGGGTCCAGCCGCCTGTGAAAGGTGACATTGATTGGGGCCGGACGGCACAGGAAACCTGCATGTTTAATAAGTCCGCAGGTTCTCACACAGAACGACTTATCAAACGTGCAACGAGGGAAGTTAAATATTTCCGTGTCTGCCGCTCACCTCCGTCGCTGAGTAACTTGAGGGCGGAGCGAGGGAGTTTGGCCGAATAATAGGCTCAGACCAGACGGTTAAGCTGTCTCAAATCTGTTTTTTTTATATCCTCGTCTGCATGCCATGAAGATGGCATGCAGAATCCCAAAAGTTTTTCCAAGCTTAAAAGCTCTTCTCAGTGGGAGCGCCCGCACAAACTCCCTGACGGATTTAGCGAACACAATGAGAGCCAGCATTCTGGGTAAGATTCTCAAGCTCCCTTGCCAAGGCAGAAAGATGGGAAACGCCAAGGCATGGTTAAGTAAACCCTACTGTAAGTGTACCTCTAAATGCAGGGTGCCCAGTGACAGACAGTGATTACACCGAGCGTGGCATACATGTTGGTCTTGCGACCACACAATGGATTCAGGCCCCGAGGGTGTTTACGATGCCGTTTAAGCCCTAGGTGTGGGCACATGTGGGGTAGAGGTAGACTCAAAATTGTGGGGTGTGCCACAGGGCGCCCGGCATTGGGCGGCACCCACCTTGCTTACGGGGGCCACCGATGCCAGGCTGCCTATTTACCCCAGAGGGGGGTGAAAGGGTGGGTGGAGGACATCAGGTGTCGCCAGCCCTCTGACCTGGCATTCATCACACGCCTGGCACACACGGGGCACACAGACCAAGGTCTCCCACAGGGCTCCCGACTCCAGAAATAGAAGATGGCCGAATGTGCCGCCGTGGTAAAACCCGACATCCGTCCACCCATCATGCAGTTCTCTCTTCTCTCTCATCACGCCATTACTTGTCTCCATTGTTCCCATCTTTCTCGACAATCCCACTGGAGATTGAAGACAATTGAAGTGGCTGTCTGCTCGCATCCGTAGCCTCTGGTTTGAGTTTAAAGTGGATGTAATGCATCTTTTACACTAGGACTGCATAATGGCTCCCTGTGGAGCTGTGGTGGAGCCATTACAAGCCAGCTCGGAATGCTAAAATGTAGATAATTTCTGTGAGAATCTGTGTTAGAGTTAAGTTCCTCAATGATTCATAATAAGATGGGGAGAAACTTTTATTTGAGGAGATATTTCAAGATCCAGTCTTGCTGAGCCATGAGGCAGTCAGTGGAAAAGTACTGGACTACTGAATGAAGGGAGACAACTCAGACAAATACCACCAAAGGAAACTTTTAATGTCTGTGTGGTTTTGGTTGGCAAGGGTGTGTGTGTGTGTGTGTGTGTGTGTGTGTGTGTGTGTGTGTGTGTGTGCGCGTGTGTGTGTGTATGCACGTGTTTGTACGCTTGCATCTGCTTGCATACCTACGTGCGTGTGTGTGTGTGTGTGTTTGTGTGCGTTGTATTAGTGTATTCTTCAGGCAGCTCTATGAAGCCTTTGTCTTGGCTCCTGAGTGCTCACATTCCCCGAATGACTGGGGCGCTACGAGACCTGATCCAGTATAGAACCTCACCCTCCAAGATATTACTGTTGACGTCTGCCCTGTTGCAGTGGCTGAGCTCAAGCCAAAGCCAACACATACTGCACTGCATGACGTTAGCTAAATGAAGCATTTGACTTGTTCAGAGTTTTAATAGCTTGCAACACTTTCAGTAGCTAAGCTCACACCTCATAAAGATTTCCATTTAGTTTTATGGGGCGGTGGAGGAAAGACAGGAGAATGTTGTACTACAATGTTGTTGTTGTTGTTGTTGTTGTTGTATGCATCTTTCTAAGTTACAGATGTAAACGTGTGTTGTCCTGTTGTCTTTTCATTATTATGCTCCATCATAGGGACTGGCAATGTAAATATTTCCTGGGTCAACCGACGGCAACTGTATTGTTGACGCTGCAGCACACAAGCTAAAGCCCTGCATCCTGAACACATGCCCCATACCTCTCAGACAAAAATAATGCACATAATCACCAACTCTCAGCCAGAAAGACTATTTTGCAGCTGAGTAATGGACCTGTATCCATAACGCCAAACACCAATTAAAGCTGATTGTATGCTTTACGGGCCAATCAGCACATTCTCAGCTTTCCCCCAGTCAGCCAGCCAGCCAGTCAGTCTGTTTACCATCCCACTGTAAACTGGGTGCAGCTATTTAGCCAAATTACACAGCAGCCCTCTGTGAAAACAATCAGCAGCCCCTGCACTCAGACACACAGACATTTATTGATTCATGGAAAAGACAGAAGTGGAAGCTGGGAGCGCGGAGGACGAGGAAGAAAGGGTGATGAGTGAGACGGAGGAGCGAGGCGAGGGCTGGTTCCTGGATCCACAGCGGCCCGGTTTATAGCGCTAGTGAAAGAACAAAGTGGGAAATATGTCTTTGACGGCTATTTCCAGCCTCTCCTTAGAGGATAATGCTGTCTGGTGCCCGACTGTTGCTCAGACCAAAGGAGACAGGGGGTTGAGAGAGAGAGGGTTTTTACAATGTTGACGTGGGAGGAGGGGGGATGAGGGGCGGGGGGTATATACTGTACTGTCGGCCAGGGAGGAGGGGGAGGAGGAGGGGGGAGGTATATACAGTACTGTACTGTCGGCCAGGTAGGAGGGGGAGGAGGGGGGGGTATATACTGTACTGTCGGCTAGGGAGGAGGGGGAGGAGGGGGGTATATACTGTACTGTCGGCCAGGGAGGAGGGGGTGGAGGGGGGGGTATATACTGTACTGTCGGCCAGGTAGGAGGGGGAGGAGTATATACTGTACTGTCGGCCAGGGAGGAGGGGGAGGAGGAGGGGGGAGGTATATACTGTACTGTCGGCCAGGGAGGAGGGGGCGGAGGGGGAGGAGGGGGGGGGTATATACTGTACTGTCGGCCAGGGAGGAGGGGGAGGAGGAGGGGGGAGGTATATACTGTACTGTCGGACAGGTAGGAGGGGGAGGAGGGGGGAGGAGGGGTATATACTGTACTGTCGGCCAGGGAGGAGGGGGCGGAGGGGGAGGAGGGGGGGGGGGTATATACTGTACTGTCGGCCAGGGAGGAGGGGGCGGAGGGGGGAGGTATATACTGTACTGTCGGCCAGGGAGGAGGGGGAGGAGGGGGGAGGTATATACTGTACTGTCGGCCAGGGAGGAGGGGGAGGAGGGGGGGGTATATACTGTACTGTCGGCCAGGGAGGAGGGGGAGGAGGGTTGGGTATATACTCTACTGTCGGCCAGGGAGGAGGGGGAGGAGGGGGGAGGTATATACTGTACTGTCGGTCAGGGAGGAGGGGGAGGAGGGGGGAGGTATATACTGTACTGTCGGCCAGGGAGGAGGGGGAGGAGGAGGGGGGAGGTATATACTGTACTGTCGGCCAGGTAGGAGGGGGAGGAGGGGGGAGGAGGGGTATATACTGTACTGTCGGCCAGGGAGGAGGGGGCGGAGGGGGAGGAGGGGGGGGGTATATACTGTACTGTCGGCCAGGGAGGAGGGGGCGGAGGGGGGAGGTATATACTGTACTGTCGGCCAGGGAGGAGGGGGAGGAGGGGGGGGTATATACTGTACTGTCGGCCAGGGAGGAGGGGGAGGAGGGGGGGGTATATACTGTACTGTCGGCCAGGGAGGAGGGGGAGGAGGGGGGAGGTATATACTGTACTGTCGGTCAGGGAGGAGGGGGAGGTATATACTGTACTGTCGGTCAGGGAGGAGGGGGAGGAGGGGGGGTATATACTGTACTGTCGGTCAGGGAGAAGGGTTACATACTGTACCGTAGGTCTACTGTATGCGAGACCAGTATAGTACTGTATGAAATTCAGGATGGATATGCAGTATACGTGTGGGTGTGTGTGTGTGTGTGTATGTGTGTATGTGTGTGTGTGTGTGTGTGTGTGTGTGTGTGTGTGTGTGTGTGTGTGTGTGTGCGCGCATACACGTGTATGCCAACAGTGGTAGCCCACTGTTAGCGCCTGTCAGTATGGATACAGAATGTCTGTGCCATGTTTGTATGTCAAACAGTCCTCCCCAGTGAGGCGTGGAGGCAGGCACCCGGCCCAGCACTAAGGACAGCGGGGTGCTGCTGCCAGATCTCCAGCACACAAACTCAATGCGGTTTCATATAACCAATGTCAGCAATGAAGTCATCAGCTCTGTGTTTTAATAGCTCTATTGAAACGTGGAATGTCTGCCAATGAAACAGTGTGCGATTTGAGATATGACATGTCCAAATAATGTCTAGGCTGTGTACCAAGCCCGCTAACTCCGTCGCTCAGTGAAACAATGGCCTTCTGTTCAGATACAGGACCACTGGCCTAAAACTACAATGCCCACATGACAAGGCGGACAACAGTGCTATTGAAACGGCGCTGCCGGGATATCCACCTTGTTCATCATTAGACCCCTCATCTCATCTGCTCTCTCCTCTGAATCAGAGCCAAATTCCGCCTAATGGGTTCGCTAATCAAGCTCCGTCCACAGAGACAACGTGAAGACGTGTCAGATGAAGCAGTCGCGTTAACAACACCGCAGCCAACATTCACCAGCGCATCAACAGGAGGAGAGATACCGTCGGAGGGCTAGCATGATGAAACCGATGCTCTGACTCTGACGTCTGTGTCAAGATAAGCCGCAAAGTTAACCGCAGATAACATCGCTCGCCGGGAGAAATCAAACGTCCTCACGGGACGCCCGCGGCCTCCCCGTCATGTTTATTTGCACCGGCAGTTCCGAGGCTTATTTGATCTGCGGTTCTTTGTGTTGGTTGGAACCGACCGGAACCTTCCTGTGTGTGTTCACATGCTGAGATGGCCACCCGCACTGTCAAAGGCTATCTTTCAAAAAGAAAATGGTGGGATTTTTTTGTGGGGGGGGGGCATCCTTTACAGTAGCTGCCCGGCTAGCTCAGTTTGTAGAGCATGACCCTCTAATCTCAGAGCCCCCCATTGGCCGCAGCGTATTTCGTTTGTAGGTTCCATCATGGATGGTTCCTGTATCAATGACAAACAGACCAGATTGTTACTGAAGCTGCCAGGGAGCTCACTAGATCTGACCTGCCCTGTGAGGTATGAACCATTCAAGATCTTATTACACTATCTGTGCATAGATGTACAGTAGGCTGTTACAGGCTGTAGCCTACCAGACATGTTCCAGATGATCAGCATGGTAGCATAGCTATGGTAAATAGTAATGGTAAATGGACTGCACTTATATACTGTAGGGCTTTAATCCAAAGCGCTTTACAATGAAGGCCTCTCATTCACCCATTCACACATATACACACACCAATGGTGGCAGCTGCCATGCAAGGTGCTAGCCTGCTCATTGGGAGCAATTCGGGGTTCAGTGTCATGCCCAAGCACACTTCGACATGCCGTCAGGAGGAGCCGGGATTTGAACCGCCGACCCTACGATCATTGGACGACCCGCTCTACCTCCTGAGCTACTCCTGAGCATGTTCCAGATGATCAGCATGGTAGCATAGCAACAGCGGTTGAGAGGTGTGCTGTAGCTGATAGCGTTGCTGTTCAACCATCAAGGAACATCACATTTATTTCATATCAGCAGATGACTGAACATCTCACAGGCCTCAGGCCTCTGACTGCACCACAGGCTTCTGATGTACTGTACATACTGGGAGTGTTCAAAGGACACGCATGCGCACACACACACACACACACACGTACAGTGGGCTACATGTGTGCAGACACACACGCACGCACTCATATTGCACACATGCACACACAACCACACATGTACACACACACACACACACACACCCAAACACACACGTACAGTAGGCTACCTGTGTGCAGACACACACACATATCGTACACATGCACACACAACCACACACATACGTACGCACACAGACACACACACACACTCACTCTCTCTCTCTCTCACTGGTGACACAGCTATTTTTTATCTCAACTACTACTGTATATCAAAATAATCTATGAATAAAAACTAGGACACTATAATAGTCACAGTTGCCTGCGCTTCATTTACAGAGGGGAAAAAATTACCCACGGGAACAGGACAGAATTCCCGAAGTGGGCGTGCGCAGGGTGACACGGGAATATTCCCTCCGCTCTGAGCCTCCCTGTCCCGGGCCGGACCAGGGCGGTGGAGAGCCCTCTCCCAGTGCGTGTCCTCCCCCCGGGACGACATAATTGCACGCTTCCAGTAGCGTGGCTCTCGTCAGATTTGTATTTAGCACGTCCTTGCATGCGTGGAGGAGAAGGCGGCGGCGGCGCGGGTATTCGGGGGGCCACGCGAACCTGACGGCCTCCTTCACCCCGCCGAGAGGGACGGCCGGCGGTCGAACGGTGGTCCGAAGCGACCCGCGACCGAGCCAGCGGCGGGGCGATCCTTTTTCGGCGGTCGCGATCCTGTCTGCTCTATACACGCTGGCTGCACATTAAAAGACTCTCCGCAAGGGACTGTTCTTTTTTATTTTATTTTAATTCTCCCTGTGGTCTCTGTTCCGTGTCTGTGGGGAACGTTGCGACTGTGGACACTGGAACCAGTAGCTGAGGTTCTGTCTTCAGGCACTCTCTTGTTTACTTCTGGGCTCTTTCACCCTTGTTTTGATTCGTCCTTCTCAGTGCATCTGCAGGGAAATATACAATCTGGGCGGTCGGTGTGTAATGGTCATGCATGCCGTGTCCTGTTAATGTCAGACTTAACGGTGACAACAATGGCAGCACAAATACTTCAAAATAAACTAAAATGATTTTTCTATTCGATTTACTATTTCCGTATATTTCCCTCCATTTCTCTCTCATTGCTGTCCAAGACTGATATTTTTACCCCCGCTATTGGAGACAGACTGGGAACACATACTGTACGCACGCACACACATACACACACACACGCACGTTAGTCAGACTGGGGATGGACGAGATGTCCTCTGTTTTTCCAGGCTCAGTCGACAGAAAGGGAAAGCTAATGGCAAGGGGAGAGTCGTTCCATAAACAGAACCACAAAAGCAACTGAACAAAGAGAAGAAAGCTGACCAAGGCTGCCGGTCAGACTTAGCTCAGGCACAGTGGTCTGTCTGAGAAGCCAAGACATATGTTAAGGGACTCAGACAGAGAGCACACAAAAGCCCAATGGGCATTTTATCCATCTACTCTTCTCCCTTTATGCTGTTGGAATAGCCAATAGCTGTAAAACAGCATATAACTATACACTGAAAACCTGCAATAAAAGTGAGAAACGTTTTTTCATTTTTTGACAGAGCTCCCTTTTAACTGCTGCCATGACAGTAGTGAAGTGCTGGGGTCTGCCAGGCGAACGAACTAGCATTCGCTCAGTAGGCAGGCTGATTTTCCCTAAGAGGGAAAGTTAAAGGATGTGTTGGTATTCCTGGTAGCAAGCTCTCATTCCCCTCTATCAGAAAGTCATTAACGTATTTTAGAAGAATGTTCTCCTCAACAAGCAATGGTAGGCTACAGTAACCATACAATCTAGCTAACAAGTCAAAGCTATTTCTACAGTAGGAAAGTGTTTCACAAAAGCTTTTTGGCATGGAAGTACACCTATTTAGATGGCAGGCCAGTCGAAATAGCATATTGCGTCAAGAAAATATTATTTTCTGTCATGTTATTGCTGCCAGGTGATTAGCACCTGTTGTCGCATGCTCGCTCATGCCAGACAACAGTCTTTTCCCGCTCCATTCACTTCGCCATCAAAATAAATAGTTGTCGGCCTATTTAGGAGAGGCGCTCATATTTTAGATAAACATGAAACTTCACTTACCTGAGCAAAAGGGTCTATTTAAACAAATGCTGAGTTTTGAAGCCTCGGCGCAACCATTAAATAACTTATTTAGACGCGTTCTGTCCGAGTGAATTTATTTTTCCAAGGTAGCCTAGTCTTCTTCTGTGGTGGTGGCGGTGCTTTGAAGCTTCAAAGAGATGCTGCTTAGGTAGGTGAAGTTTCATGTTTATCTGACACTTGTAAATACGAGCACCTCTCCTAAATAGGCCGACAACTATTTATTTTGATGGTGAAGTGAATGGAGCGGGAAAGGACTGTTGTCTGGCATGAGCGAGCATGAGACAACAGGACTGAGAAGAGCTACCAGGTGATACAATTAATTGCTTAGGCTTCGGTAGGCTTTCCGCTGTAAAAGAAGGTTGTTGGCAGGAGGAAAAATGTAGTCATGGGTCTCTTGCCAGGGTAAAATTAAACATTTAAGGTCAGGTTTGGTTTAGAGGCTCACAATGCAAAGCTACAATATGAAGTCAAATAGTGGTGCATCATCGAGGTCCACACATACACACACACACACACAAACACACACACAAGCGCACACACACACATACACACACAGAAAACGAACGGGACGGAAAGGTTCAACCTAAAAAAAATAGCCTCACTAGAATGTAAACCAGCAGTCTGGTTTACAACGTCAATGGCACACCGATACACATACCCAACACACACACATACACACACACACACACACACACACACACACAGACATACACACATCCATACCCAACACACACACACACACACACACACACACATAAACATACATACACAAACACTCGCCCATATACACACATACATAGACACACACAGACAAACACAAACACACTCAAACATGCACATGCACACACACACACACACACACACACACACACACACACACACACACACACACACACACACACACACAAACAACATACACACTGACACACAAACACACACACACACAGGCTGTGAGGATGTGTGTGGCCACTGGGGCTCAATAGGACACAGAAAGCATCAGATATGTGTACAGGCTAATTACAGTAACACAAGACCACGACCTTTGCCTGCCCCCACCTGTCACTGATACATCAAAACGACTGAACCTGCAGGTGATTCCATTTCTAAAGTACAGAACGAACATCACACATGTACTGATGAATACATGGATTGCTGTCACGAGTAATGGCTGACATAATTGTGCATCCCTAAAGCTCTTTCTTCAATGCCAGTTAACAGTCCTGGGAAGATTATAAATCATGAAAACCCAGACAGTTCAAAACACTTACTGTACACCACAGTTCAGAGTAACTATGACAGGCCTGAAATAGCTCTCAAATGAGCCATGGTGGGACTAGTGAAATCCAGCCAGGCAGAACCACAATTCTATACCGTGCGTCTTTATTTCAACAACAACAACAACAACAACGATGCTGTACTCCACAGCTGACTATGATAAAGTGTCATAAAAATTAAAAAAAAGTTAAAAACTTTTAAATTGCCAACATAAACTTTAAAAAGGCAAAATGAAGTTTAGCCCATTTGCACTTTGCACTCTGGTCAGCAAAGACGAGATCAAAATGTCACCTAGAGGCTTGTTTTGATGCATGAAATAGAAATGGCTGTGAAAATGTAACAGGCACCTTTTTTTATAGAGCCGTAGAGCCACCGTGGTACTGCCAAGCAGGGGCGGACTGGCCATCGGGAGCACCGGGAATTTTCCCGGTGGCCTGCCCAAAGAAATGGCAAACAGCAGATTTAGACATGTACACCGACGCCTGCTATTCTGCTAGTGGATGGGAAAACCTGAGTGGAAGTCCTGAAGATGATGAGTCATTGCAGTCTGGACGGTGACATCATTTCCTTTTTTGCCTTAGCAGCGCTGGAATGCCCTCCTATTGTTGATGTGGGAATGTGGTTGGAAGAAAGCTGGAGAATTCATTACCTGCAATTGATGGAGCCCATACATTCTATCCCTTCTCTGTCAGGGGGTTAGCTAACATCTTTCTGGCTCCAATAAAGACTGCTGTCTGTCTGTCTGTCTTCTCACTCCAGACTGCAGTCTGCTAACTAGCAGGAAACCAGTTGGAATAAATGTTGTGTTTGTGAGACCCAGATGATAGACTGATAATCACTGTGGTCAATGAGTAATTGTGTTATTATTGTATAAAAGTGTTATTTACAGCAAAGTGCAGCAGTCCTGGTCAAATCCTTGTTAACTTGCAAAATTACAAAAGTATTTTGACACCTACACATTACACATACAGGAGCTTTTATGACATCCCCTTCTAAATTCATAGGTGCTTATATGGAGTTGGTCTCCCCTTTGCAGCTATAACAGTTTCCACTCTTCTGGGAAGGATTTCTACCAGATGTTGGAGAATGTCTGTGGGAATTTTTGCCCATTCATCCAGAAGAGCATTTGTGAGGTCAGACACTGATGTTGGATGAGAGGGCCTAGTTCGCAATCTCCGTTCTAGTTCACCTCAAAGGTGTCCGATGGTGTTGAGGTCAGGGCTCTGTGTGGGCCAATCAAGTTCTTCCACACCAACCTCCCCCAACCATGCCTTTATGGACCTTGCTTTGTGCACTGGGGTACAGTCATGATGGAACAAAAAAGGGCCTTCCCCAAACTGTTCCCACAAAGTTGGAAGCAAATAGTTCTCTAAAATGTCTTTGTAAGATTAAGCATTAACATTTCCCTTCGACTAAGGGGCCTAATCCAACACCAGAAAACAACCCCAGACAATTATCCCTGCTCCACCAATGCAATCAGGCAGGTAACGTTCTCCTGGCATTCGCCAAAACCCAGACTCATCCATCACACTGCCAGATAGAGAAGCGTGATTCATCACTCCACAGAACATGTTTCCACTGCTCCAGAGTCCAGTGGCGGTGTGCTTTACACCTCTCCATCCAGCGCTTGGCATTGCTCTTGGTGATGTAAGACTCTCTCGTCCAACATCAGTGTCTGACCTCACTAATGCTCTTCTGGATGAATGGGCAAAAATTCCCACAGACACTCTCCAACATCTTGTAGAAATCCTTCCCAGAAGAGTGGAAACTGTTATAGCTGCAAAGGGGGGACCAACTCCATATTAACGACTATGAATTTAAAATGGGATGTCATAAAAAGCTCCTGTAGGTACAATTTGTAGGTGGCCCAATACTTTTGTCCATATAGTGTACACTATGACAAATAATATCAAGCGTTGAGTGTGTAGGACCCAGCTATAGGAGGATGAGGCAGGTGAAGTTTCAGTGAGGTACTGTATCTTTAATCCAAAAAGGTGACATAATCCATAATCCACATAATAATAGTCACAGGGAAACACAGGAGGTTATACTGTACGCGAGGGTAGGGGAGTGAGGGTGAGAGACTGGTCCATGGGGAGGGGGGGGGGGGGGGGGTCTTCCCCGGGCAGGGGGAAGAGGGGGGGGGGGCTGTCCAAGGGGTGTCTCTTCAGTGGTGGTCTACTGCTGCTGTTGGCTGTTGAGTTTACGGGCCCCGTCAGGAAAGAAGCTCATGTCATGATGCTCAGCCATCTGCACAGGTGCAGACAATCACACAGGAGGGCAGACAGTGAAGGGTTAATTGACCACGACAAGAGCACAGCACAGAGACATCCAGAGAAGGGACGACAAGAGGGATAGAGGGGTACCTGAGACGGACTAGGGGGGGACTAGAGGGACTAGGGGGGGACTAGAGAGGGACCAGAGACTAGCGGGGGACCAGAGAGGGACTAGGGGGGGACTAGAGGGACTAGGAGGGGACTAGAGGGACTAGGAGGGGACTAGAGGGACTAGGAGGGGACTAGAGGGACTAGGGGGGGACTAGATGGACTAGAGAGGGACCAGAGACTAGCGGGGGACCAGAGAGGGACTAGGGGGGGACTAGAGGGACTAGGGGGGGACTAGAGGGACTAGGAGGGGACGAGAGGGACTGGGGGGGACTAGAGGGACTAGAGAGGGACCAGAGACTAGCGGGGGACCAGAGAGGGACTAGAGAGCAGGAGTTAGGGGAGCTAGAGGAGAACTAGGGCTACAACTGGAGCCTGTACTACATTGTTGTTTTTAATCTTTGTTTTATAGCACTTTGAGATTTCTCGTAATGTAAAGTGTACTATAAATAACATGTATTATTATTATTATTATTATTATACTGTTGTCAGTAAAGGAATTTGAGATTGTAGTCTGTTTTTTAATGAAAAGACAAACTGGACCTTTGAGTTTTTCATGATCCAAATGTACTGTACAGTATAGAGGCTATATGACTCATTTAATCATATCTGTTATCCTGTATTGTTACTTTTTGCTTGTCCGGTCTTCTTGTTCATGCTGTCAGAGATGCTGTCGGAGAAAGAGTGATGGGGAGATAATGCAGAGAGCAATAGGAGCTTAAGAACAGTTCAAGGCTAAGCATCAGTGTGTTCAAAGGCTCAAAGAAAATGTTTTCACCATAGAGGTCATCTTATATGATTCAGAAGTCAGCGCAATGGAACCTCTGAATCAATATGCCTGCTTTTAGATTTTCAACTATAAAGCATGTGGATGATAATAGAATAATATCTTATACAGATAATCTCATCAACTTTCATCAGACACCAAGGGACTCATTAAATATGTATGTAAATACATACAGTATATTTATATTGCTCTGCCATTATGGCTTCATACTGTACAACATATGCCTTTCTGTAAAGCTCATAATTGCTGTTGTCTTCTTTAACCTACTGTGGATACAGTAGCTTTTTAAGGACGGTGGGCAGTCCACCTTTTTCAGATTCTATATTCACAGTAGACAGGAGGAAGGTCGAGAGGGTCGCAGACAAGCGAGACGAGCAGCACAGGAATCACTGTGTTGTAATGTTCTGTGAATCACTGTGCTGATATGCTCTGTGAATCTCGGGGGATAAAGATCCTTAATCACTGAAGTTGCAGTAGGACAACACTTACCTCCACTCTTGTACCCCCTTGTGGCTGGAGATGAAGGATTCTGTACTGTACATCTTTTTGTGTGTGTTTTCTGATTGACCACACATTGTGTACATTTGTCTACAGGAGCTTTAGACAGGATTTATTTTTGTTTATTATTATTATTATTATTATTATTATTATTATTTTACAAATACTTTGCAAATGAATTCAACTGTTATGTTTCTGATGATACAAAATGTATTTGATACCTCAAATAAAGGTTGTATAAGCGGTGTCACTCTCCGTAGTTGGTTTACTACATTTTCTCTCAGTCACACAATATCAGGGGAACAGAAATATTCATAGATTTGCAGCACTTTGTGTAAACGTCCGCGCGTTGATAGGAGCCCACTTACAGTAAAGTGACAGGAAAACAGCAGCTGTTTCTCCTCAAGTCCACATGGTAGCACCAGTGAGCCACGAATGGGATATCCTCAAAACTCCATCCGGCTCTGAACAACCCAGTTACTGTAAACATCTCCACATCAACCAGCTGCTCCAATCGTATCTGTAATGTGGCTGTGTGGATTTAGCATTCATACCCCCGTTCGTTGGGCCCAAAACTAGGTCATAATTCACAAACATCATTTAATAATAATGGCAAATTCATTAGTGCAAGACCCAAGCTCTCCCTTTCATCAGCTGGGTGGAAGAATCAGAATGCCACTGAGGCATTAAGGCAGTTAGGGCAAGGGGCAGAAAAAACACAAGCACACTCACTGGTTCTAACATGGCCGCCCGCTGGATTCCCTCTCATCTGAAAGCAATAGGTTACAGTCATATTTATGATTTGTTCTTTTTTTTTACCGTCCTTTTTTCATATTCAAAAGCCTGGGGAAATCCTACCAAGTGCATCCACAAAGTGAACCGTTATCAATTTCCCCCCCTGCATTTCACGCTTAATCACAAGTTTTTGCGACAGACGAGAAGACGAACGCCCACAGCCGAGACTAGGTTTATATTCTGGATGTGTGTGTCCAGGAAAGATATGATGGATGTCCATGGCTAGCACGGTTCCAGGTGTCCTCTGGCACAAGTACAATCGAATGTGAAGGATTACCCTCGAGGTGGGGCCCCAGCTCCCCAAGGATGATAGACTCATCTCCCACTACTACAGCCCCTGCGGAGACCGCGTTCTACAAAGGGGGGTAGAATTAGCTCTCATCTGGCTCTTTGTAGCTGATTAATGTCACTACTACTGGCGTGTTCGGCTCATAATGACCTGCAGAGCAGAGGCCTGGGGACCCCCAGTGTGTCCTGGGCGGTCCGCCTGATTTCACAGATAGTCGGTAAATGATTCAGTGGATGACAACATAGCTCTCCTCTTGTTGGATCTCTCACACACAGATACTGTGAACACAGATACTGTGTTTTCCCGTTTAACAGAGAGTACAATATGTTGTTGTTTTTCCCCCCCATCCTATTCAAAGAGACTTGGTAAGTATACGCAACATACGTAGAGGGGGTATTTGCGTGAGCAGTGACAAATGATGTGTTTCATTTCTTGGTTCCATCTTACATACAGGTAAGGTGTCCTGTTGCTATAAGCCGACATTGTGTAAATACCCACATTCAATATGGGAGTTGGCCTTTCCACCCTTTGTAACAACATCTCTTTGAGGTGTTGTTCGATTAATTTTCTCTGGGATCATAGAAATGAACACAGACTTGCAGTGCACTGAAACAGGCAGTCAATGACTGTATGTCAATACTGTCATGGCCTGTCTATTTACAAGTCACTTGTTGACATCTAGCTCAATACCAACACTTAATATTTAGTCACATTTAGTCAGGGGTTGTTGCCAATACCTTGAGGTTGAAGCACACATTTCTTCAAATGGGTTTTATTCATCACATACTCCATTCATACAAGTATGATGTGCAGGGAAATGTTATTATTAGGTTTTAGGTGTCCATTATAAGTATAGAGTACAGTAATTAAAAAGTGAAGGTACAAAATACCCACATACAGTATATGGAATGCATGCTCATGAAAGCATTTTGTGAATCTGTGTGCACATGTGTGTGCGAGCAGAACATGTTTGGTATTGCTGCATTCATTAGGTCAAGAGCTTTATGGCAGTGCAAACCCTGTTCGCTCCTGTCCAAAACATGAATGGAGATTAGCTGGCTGTGTTTGGGCGGCTCATGGACCGTGATTTGGATCTGCTCCAAAATCGAATGGCTTCTAATGTGGCCCATGCTACACCCCTCAATCAAGTTTCATAAAAATCAGTATGGTCGTTTTTGTGTAAACCTACAGTAGTGCAAAAAATGAATGGAGTTGAATGACTGACCTGGTGATGTTTGGGTTGCTTGTGGACCCGCCCTGTGAATCAGATTCACCGATCGGATGTGCTCCAAAATGTATGGGGTTCTACGTTGGCCCATGCTACATCCCTCCACCAAGTTTCTGGGTCTGATAGTTTCTGCATAATCCTAGTTCAGAAAATGAATGGAGGTGAATGTCTGGCCATGTTTCGGCAGCTCGTGGACCCGACCCGTGATTCGAATCCGCTCCAAAATTGAATCGGTTCTAAGTTGGCCCATGCTACACCCCTCCACTGAGTTTCATGAAAATTGGTTTGGTAGTTTTTGTGTAATCCTGCTAAAGAATGAACCATAACAATAAGGTGTTGCTGTGTTGAGCATACAGTACTGTACTTAGGGAAATTGGAGTGTTATTGGAATGGAGGGTGGGGACCTCCTGTGAGAGCAATGAGCTGGCCAGGCAATATCTTCAAGGAAACTTCGGCACAATGCCGGAAGCTGGGATAAAACCGGGGACCTTGCGATCCCCAGCCAGCTGTTGACCTGACATCACCTAGTCAGGCACCCACATCCCCCAGGTAGGCCTTCTAATCGTCGTTGGAAACCTACCACAGTATCATCAGCGAACTTGACGATGGAGTTAGAATCAGAGGTGGCTATGCTTGTGTGCACAGGGATTATAGCAGTGAGGGCAACAGCCCTGCTGGGGCTCTGCTGTGTTAAGGGTGAGGGAAGATGACCATAAATGGTAAACGGACTGCACTTATATAGCGCTTTTATCCAAAGCGCTTTACTATGAAGGCCTCTCATTGACCCATTCATACACACACCAATGGCGGCAGCTGCCATGCAAGGCGCTAACCTGCTCACTGGTAGCAAATTGGGGTTCTTTTCCAAGGACACTTCAACATGAAGGAGCCGGGATTTGAACCGCCGACCCTATGATTATTGGACGACCCGCTCTACCTCTTGAGCCACAGCTGCCTCAAGACCTCAGGTGTGCCGTTAGGAAGTCTAAGATCCACCTACCGTACAGTACACACAAACTGAAGTGTTTAGTTCCAGTTCCTTGAGTTTGGTGATGAGTGTGGAGGGGGTTATGGTGTTCTAAGTGTCCTCAGAATCCTATCTTATGTTTACTTTCTCTCTCCTTCCTCTGACAATAATACACAGTGAATGAATTCAACAGAGAAAATAACCTATTCCCTGAGATGAACCCCTCACTGTAAAAGACAAAGTATTTAATGCCGAAGAGACTTAAATTATTAACCCTAATCTCTGAATCAGCTTGATCAGCTCTCATTGTGTCTGTAACAATTTGTATTTTGACGAGTGTGCATGGGTTTAGGGTTGAAGTCATGACGCAGATGCAGGATTCAAAAGAATCCCAAACACAATTTGCCGGTATGTCGTTGTTCCCTCTGGGACTTTTATAATAGTAACATTGGTCAAATCTGAGCAAAGTCCTGCAAGACTCCGAAAACTCTGCAATTAAATTATTAGTTTGAGATCCTTTCATGATCCCCCCATTTTGAGTGTTATGTTGTTTTGCTTGTCACCCTAAATCTGCAAAATAGAGCCCCTAGCAGGTGTGAGTATTGTCAGTGTATCTTTGAGTGTTATGAAGATGTTGCTGTCACCCTACATCTGCAAAATAGGGCCCCTAGCAGGTGTGAGTATTGTCAGTGTTTCATAACACTAGTTAACACTAGTAGTGTTTCATGGCATTCCCTCTTGTTTGGACAAAGGGAATCTGTCCAAACATGCTCCTGATCAGGCTATAGGTCGATGCACACCTTTTTCAAAACTATTTTGCTTGTTCTTTGTTTGTTTATTTGAAACATGTGGCGAACAGACATTCTGTGGGAAATTACAAGGTGTCAAAATGTGTTTTTTCTCAGACAAAGAAGTGTTAATTGTCTGACAAAGAGGTACAGGGTAAGTGAGACATTTTGCAGTAATGTGTGAGGTAGGCTCAGTTGGTTGAGGAGGAACAGCTGGTCCTGTAGATGGGTAGCGTGGGCGTGGTAGCACTCCATGCGTTGGCAAAAAGTGAGGTGTCGAAATCTATACGAAACTCTGGTATTGTCTTCTTTTTCTCAACTTTATTTTTATTAAGAGAAAGATAGTAATGACAGATATACACAAACAATACCTAATTTTTCAGAGCAAAAAAAAACATCCCATCCCCTCACCCCACTCAACCCAACCCCTCAAAGTCCCAAATAGTGCATCCCAGCATTGGGGGTATAACGATGTGAATAAATAATAATAATAACAATGATGATAGATTATAGCAATAGACAGGTATAAATAAGTCAACAAAAATAAAATGTAACTAGTTTCTAAATGAGGGTAGATGAGACGGTGGTGTTGGGCAGTATGTCATCACACAATGTGTCACTCAACATCCAGCACATCTGGGTACGGTCTTCTCATCCAAACAGAACCTGAACGTTTATAGCATTTCCACATCTCTACAGCCGGCCAAGTCCTCCCTGTGTGTCTCACTGAGCGATAGCCGTGAAGGTGGGAAAAAAAGGAGCCAAGAATCTGAAGCACCAGTGCTTCCCTAGCGCCCCCACCCCCCACCCATAAACGCTGTTGTCAGCAGTACGTGGGAGCAATTAATCTCAGCCATAGGAGGGGAAAAAAGAGACACATGAACACAAAAGCTATCAAGATGACAAGACTGCGTAGTGCAATTCACTGGGTTTCTGTAGCCCGTCGAGGATATGAAACACTGTGATAGACCTGTAGTTGCGTGGTGAGGACAGATTGCCGGTTTGAGAGTTTGTGTTGATATTGATGTAACTGTGATTTTCAATCAAGCATTATGAGCCCTGACATACATTATTCAGGAAGTGGAGAGAGTATTGTCGATGTGAGCGCATGCATGAGTCTGGTTACATTATGTGTGATTAGTAGTCTTTATTTTTTTTAATTTTTTTTTAAACCAACAACAGGAGGACAGTTCATGCACATCTGAGAGTCTTCAACAGAGAACTAGGAGAGACTGCCAGGGTGAAATGCACAGTGTTAGTTATGTGAGGCCAACAAGGCTTCTAGTAGAAGTCACCAATGGATGGTGTCATGGTGGGTCTTCACCTGAATGGCACGCACAGGATCACCCGGCGCCGGGTTGACCGGGGAAGTCTCGATGCAACACCTTTCTGCATGCGCTGAGGCCCTGTTAGAATACTTTGAAACACATCCTTCCTCACCTCCCCTCCCCATTCACTTACACTCTGTCAGAGTACTTTTACTCATCCACGCTTGATTCAACAGCTGTCGACAACAATATTAAGAAGAGATTACCATGCTCTGCCTTGGTCATTAACTTGACTCCCCAAGACAGTCCTTCTGTCTGCCTGGGAAGAGTAGCCTGTGGTCTGACTAAGCTGTAAAAAGCTGACCATAATCGAAGCAGACAAACCAATTAATTTCAACTTGGCATATAATCATTGCAGTTTTTATGATTTTTTACTTTATGTAAATATTTCTTGGACGTTGATGTATTTGGCATTTAAGATGCAAATGTCTCAGCCTCCACAATTAGCTGTGGTAGGTGCTTCAATATTAATGAGAAATATGAAGTTGAAGGTGTCAATATTTAATCTACTGCTGTTCTACAGTAACCGATGGTTGACATGAAAAATGCAAAAGCACTGACAGTCTTCTGAGCTCTGTCGAGACAATTCTCTCCATAGTACAGAAAGCTGCCTTATGCAGAAAACAATCAATATTTCAAGGCCCTGGCTACGAGAGAAATAACTTTCCAAAGCTAACCAGGTGTAACTGCTCTTCGTCCTGCACTTCAAACTCATAATAAAGCCGTGTTCTGAAACCAAAACGAGTTACTGGCGCTCTTCTCCGAGGCCGCGTTGAGACGGTAAGACGTGTTCGTCTCTAATTGGAGGAGTTCCAGATGCGGTCAAGGATGCGGCTCACTTTGCAAGCAGCCGAGATGCTGAGGGAGTCAGGAAGAGTGACTCAGAGAAAATGATGTTTACATAGGCGTGGTTTGGAGATCCCAGACCCTCATATGGCTCAGCCGCTTTACATTACAAAGACGACAAGCGGTGACAGTGAAAGCTAATTATTCACCTGGTATTTACCACTTCGCCATACAATCTAACTTCACAGGCTGTTTTCATAAGTTCTCTCTCTATATTCGATAAGGTAGCGAGCTCAGAACTGACTTTGTTTTGAAGGCAGGGCACAACACGGCTTCAGCTCCTCAGGAAATCGAGAGATTGCGGGTGAGGGTGAGGGTGTGGGGGTGTAGTGGTGTGGGTTGGGGTGAAGGAAAGAATGCATACCAAATAGGAAATCATTATTTCTGCCCTTCACAGTTTGAGAAATAAGGGCATACTTTGGTAGCAGTAGAGACGGAACACACTGGACTTATTTGAACCGTTGTTCTTTCTCTTCTCAGGGCTCCTAGATCAAGTTGCATTGCCAGACAGCATGCCTGTTAAAATGAATGTACCTGAACCTGTGCCAGAACAAAAGCCGTCGAAGCGTCTGTCTATTCTGGAAGTAGATACAGCCTGGTACTGACATCTAATTATATACAGTGAGGACAGGTGATTAGTAAGCATAGAGTATAACCGTGCTATATTTTCCAAGCTGTTAACACTGGGAATGCACTTAACGCTTCACTGACCCCAGGGCCGTATTCATGGATTTAACTGAAAGGTTAACTCAACCACACGCTTACTTTAAAACCCAAGTGTAAACCCAACAACTCCCTGGGATAATTTGACTCTTTTGACCTCAACACACATCAGCTAACATGAACCATAAAATGACAATCAAATCTTGTGTTTTTATTTTGTTCTTAATCATAATTCTATTGACTGTATCAGTGTTAATTTCGAGAACTATGACGAAAACTATTCGTCAACGACATTTTTTGGGTTATCGTCACGAGACGATAACTAAATAAAAATGAATGTATGATGACAAAAACTATGACTATATCTATTCACATTTTCGTCAACAAATAAAAACTAGACTAAAATGGTTATGGAGGGACGTATGGGAAAAGTTAAAATCAGAATGTCGAGGTTCGGGATGTGCGCAGTTGGATCATGGATGTATTAATAGAGCGAGTTGGATGCAACCTACAGGTAGCCTGTGTGTATTTAGCCTACATTTGAATAGTACCGTTGCTACACCGGCCGGCGGGAAGTCAACTAACAGCATACGACTGCTGCGCCTGATCAGTAAATTACCACAGTTCAGAAATGTCTTTGTCAACGTTCGCACACACCGGGAGAAAGAGGAGAGCAGATATCTGGATAAACTTCATATTTGATGCAAAGGAAAACAAAACCATTTGTAAACCGTGTGGGGTGAAAATGACTGGCAAAATACAACAAACTTAAAGCGACATTTGGAGAACAGTCATCCCGAAATTCACGAGAAGGTAAGCACCCCCCCACCCCCGGCTAACTTTACTAACTAAATTTACTGTATTAGCTAAAACCAAGCTGGTGTGTTTCTGAAATACTTCAAATACAATACAAGCTAAAAGAAACCAGTGTTTCACTTAGGTTTGTGGCGGGGGAGAACTGAAGTGTGATCATTGCAACGCTAACGTTAGTGGCTAGCTAATGTTAGGCACAGGTTAGCTAGCAACAAGTGGGGCTATGCTTGTGGCGGCTGGCAGGGGTATCTAGCGTTAGCTAGTCTGGGTAAGCTAGCTAAGCAACTACTGCTGCTGTCTAATGTTATACTGTAGCTAGATGGATAAGACACGAACAGTTAGCTACCTGGCGCCGCCATAGCCCCTCTCCTCCGGTGTGACGTTAGCTAGCCTGTGCCTGATGTTAGCTAGCCTGACTAGCCAACTAGTGCTGACATGATAATGTTATAGCTTGCTATATCAGGCACAGACACAATTAGCATCAGACTGGGGGAGAGGAATGTTTCATTATGAAACTGTCTGACAGAAGCAGCCACGCTTCTGTCAGTCTGCCCCAGGGCAGCTGTGGCTACAGATGTATCTGATCACCACCGGTATGACTGTGTCTGAATGAATACTGGACTCTGTAAAGCGCTCTGGGTTTCATGAAGGGCGCTATATAAATCCAACTTGATTGATTGATTGAACTAAGCCTGTTAAATTTGAGTTGTCTTAATCTATGGTAGATTTCGTCGACTAAAATCGTAATGATATTTAGTCAACTAAAACTAGACTAAAACTAAAACAAGTCAGATGACTAAAATATGACTAAAACTAAATGGCATTTTAGTCAAAAGACTATGACTAAAACAAAATCATAATTTGCTGTCAAAATTAACACTGGACTGTATATGTGTGATTTTTTTTCCCTCCATATGGCAATCAAATGTCTGTCTGTATAAGACTTTCAGTGATGTGATTCTATTCTCCGCCACCGAGCCTCCTAAGGTATACCTTAGCTGAGGAGGCTCTGGGAAACAACGCGTCAGAAGGTACATCGTAAATCGATCTGAACTAACTAAAGAGTTACATTAATCAGTAACTACTCATTAAAGGAGTAGTAAAGGGAAAATGCATGTATAGTCCTGTTTTAAGGTTACTTATGATCATATACAATGGTTACATCAAAACGTTGACAAAACTAGCACTTTTGAGAAAGTCTGATAATTGCTCTACCAACGTTTTGGTCATACAATGGATGTGGGTGGGCATCTTGAAAAATATTTCAAAAACAACGGGCCTTCAGTGAAAAGTGGTACTCTGTTCATAAATGGCTGCAATATTCTCAGTCTAAAGACTCTGCTTACTGCTATGCCTGGCGGGACTTCAGTCTCCCTTCCTCAGGTGATTCAGTGTTTACATCTGAAGAGGGGTTCAAACACTGGAAAAAGGCTATGTTCTCTGATGGGGGATTTGCAACCTATGCAAAATCTGAATCCCATTGTAATGCTATGTTTGCATGGGTAGACTATTAGGGATGCAACTGTTACCGGTTTCATGGTAAACCACGGTGAATATTCCCCATGATTAGTATTACCGTTTCAAAATAAATGATCATTAAAACCGTGTTCGATTACCGTGCTTTGAATAACCACAGTAAATAGGCTACCATAGACAAACAGTCCGACGTCATTCCCAGTTTCGACTTCAGAGGAAATGATACGCTTACGCACCCACATTCAAAAATGCCAAATATCTCACTGCAGCCCTTCCATGTTACATAGCAAAGGACATGATGCCCTTTCAACCGTTGAGAGGCCTGGCTTTCCCTATGTTATATGTGTTTTTTTTTATTTTATTAAAGTTGTTGAAATGATTCCAGACTGTCTATCAGTACTTATTGAACATTTTCAGCATATTTAAAAAAGAAATACTGTGATAATACCAATAACCGCAGGAATTTTGGTCACTATAATCGTGGTATGAAATTTTCATACTGTTACATCCCTAGTAGAGTATTCCAAGTCAATTGCAAGTGAACGCTCTCTCTCAGCCTTGTTGAATACAGAGTAATGGTAAATGGACTGCACTTATATAGCGCTTTCCCACCCTAGCGGCACTCAAAGCGCTTTACAATGGCCTCTTATTCACCCATCTCATTCACACACCAATGGCGGTAGCTGCCATGCAAGGTGCTAATCTGCTCATTGGGAGCAATTTTGTGGTTAGGTGTCTTGCTCAAGGACACTTCGACACACAGTCGGAGCTGGGATTCGAACCGCTGACCCTTCGATCATTGAACGACCCGCTCTACCAACTGAGCTACAGCCGCCCAAATATGATAAATTAGTGAGAGAAATGGAGAATATATAAAAACTGTTGGAGAAACACTGCTTCTCACAGCCACACACACCGTTTTTTGTCGATGATACAGTAACACTTTACAATAAGGGTACATTAATAAACATTAGTTAATGCATTATTAAGCATTAAGTAACAGTTAACTAATGTCTCTATTAACCATTTACTAATGTTATTTATGTTAACTAAGGTTAACTCACCTAACCCTAACCCTAACCTTAACTAAGGTATTAATTAACATTAGTAACCTAACCTAACCCTAAAAAAGCATTAGTTAACAGTTAACTAATGTTTTTTGTGACCCTTATTGTAAAGTGTGACAGATGATACTAATCTTATAGCAACTCATGCTGACTTCAACTCCCTGATTGATTGTGTAAATGGTGAATTATCTATTGTTTCAAACTGGTTCCAACAAAATAAGTTAACTTTGAATGTGAAAAAATTTAACTTTATGATCTTCTGCAACATAAACAAGTCTTACTCCAAAGAGCTAAAATAGTAATTAATGGATCTGAAATCATACAACTAAAATACACCAAATTCCTAGGAGTCATTGTCGATGAAAGACTAAAATGGTCAAATCACATCGACCTGGTTTGCAAAAGATCTATGAAGATGCTAGGTATAATGAGAAAGATCTATGAAGATGCTAGGTATAATGAGAAAGATCTATGAAGATGCTAGGTATAATGAGAAAGATCTATGAAGATGCTAGGTATAATGAGAAAGATCTATGAAGATGCTAGGTATAATGAGAAAGATCTGTCCCTTGATCCATCCTTCAGCTCATTTAACAGGTGAATAATTAGCTTTCAATGTCACCGCTTGTCGTCTTTGTAATGTAAACACGTTTCCTTTTATCAATTACTGCAATATAGTCTGGGCAGCCACATATCCCACATACTTCAACAAACTACTCATTATCCAGCAGAGGTTCTTAAGAATGATTTCTCACTCCAACAGATATGCACCATCTGCACCTCTCTCACCTTCTCTCCTACCAATAGATACATTTAATGGGCGGCCTCTGTAGCTCAGTTGGTAGCGGTTCGAATCCCAGCTCCGACTGTCCACATGTCGAAGTGTCCTTGAGCAAGACACCTAACCCCAAATTGCTCCCAATGAGCAGGTTAGCACCTTGCATGGCAGCTACTTCCATTGGTGTGTGGGTGAATGAGAGGCCATTGTAAAGCGCTTTGAGTGCCGCTAAGGTGGAAAAGCGCTATATAAGTGCAGTCCATTTACCATAATGTTTATCAAACATGCTTATTTTTGCACAGGTTTATTAACAAGAAGCAAGATCTCCCCAGCACGTTCTGTAATATCTTTATTTTCACATCAGACGTCCATTCACACCACACAAGGCATAGCAACAACAATCTCTACATACCTCCCACCCAAACATCAAGTCATCAATTCAACATCTCCTATAGAGGCTCCAAGCTCTGGAGTGAATTAAGTTTCTATATCTTCTTATTTAGTCTTTAAAAAACAATTAAAAGAATATTTACTTTGGTCCAGTGTGTAAGCATTAGCCGTACTATCTGTTGTATCTTATCGTTCTTTTCATTTACAAAGTCTATTTGTTAGCCTTTACTTTATAATTTGTACTGTTTTTGACAGGGGTGGAACTCTGTACAAGCCCATTGGGCTTCGTTCCCTCCTTGCACCGTTGATACGATGTGCTAAATAAATAAACTCAAACTCAAACACACATAACATTGCACAGAGGGGACACAATTAAATAGAAGGGCAAATTAAAGGGAATTTTCTCTCTATTATGGAACTACTAGCCAAGCTTGACCCCACGGTAAAAAAAAAGATGACTAGTTCCAGAAATGCTACATACAGTACCTGGGCCATCGTGCACAAAATGAAATAATAGATTGTTTGGCTGGAATGGTCCACACCTCAATAATTTGTGAGGTAGAACAAAGTGAAGCCTTCAGCATTATGGTCGACAAGACCAAAGACCTTAGCAAGAAGGAACAGATGTCCTTTGTTATTAGATAATATTACAACGGGTCAGTACATGAAAGTATCCTCAACTTTGAATCAGCAGAGCACCTGGATGCTGCAGCACTTTCAGAGAAAATTGTTCATATACAGTACTACAGAAGCACGGCCTCGACCACAGAAACCACATAGTAGGGCAAGCGTATGATGGTGCCTCCGTCATGAGCGAAAAGAACACAGGTGTGCAAGCTCGCATTAAAGGGGCCCCATTAGCATTTTATGTTTACTGTAACGCCCATTGTTTAAATTTAGTATTGGTTGATAGTGTGAAATCCATCCCAGAAGCCTACTGTTTCTTTTCTCTTTTGCAGAAACTGTATGTGTTTGTGTCAGGGTCGTATGTACACCAAAGATGGCTAGAGATACAGAAGGAGATGTCTCAGGGGCCCCCAAGAGAGCTACAAAGGCTGATAGGGACACAGTGGGCATGTAGGTTGACAAAACTCCTGCAAGATAGTGAGGGAAAGATTGCCAGCAAACACGTCTACTAAAATACATATCTGAAGAGAGAAATGGTGACAGAGCTGTAGAAGCAAGAGGTTCATTAGCCCAAACAGATCAAAAGTTTGTTGGCCTGCTTATAGCATACACTAATATTCTTGGTGAGGTAAAATATCTCTCAGATGCCTTACAGTCCCCAGAACTCAATTTGGGCACAGCTGTTACGCTTGTGAATGCTCTTGTTGACACATTGAACAGTTATAGAGAAGGTTCACTCTTTGATGAGATATGGGACGAGCCTATGACCCTCTGTTGCAGTGTTGCACCTCCAGGTCGTCAGGTCACACCAAGCTCTAGGCTTGAAGGGTATTACATATCCACTCCGATAGTTCAAAGACAAGGTAACACAGAGAAGGAGTCATTTCGTGTAGGATCATTCTTTCCACTTGTAGATGTGCTTCTCTCTGAGGTGAACCGGCGCTTTTCTAAAGAAAACTGCACCATAATGGACATTTTGTGAGGAAACTGGAGTGTTTCCATTTGCTTCGCAGTATAACTGCAACACGGAAGATCTGAAATCTGAGATGAGACAGCTTAAGAGAATGATTGAGGGGAAAAAATCTGAAGGCTTAAAAATACCAACCAGCTTAATGGAACTCAAAATCTACCGTGAGCCATATTGTGAGGTGTTTCATGAGTTGTTTAAACTGTGCAAAATTGCACTTGCATTACCTGTAAGCACAGCAACATGTGAACATAGTTTTTCTGTGCTAAAGTTAATTAAAACTACTTTATGAACTACAATGAGTGATGAGCATTTGAGTAATTTCTGTGCTAAAGTAAATTAAAACTACTTTATGAACTACAATGAGTGATGAGCGTTTGAGTAATTTGGGAATATTAAGTGAGGAGTCACAAAGAGCTAGGGCCATACATCTTGATGCTTTTGTGGATCTGTTTGCTAAAAGACACCAAAACAGGCAAATTCTAAAAGCTATACTGAAAAGTAAAGTTTTTTTTTTTTTTTAACTTCATTTTAATTGTAATTTTATTTTAGTTTTAAGTCATTAAGCTGTATCAGCATCTGCAGCTGTCAATAAATGTGATGGATGATGCAGACAAGTGTCGGTGTATTCATGTTTATTAAGGTTGTTAGAAAGTATTGCCCTGTTCTTTTTTTAGGAGCCCTGCTGCTCAAGAGCTCTTCTGTGTCATCACAGCACAGAAACTTGCCCATCCAACTTTTTTTCTGCACACTGCCTCTGTGTATGGACTTTCTCAATTGTGCTTTGTTGGCTTAATCCTTGGCCACCCTATTATTTCCCCCTGTCCCCCTATGGCCACCCCTAAATAAAATATCTGGGGGCGCCCCTGTCGCTAATACATCATAACTGGGACACACATCCCTGGTCAATACCAGGGGCCGTATTACAGAAACATCCTAACTCGCAGATCCTATTCTAACTGGCTGGTTACCATGGTAGTTTGGATTAGGATGGAAAAGCCATTACAGAACAACTGTTCTTAAGTCAAAAATCCTATCCTATCTCCAGATAGGAAAAGTGTATTACAGAAGCAGCCTAACTTCACAAAATCTTAAATAAATCGTCCTAACTTTAGGACGACCACTACCCTGTCCTAACCCTGTCATAACTAGGTAGCCTAATGTTACACAGCTAACGTAACATAGCGAAGCGATATGGTCGCTATTTTAATTGTCAACCAAAATGTCAATAGGCAAAATGTATTTATTGAGAGGCGGATGGCAGACCCCAACGATGTGTTGCGGTTGGATGACAAAACGCTCATCTGTATACAGACTAGGGGACTTTCAGAGTGAAGTGGCTGATTTAGTCAAGGTATCTCAGCCCACTATCTCCCGAGTTACAAATTATAATAGTACAAAGTGCTACAGTAGATAACCGTTACAAAGTATTACACAAAGCGACAAGCGCACGAGTAGAGAAGCGCTGAAAATCAAAACTTATTTGTATAGCGCATTTCATACCCAGAGGCAACACAATGCGCTTTACAGAGAACAAGGGAGGTGGGCATACGTCCCACCCCTACATATTCCAGAGGGAAGCAAAAAAACAGTATCACCCGGGGGCCAGATAAGTGAGCTGTAAAAATTCTTCCCTGACCCCTCTCAACAAGGCGATAGAGCAAGCTCCTGGAGTATGTTTAAAAGTGAGAAAAGAAGCATTGGTTGTAACAGACATAAACATTGATAACCGATGTTGGATTGAGTAGTTAGGATTTCCCAACTTCAAGATAGGATAGGATGAAGCAAGATAAGATAGGATGCCTAAAGTTATTTAGGATTTGCTTCTGTAATACCAAATCGGGGAAAATCTTATCTGAACTGTCCTATCCTATCTCAAATCTTAAGATAGGACGTGTTTCTGTAATACAGCCCCTGGGGCATATGGAGGCGAGAGACTAACATGTAAGGTAGGAGTCCCAGGGGGGGTATGATGTGGGGTGGTTAGGGAGGAAGAGAGAGAGGTCAGGAGGTAGAGAGACTAACATGTAAGGTAGGAGTCCCAGGGGGGGTATGATGTGGGGTGGTTAGGGAGGAAGAGAGAGAGGTCAGGAGGTAGAGAGACTAACATGTAAGGTAGGAGTCCCAGGGGGGGTATGATGTGGGGTGGTTAGGGAGGAAGAGAGAGAGGTCAGGAGGTAGAGAGACTAACATGTAAGGTAGGAGTCCCAGGGGGGGTATGATGTGGGGTGGTTAGGGAGGAAGAAATAGAAGTCAGGAGGCAGAGAGACTACTGCTGTTGGAGATCTCTCTCTCTCTCTCTGGCAGCTCCTGGAGGATGATGCCAGGGCTCTGTAACAGATGGCCGCTCTCACAAACCTGGACTGCAGGTCACCCCATCTGCATATCAGATCATTCTATGAGCAGCTCTAACTCTGCACTCGCCTGTCCCCCATGATAACTCATCTGTGTGTGTGTGTGTGTGTGTGTGTGTGTGTGTGTGTGTGTGTGTGTGTGTGAGTGTGTGTGCGTGCGTGTGCGTATGTGTGTGCGTGCATGTGGTTGAGTTTGTGTGAGTGTGTTTGTGAGGAGTGGGGCATGATTGTGTTTGTGTGTGTTTGTTTGTGGAGAGATTACACAACATTAGGACAACCTACACCATTGCCTTTTGCATAAAATCCATACAATTACTAGTCACCCAATGTTATCTTGCAAAAGAATAAATACATCTCCATATGCAGTTCCGTGGAACCTGCACAAAACGCCCAATGATAAAGGGTCCCTGCCACATTTATATTTCATATATTCCTATGGGATAAAAAGATATGAAACTGGAGTTTAAACATTTGCTGAGAGTAAGAGGTACCACAGCCGTTTGTTACAGAAGGAATATGCTTGCGGATGATTGTAAATAATTCCTTAGGAGCTAGGCCTTCAAAACCTACAGTGCTTCTGTCAGCGTTTTCTGCCAAGTTATTTCAATACACCCCCCCCCCCCCCCCCCCAAAAAAAAGAGAAAAAAAGAGAGGGCCATAATTTATCATGACCGCGTGTAAGTACGATGATGGACGCTCCCTCACTTGGGCCAAAGAGCGCAATCTATTCTCAGCATTTTGGGCTAACGTTTCACTTCAGTCACCCTTACAGACAATTGGGTTATTATGAACCGACTCACTTTCCCACTTCCTGTCTTTTTTTTGTTCATTTTTAATTTTATTTACACTTTTTCAGGTTCCCTAGCTCTGTCATTCCCATGGTGTTTCTTTTGGTGTTCGCTATAGAAATTGCTTGTGTAATGCTCGCGCGCCTCCATAAATTAAATGGGAGGAAACTTGATTTACCCTCTTCCTCGGGTGGTACCTTTCAGCTGACTCTTTGAAATAACAGCGTACTTAAATAGAAGGCATAAAGCAGCTTGGCGCATGCTCGAGAAAGTGAATTAGGCTATGAATCAGCGTATTAAAGGTAGGGGCTGCGCATACCCGTGTCCGTCTGCGCCGGGGGGATTTATTCATTCATAAAGGTATGTGTGGTGTTTATCTGTGCCTTGGAGCAGGGCCCTTAAACATAATGAAGCGCACCCTAAGGTACAGACTTGGCGTGAGGGATCAGGGCCGACCCAGAGTAATGGCCGCTGTCCGTGTCGCCGTCAGTGTGGCGTAGAGTGCTTAGCTAGGCCGCCTAGACCTGCTTTACACGCAGTAAAGCTGCGCAAATCATACGTGTTAGTGCACACTATTATGTTTGAGTGTTATTACTGCAAACATCACAGTGGTATGAATCCAGGATTGGAGTCATTAGCAAGGCTACATGCAGCCAACAAAACAGGCAGGCATGAGCGTATGAATGAGAACGTAGAAAAGCATTGGCCTTAGGTGTATTTCAAACAGCTTACTTTACCAGCATGAATACTGTTTCAAAACTAATTAGGAAGGAGTACCCAGAGGTAGAAACTACAGAAGCCTGGCTGCATGCCAAGTCAAGGATAGCAAGCTATGGGTAGGCAACGCTCATAGAGTACTGTACAGGTCTAGAGCCAAACCACGCTACTGTACTGTACCTACTCACGTTCAAAGGGCTCTGAGCTCCCAACTACTGTATGATCAGAGGTTTTTTTTCTCTCTCTCCCGCTAAAACACTTCTGAAGCACCTGTGATGTACGGTACATGAAATGTCTATTAAGGACCGTGCCCATTTGAAACAGTGTTTGGTGGGCTACAGTGCACCATAATGACGGCCAAACCCAAGGCCGAAGGATAAAAGGATAAAAACAGCATTGTTGATTTGGAATCCGCGGCCCAAAACCTGCTTCAGAGACCTGCTGACCCCCCCCACCCCCCAACCACCCACACACACATGGTCGGATTATGGGGTGACTACCAGGGCCCCCAGCCCTCCTATAGGGCCCTACCTGTGCCACACAGGTAGTTGAAAGGCTGGGGGTCCTAGTAGTCAGAGGGCTCTATAGAGGGCTAGGGGACCTTGGTAGTCAGAGGGCCCTATAGAACGGGCATTAAAAAAAAAAGATTGTTGATGGGCTCCGCAAACTTTGCCACCCCCCCCACCCCCACCCCCCCGGGGCCCCTGGCTGTCAAGGGCCCCTGGGCGCCGGCCCCAATGGACCGGTGCGTTTTCCATCTCTGCACACACACACACAGACACACACACACACAAATAAATTTGTCAGCAGATGCCTCCTTTTAAGGTAGCTCAGTGTTTTGATGTCTGTAATGTCAGGAACTCTCTGGAGGGGGTTGGGGGGGGTATGAAACAGGATTATCGTTTGAAATTTCAAAGGAGAAAATATTGTTAATGATAAATGTGATGCTGCAGTTTCAATCCGTTTGGTGATAACAGGAAAACAGGAAGAGATCAAGTCAAATCTGACAGGACGTTTATGTGTTGTTTCACTGTGAGGTACAAGACTGTATGCTTGAATGCAAACTGCTACAATAACGTGAATGCATTCTTTGACATGCTATTCACCCCGATTTTGAGCATACTTGGGAAACAGACACTGTCACAAACTATTTATTTGAACAAATTGTAAATGAGTACACTTTTACATGCAGGTGGGAAACATGTTGTGCCGTAGGCTACCTTGGACATTAGACAACACAAAATCTGCCATTTTCTAGATTGCTATCTCAATATTGGTTGAATATCATCCCATAACCACTAAATCTCCCCCATATAATATATCTTTAATGCCACCCCTTACGGTAATAAAAACAACACTTTCACACAAACCTGGCAGCTCCATATTTCAACAAGCCAAATCCCCAGGAGGGTTTATTTGCCCCAGAAATCATGAGTCTCTGCCGATCTGCCAGAGAAGGACAGGTTGCTGCGAGTTGAAATATGGCACAGGTGGCAGACACACAGTGGGTGGTTCTGGCCATCTCTTTGACGGAGCTTCCATGCTGGGCAGGACCAAAGCTGGGCCCGATTGTTGTCTATCTGGCCCGCTGGTCATCCTGATTAATGGCACTCTGGACCCCGCTGGAAGGCCCCTGCGTTTTGTGACGGTGTTTCTGAGAAGCAGGCTTCGTCAGCAGAGGGCCGTACGTATGTGACAGTCGTCCGGGTGATGAGCCGCAGACGAACATGCGTCGGTTCGGCTGTGTATGAGCGTCTGCTCAAAACATGTCAGGTTGAGATCTGAAGGGGGAATACGACGTATAACTATGTCTTGTGATTTCTCTGTGTCCGTCGTAAAGATGGGCTCGGTTGTATATAGACCTCAAGAAATGAGGAATGGAAACGAAACAATACTATCCACAAAAAAAGAACATTTCCAACAACAAAAAAAAGAAACTCTAGCGAGTGAAATGAGTCTCTCATCCCCCTGTCGACCTCGCTAGCCCTGCCAATCCTCCACATGTCACCGTACCAGATAGACTTGTGGTGATGATGGATTTCTACAGTCAATTACGTTTACGTTTACGTTCTACAGTCAATAATTGAATTACGTGTGTGAACGGTGTGCATTACATGACATTTTGATATGATTGTTCTCTTCTTGACAGTACTCACCTCAGAGTTAAATTATCGTATTGTATAAGCTTCTATCGATCACTGCTCTGTGGTTCAATGGCCGTTACATGGATAACAATGATGCATTCCACCTCCTCCGACCACGGCACGTCTGGAAGATTGCCTGGTCATTTGGCGGCGATTGAAGCCTGTGGTGTACAGTAAGCTTTAAGTATTGAGTCAGTCTACTTGAATTCAATTGTACTCAAAATACTGACGAGTCAGCGTTTAAGCCCCCATCTCTGTCTGTGTGTATTGGTCTTGTGGCTAATACTGGTCTTGATGTCATAATTACAGTATGGGTGTGTGTGTGTGTGAGTGGGGGGCGGGGGGGACACTGTAATTAGCAAATATCATCATCATCATCATCATCTTCATCCGCTTATCCAGGGTCGGGTCACGGAGGCAGCAGCTCCAGCAGGGGGCCCCAGACATCCCTTTCCCTAGCAGCATCAACCAGCTCTGCCTGGGGAATCTTTAGCCGCTCACAGGCCAGTGCGGAGATGTAGTCCCGCCACCTAGTCCTGGGTCTACCCCGCGGCCTCCTCCCAGCCGGACACGCCTGGAACACCTCCCTAGGGAGGCGCCCAGGAGGCATCCTCACTAGATGCCCGAACCACCTCAACTGGCTCCTTTCGACGCAAAGGAGCAGCGGCTCTACTCCGAGTCTCTCCCGGATGACTGAACTTCTCACCCGATCTCTCAGGGAGACCACAGCCACCCTCCGGAGAAAACTCATTTCGGCCGCTTGTATCCGTGATCTCGTTCTTTCGGTCATGACCCATCCTTCATGACCATAGGTGAGGGTGGGGACGAAGATAGACCGGTAGATCGAGAGCTTTGCCTTTTGGCTCAGCTCTCTTTTCGTCACAACAGTGCAGTAAAGCGACTGCAGAACCGCACCAGCTGCTCCGATTCTCCGGCCAAACTCCCTCTCCATGGTTCCCTCACTCGTGAACAAGACCCCCAGATACTTGAACTCCTTCACTTGGGGTAAGGACTAATTTCCTACTCGGAGCGGACAGGCCACCGGTTTCCTGCTGAGAACCATGGCCTCAGATTTAGAAGTGCTTATTTTCATCCCAGCCGCTTCACACTCAGTTGCGAACCTATCCAGAGAGTGCTGGAGGTTGCAGGCAGCTGATGCCATCAGGACCACATCATCTGCAAAAAGCAGTGACGTGATCCCCAGCTCACCGAACTGCAAACCCACCTCCCCCCGGCTACGCCTCGATATCCTGTCCATGAAAATCACAAACAGGATTGGTGACAAAGCGCAGCCCTGGCGGAGGCCAACACCCACCGGAAAGGAAGACGACTTACTGCCGAGGACCCGGACACAGCTCTCGCTCTGGGTGTACAGGGATTGGATGGCCCTAAGTAGGGACCCCCTCACCCCATACTCCCACATAACCCTCCACAAGACCTCTCGAGGGACCCGGTCGTAAGCCTTCTCCAAGTCCACAAAACACATGTAGACAGGTTGGGCAAACTCCCAAGCCCCCTCCAAGATCCTTGCGAGAGTGAAGAGCTGGTCGGTAGTTCCACGACCAGGACGAAATCCGCATTGTTCCTCTTCGATCTGAGGTTCGACTATCGGCCGGACCCTCCTTTCCAGCACCTTGGAGTAAACTTTCCCTGGGAGGCTGAGTAATGTGATGCCTCTATAATTCGCACACACCCTCTGGTCCCCTTTTTTGAATATTGGGACCACCACCCCAATTAGCAAATATCAATAACAGAATTCTGCCTTGAAGATCATTTCATATTTAATGTAGTCTGAGGTTTCTTGAGGGAATCTTTGCTGTGTGTGTGTTTGTTTGTTTGTGTGTGTGTGTGTGTGTGTGTGTGTATGAGTGTGTGTGTGTAGGTGTTACACAATAGTAGGAAATATATACTGTACCATGAAAATCCATACAGTCAGCAGTCTAATGTTAACTTGCATATTATCAAGCATCCTGTTCTGGGTCCGCAGCCCTCGCCTCCACAGTCACCCCCCTCTGCCTGTCCCGGGTCCCCGGTGCGCCCTGGACACCTCTGCCCCCAGGCCGGGGCGCGTTCCCGCTCCTCCTCGCCAGAACCCGACCCAGAAACGCCTAGTACAGTACCTCGGCACGCGCCTGGCGTTGAAGCTGATTGGTGAATGATCTTACGGCTAGGCGATGCTCACCTGAATCCAATCATCATATAATCACCTCCCTTCATAAGCCTGGCCAACTCTTCTGTCGTTGACACATCTTCTCATAGAATCCCTGTGGTGAGTACTAGCCAGTTTAGCGATTTTTCCCTAATTTCAACTATCGGCAGTATCAGTTATCGGTAAAATCCACTACCGGTCGACCTCTATTGCCAACATGTACGCATTTTGCGTGGCGGGCACACATTTTGACCGTATGGTACGCTGGTACGATTTGTCACTGTAAAGTACGCAAAAAGCAGTGGTTGTTTGTGTTTGTTTTTTTTGTTTTGACTAGGTTTCTCAAATCTATGCCAATAAGCATTTAGCCTCATTTGAGTCGTTTGAGTTTGACCAATCATAGCGTCGGGTGATATTTGCAAGCGGGAATGTCATTTCAACATTCAGTCAGCAGTTGCCCAGCTCGCAACCGCAAATCGTTCCTAGATCATTCCCCCGCATCACTGCATCTGGCTAAGGATGACTCTTGGAACTCTGCTTGGCAAAGGTAACGTTAAACGGACTGGGGGAATGTGTAGCCTACAATTCACGTTGAGGTAGCTATACATTACCAGTGTTTCCCATTAAGTTAATGTCAGCAACACAGTTTAGCTATGTGTCTACCGCCACAGTTAAATCAAATATGGAAAAGTACAATCTCGACACCGCTAGCTAACGTTATATGCTTTGCATCAGTGCACCCTGTTATTTCAAGCTGTCTCCCTCACTCTAGCTCACAGCCTCGTTAGTTAGCTAGACTAGCTTTGCACTTATAACGCGCACAAGTTCTATCTCTGGCTAGCTACCAGTGTTTCCCAGTAGCTAAGTTAAACTGTCGGCAGCACAGTAAAGCTACGGGTCTACCGCCACAGTTTCATCAAATATGGAAATGTACAATCTCGATACCGCTAGCTAACGTTCTAAACAAACATACATTTTTATTAAATAAAACATTCTATCCATTATTCTCACCCCATAACTCAAAATTAAAGAAAGCATCCATCCATATTCATCCGCTTATCCGGGGTCGGGTCAAGAAAGCATATTTCATGTAAACATGCTGTTTCAGTATACTTTTCAGAATACTGTAGGCCTACGTTTCACGATTTTGTTATTTTCGTTCTTTAAAAGTCACCAGAATACAGGAAACTCTCAAACTTATTTTTTCCCGCATTGGTATAGAAATCCTCCCTAATTTGGCGGTCTTGAGCTTGGCACCACCACCCCAAGAGATCAATTCCACAGGAGTCAGCTATCCAAAATATATTATGTGTTATGTCCGTTTTTGTACATGTACATGCGCTGAAAGGTTTTTCGCGATAACGTGGTACTCAAAAACATTCTTCAGGGTTGGCAGGTCTGCAATATCAAGTCTCTCATCTGAAAAGCCGAGAAGTTTAGTCCATCCAAATGAAGTGGGAAAGGTTGCAAAGTTCCACAAATGACGGCAAGGCCGCCCTACTTGATCAGAGAACGCTTCCTCTATTTCTGAAGCAGAGGCTCAATAAGAAGCTCTGTCCTCCCCCTCGCTCGGAGCTCTGCTCATTTCCCTGCTTCGTTACCAGCAGCGGGGAATATTGATGCATGTCAGCATGTATTGCACTCCGTCAATATGAGGCGGCAACGTGCGAAAATGAAACACGAGGCACGTAGGAAATACCTCCTGACATGGAAAGAGAGAGAGAGGAGGGAGAGAGAGAAAGAGAGACCAGCACACTGGTCAAAGGCAAACTGTCAATTACCTCCTCTGAGTAACCACGCTCCCCGTTCGGCCTGTCCCGGAGGGTGTTGGCGGAGCTAGACCACCGAGCCGTACACCAAATTAGATAATTGTTTAGCCTTGCTTGTGTAATCAAATGTGAGGATCAAACGCGAGCAAAGGCAGTTCCATCACAAGCTCAGTGGCAGGTGCTCTTTCAGCCTCCTGCATCAATCTGAGCCCTTCCCGATGGTGGGGCTGTGATAGGGGGGCTGCTGACTGTTATGAGAGCGCGCGCGGTTGCTAATAACCGGCTAACCTTTTTGTTGGCTGCAAGGGCATTCATCAAAGGACCCAGCTGAGGCCTTCATTAAGGTGAGGCTAGAGAGAGAGGGAGCATCAGGTGCGAGATAGCATATGCCTTTGTGCGTTGTGTGTGTGTGTGTGTGTGTGCGTGTGTGTGTGTGTGTGTGTGTACACCAATGTGTATGTGCATTGGCATGCCAACAGCATGTGTTTGTGTGTGTGTTTGTGTGTACAGGTCTGTGTGTGTGTGTGGCTATGAGTGTATGCTTTTTTGTATGTGTGTGGGTGTCCGTGTTTGTTGGTGTCCGTGTGGGTGTGTGTGTGTGTACAGGTCTGTGTGTGTGTGTGTGTGTGTGTGTGTGTGTGTGTGTGTGGCTATGAGTGTATGCTTTTTTGTATGTGTGTGGGTGTCCGTGTGTGTTGGTGTCCGTGTGGGTGTGTGTGTGTGTGTACAGGTCTGTGTGTGTGTGTGTGTGTGGCTATGAGTGTATGCTTTTTTGTATGTGTGTGGGTGTCCGTGTGTGTTGGTGTCCGTGTGGGTGTGTGTGTGTGTGTGTGTGTGTACAGGTCTGTGTGTGTGTGTGTGTGTGTGTGGCTATGAGTGTATGCTTTTTTGTATGTGTGTGGGTGTCCGTGTGTGTGTGTGGGGGGGTTTATGATGCAGCAGAGGCCCAGAACGGAGGAAAGACAGCTGTTGCTGGGAGACACGCAAGACAGCTGCTTACATCTGGGAGAGAGGCCGAAGCGGGTGCCCGCGCACGGGGGCGGGGCCAGAACCCAACGGTGCTGGTCGGCGCCAGGGCCTCAGTCTCTTGACTACCTCAGCTACTGTCAGGCTCCCACACAAAAGGTCTGTAGCGGTGTAGGACATGACGCCGTTCTACTGACCATTGTCTACTGACGACAACACAGTTCTACTGACCATTGTCTACTGACCACAAAACAGTTGTGATATTGTGGGACACATCTCCCTCAGGTTGGAATGTGGGATCTTGATAAAGAGACCCTCTCACACCCTGTTGCTCCCCCATCCCCCGCGACAGGCCAACATTCCACATCCACAGACACTCACACAGTGAGACAAAGGAGTGAACCTCTTTGCCTTGTTTCTTGAATAAAGTGAAATTACTCCATCTCCACCATGTGATGCAAACACCACATGAAAAAGCCCAGTGAACAAAGTTATTGTGTGATGCACTGTATTTGTAATGCAACTGTACTGTGTGTTATAAATAACTGATTATATGCTGCTAAGTCTACCATAGTCAAGTTTGGTATCCATCTTTGGCTAAAATCATGAATCAGTTGATTATGCATGTTGTGGAAATGTCATATCATGTTGAAACCATAACCGGGATATTTGATGATTCCAGAGTGAGTACAGAATCTGAGCCCTCGTTTTACGATGGGACCAATCGCGTGCCTGTCTACGCCCACAGGACACACCTCACCTCGGCTCCTTTAAAAGGGATCAGACAGGAAACTCTCGTCCTCTCGTAATTTTTCTTGTAACCCTCAACTGCCAGGGTCCGTGTTTCTCCAAGTAACACGTGACCCAGGATCCAAGCTTTGTGCCGGTTGATAAGATCAGCCTGTATCCACACTCGACTGCTACCTAAGAGTCGACACAGGGAAAATACTCTGCAATGATCCACCTCTGGCGAGAGCAGAGGTTTTGAATGAGATATTTGCAATTTGTGAACTCTGAAACTGAACTTAACTAGCAGACCTATGTATGATTTACAAAATCCTTAATGGCTCGGCACCTCCTCCACTGGGCGAGTTTGTACACTTTCGATCCACAAACTCAAGCAGAGTAACAAGAACAGTGTCCACACTTGACGGCGCTAAACCTTTCCGCTACACCGTGTTTGGACAGTCATCTTTAACTGTAAAAGCAATAACTCAGTGGAACAGTCTGCCTGAAGAGATGAGGAGGTGCCGCTCAATTGGCACCTTCAAAGCTCACTTGAAAGAACAGTTGCTAGATAGTCAATTCTGTTCCCACTCTGTGTAGGGTGTGTGTGCGTGCACGTGTGTGTGCGTGTGTGTGTGTATGGGTGGGTTGAGAGGGGAGGGGGGCTATGACGGAATCTGTAATGTAGTATTAAATGTGTGTGTGCCTGGGTTGAGAGGGGAAGGAGGAGTATGACATGGAATCTGTAATGTAGTGTTTTAATATGTAAATGCATGTTGTCATCGTATTGTACGAATGCATGTTTTATTGCATCAGTTATATTGTATTGTTGTATGTATATGGGACTGGAAAATTGGAAATTGGAATTGGAAATTAGCAAAAGCTATAATCTAGTACAATGCATCTTCTCTCTAAGGAGACTAATGTGTTTGTATGTTGTCCCTGAAATAAACTTCTAAATAAAATAAATAACTTTGAACTCTGCGAACATCAACTTCGCACAGCAACGCTACTATCACTGTTTCAACGGGAGCGCAGGCGCGCTGCCCCCTTCATCGAACCGAGCGACCAACACGTCACGTGCCTCTTCCCTTCGTCGAGCCAGAGGCACCTACGGACACCGCGCTTCACACACCACTGTAAGGTCGACATCCAACATTCTCTTTGATGTGTGTGATCATTCTTTTCATTTCTGCTGTGTTTTCATATTGCCACATTTGTTTTTCCATCTTTTATTGAACTGTGTTTTAATATTATTTTTGATAATTGAGTAGTATAACTTCAATAAATATGATTAACTTTTGACCACGTCCGAGCGTCATCACATTATCTTAGGTCACTTGATTGAGTCAGGAACTCCTCCTGCAGACTGAGATTGATGAAAAAATTAGACTATTGATAAAGGCTATCTTGTTTCCCTGTACAAAACAGGATGGTGCCCCATATACAAGTTGATTTAATGCATTAAATCCATTTTCCTTCATATCTGTGATAACCGCGGTATAATCATAAATTATACCGGTCATAGTCATAGGTCTAACCCTAGAACTCGCTACAGGTCTCAGCAATTTGTAATAAGTCACCCCTGGCACACACACACACACACACACACAGACTCACGATCATCATAATGACCCAGAATCCAGCACAATATGTCTATATGCACACCAGTCAGCGAGTGTGCTGACAAGACACGGCGGACGGACCTCACTGGGCAGGGTGACTAGGGATCCTGCACTTGGCCCTATCCACTGGGGATCGGATTAGGCTCGTCTTGGCCAATTAGGGAGCTGACAAACCCAGGACATGTCCACAGTGGCGGCTCACACGAACCCGGTGCTATGATAATGACCCTCAGTGGAACTGGAAGGAACCGGGAAGCTGTGGGGATATCCCTCGTCGTGGTTGGGGCTGCCGCGGCTACGATGGGTCGAGCTAATAAGGAGTGAAATAGAACTGGCTCCTAAAGCATGATTTATGCTTCTTGAAAAGTGTCGCTCGACAAATGTCACTCGACAAAAAAAAACTGTAGCTCGACATGTAGCATTTACGCTTCGGGCGCCACTTTGTGTCGTCTCTATGGCAACAATCAGCTGTGCGCTTGTCATTTTGTTGCGCGTTTGTTGTCATTCTGAGAGAAGCGGCTTTCTGAGGTAAAGAGGTTATTCAGAGTGCGGTTTTCATTGTGGCTTGTTTTCATTCTGATCAGGAAAGATGGCTGTACCGGTGTACCAGAATTCCTCCCACGGAATTCCGCAGTCTCACTCTCTGTGAAGGGGCAGGGATGAATTGTATAGACGGGGATATCTCCTCACAAGCTGGGAGAGCCGTTCCTCTACTCCTTCCATGACAGCCAAACGTCAAATGACAGCCCAAACTAAAACAAGACTGCAGAACAAGCATATCCATGGCAACGCACGAGCATTCTATCAAGCTATCCAATCACATTTGAGCGACAATATGTGACGGAGTCAGCGACATAAGAAAAATATGTTGGTGCGTGACAGCCCTTTTATTTATGAAAAAGTGTTGCCCATGACGTCAAAAGTGTCGAGCGACGGTTTTAAAAGTGTCCCTCGACGAAGCATAAATTGGGCTTAAGTATAAATTGAGGAACTCCCACTCTCTCTAGGTCATCCTACACTCAGTTGATTGTAGGTCAATGAGAACTTCTGGAAACAAGCTATGATATTCGTGGTCACCAATGAGAATCCGATCGGATTTTGTATCAGAGGTTGATTGGCCCGTGCAGATAGTGGGCGGTACAGGGAGGCTGTTTGGCCTCTGATTGGCCCACGGCTTTCCACTTTTCAAGTAACAAGTCCTACACTCGTGCGAGCTGTCGGTACCATCTCTGGACGACTCTCTCTGAAAAGCAGTGAAGAGTTGACAGTGTGGTTTCTGGTATAGGGATGATGATGATGATGATGATGTTGATAATGATGATGATGATGGTGGTGGTGGTGGTGGTGTTGATGATGATGATGATGATGATGATGATGATGATGGTGATGGTGATGGTAGTGATGATGATGGTGACGACGGCGGCGGCGGTGATGATGGTGATGATGATGATGATAATGGTGGTGGTAATGAAGGTGATGGTGATGATGACTGTGCAGCGTTGTGGAGGGATTTGCATGGGGGAGTGTACAGACTGCAGGTGTGCTCGTTTCCCAGAGCTGTGGGATTGGATGGGATTTACATGGCGAGGCGCTGAGGAGCAACTCTGTTCTTATCTGCCTCAACATACCTCGCTCACAGACACAAACACACAGACATGTGCTGCAACCTGACCATGTACATTCTCTCTCTCTCTCTCTCTCTCTCTCTCCCTTTCTCTCTCACACACACACACGTTCTCGCTCACCCTCTAGCTCTCCCTCAACTCGCATTGATAGACTATCACGGGGACCACCTTGCTATGCATTCAGTCTTTCTGCAAAGCTGCTGGCACAATACATATGACGGGATTTACAACCCGTCCAGGTTAAGTGATTAGCAAAATCACATACCATAGGGCATATTAAATACAGTACCATCGGGCATAATACTGTGACTGTTACACACAGGAAGTCTGCTTTCACCTTAACCACTAGAGGGCAACACCCCTCATAAAAGGCGCTTCTATCACTGGTCCTTCTCATTCAGAGTATATCACTGTTTATCTGCTCATAAACACTTGAAGAGAAATACAGCTTTCTATCTGCTTCTTCTTCTTTCGTGTGTCATCATCAGATGTCCAGCTCAGTAGCGTATAGCCACGCCCTCGTCTCAGGTCTTTCCTCTTCGGAGGAGATGACGACAGCCTTCACGTGGCCTCCTCCGTGAGTAGCAAGAAATGGTGCAAGACCAGCTTGCAAAACTAATGTCGCCAACCAGTCATCATTTCTATCTGCATTTCTATCTATCCAGTATTTCCACCAGTGTTCAGACCTCAACAGGCTCTCTGCTTCCTCTCCTCCAAAAAAGGGATTCCATGCACAAATACAGGTCGTAAACTTGTTGTAGCCTAAGATCAGAGCGTGATGATGAAGTGTTGGAGAACTGATAGGATTAGGATAAGAGTTGTGTTGATGTGAGATGCAATCCAGCTAAATTCAAGTGTATAGACTGACCATTGAACAACTGGCAACTGTTTCTCTGTTGGATCGATTCCATAGACTGTGAACATTGCAGCAAAGGAACATTCATTGAATTCATGGCTGAGAGAAAAAGCTAAATGGCAATGCAAGGTCAAATATCAGTCTCCTTAATAATGTTGAAGTATATTCATTTGCTCTATGGTTATGTTGTTGACCCTCTGTTAAGTGAGTTATCGACCTCTTTTTGGCTCCAATCAGAGAACATGCTGGTTAAAAAGTTTGGAGCAGACAGACATTAGCGGGATAACATGATTTACACTTAAGCTAAATGCATTCAGAAGACTTTTAGCAGACTCTCTGTTCCAAAGTAATTTAAGAACTTTATTCAAACCCTGACAACCGTTAAAACAGCTTTGGATAATATACATCTCTGCTTTCTTTGTATTAATTGGAAATGTACATCATGTTTGAAATGGTCTCTCTCTGCTGTAAACAGTGAATGTTTTGTCCTCCGGGTGTGTGTTGGTGCAGTGGATGGAACATTGAATGCAATAAAAGTATCATTAAAGGATTCATCAAAAGAACATTAGGAAGATAGGTGGAAATTGATCAGTAGGGAAAATTATGTGGACCAACACTGACAGGATTAAAACACTGACTTTTAAAGATGAATTAGAGATGTTTGGTGTGTGTGTGTGTGTGTGTATTGGTGCATGTGTGGGCAAGTGTCTGTATACCTCTGAATGTGTGCGTGTGTTTGTGTGTGTGTGTGGGGGGGGGGGTAGGTAAGTGCATACATGTATGTGCATAGTATTATAGGTGTACTCTATGTGTGGGCAGGTGTGTGTGTGTGTGTGTGTGTGTGTGTGTGTGTGTGTGTGTGTGTGTGTGTGTGTGTGTGCACATGTGCATGTGTGTGTGTCTGAGAGTGCAATCTCTTTCAGGCTCCTAATAAATATTTTTTCTTTAACCTCTGCAGAAGGTGACATCAATCACTTTCTTAGTGAGAGTTCACATTCCACCTTGAGAGTGCCTCGCCCCTATTTTTTTGATCAATATTAATGGTTGTCCAACTTACTTAGCCAAAGCTATTTCACACTTGGTCAGCCTTGGTATGAGAGCGTCTCTAGGGCTGTATATTTATTGGGGTCTTCCTAAATATTTTCAAGCTCCCACATGGCTAAGCAAAGCCTGCCATGAGTGCTAACGCACAATGAAATCTTACAGAAGTCATGTATGTTATTTCCACGCATCGAGTATCACTTACTAACTAATAGGCCACTGCTTTAAGCAGGTTCGGAGATAATTCTAATTGGTAAATGTCCATTAACGTCTTCCTGTTCTGCCTCTCTGGTTGAATCGCGCACAGACATCTTTCTCTGACCCAGGGGTGGGGATCCTGGGGGGATCATAAATAAATAAATATTTGAGATAATTAAAATTGTCCCCCTCCCAATATTTAGATTGGGGTAGTGGCATTCAAATGACCATACAGCCGCATAGGAAGATGTCCCCCCCAAAAAATACTCTTGCAAAATTTCAATGTAAATGTCCCCCCCCCCCCAAAGTTGGATACAGATCCCTGCCACTGCTCTGACCAATATTTAACTTTGCTAAGAGGGCAAAAAAATCTGTCCTCATGCTTGTGTAGAGAAATGAAAGAAACCTATATCAGCATACAATACATGGGAAGTCAAATGTCGTTTGGTGCTAAATATGTTTCACAGGGCCATGTTTTCTAACATTGGTGACCCAGCTACACGTGGACGTCTTCAAAGTAATTTGCACATATCTACCTGGTGTAGATTCACCCACAGGCAAGAAGAGACACAGTCTGGTGCAGCCTTTACGTGGGCAACACCACACACTTCCCAGTGACTGTGAGGAGAGCTAAAATGGAGATTTCACAGCAAAGCCCTGAAAATGACATTTTTCAGACCATAAACTCGGAAAAGTGGCTATGATCCAGACAGTCGTTATCCTTCACTCCATTTGGTCTAGCCTTGTTTGGTCTATCCCTCTGCCTTGTTTAATACTGTAAAAAAATAAAAAAGGCAAGGCAAGTTGATTTGTGTAGCACATTTCAGCAACAAGGCACTTCAAAGAGCTTTACATGAGACATTAAAAGCATCAAGACAAAGTGCAACACATAAAAGGTCATATAAAACAACAAAACCAAAAAAGGACAGTTTTCTTTATCACATACTGAAACCTTTCTCTCCACTCTCTTACGTACAATGTCCTTCTGTATAGTTGCTCGCTGGCTTTTCACCAGTGCCTCAAAAATCCTTTCTGAGCAAGGGGCCTCATCAGCTGTCAGTGGCCTACTGTTGTGTTACTAGGCACAAAAAACACACATCTACACACACAAGCCCTCGGCCAAGTGATAGATATAGCATTTACTATTCCATCCCTATCTCTAAATGGCCCGTTCAGCGAGCTGCCCGGCTGTCTTAACCTTGAATAGGAGAGCTGGCAGGAAGGGCACGGAAGCCATGGAACCCACTTAGTATCCAAAATAGGGGATGAAAGGCTTGTCTCTCAGACTTGAACACAGCATAACCACTAAGCACAGGGGGGGTAGGGAGGGTAGAGAGAGACACAGAGAGAGAGAGAGAGAGAGAGAGAGAGAGAGAGAGACAGAGAGATAGAGAGAGAAAGAGAGAGAGACAGAGAGCGAGAGAGAGAAAGAGTGAGAGACAGAGAAACAGAGAGAGAAAGAGTGAGACAGAGAGAGATAAAGAGAGAGAAAGAGAGAGAGACAGAAAGCGAGAGAGATAGAAAGAGAGAGAGACAGGGCATGAGAGAGAAAGAGAGAGATAGAGAGAAATTTATCTCCCTGAACCCCAGAAACTGCCATACCTATGTGGAGAGAAAAATCTATGTGCAATATTAGTTGCAAAATATGTTGACTGTTGTCATACATTAAGAGAAGCTAGTTTCTGATCTGTAAGAATGTAATAATAATAATAATAATAATAATAATAATAATAATAATAATAATGACTTTTATTCATATTATTATTATTATTACCAGCACCCCATCAGAGCCGGCCTTAACCATCTTGGGGCCCGTTTCAAGAGCAAATAAATCCATGTATACTCATGTTATTGGTGAAATCGCGTTATTTTGAACCATGTAAACGCTTTAATCAAATTATCACCTAAATCTGGTTATTCACAATAATCAGACTATTGCTTGCATGTAAACGGGGTCACTGACGGGGTCACTGACTCCTCAACATCAGGGGCTGGGTTACCCTTGGACACATTCTCCACCAGAACTACGCTCTCATCTAAACCCTCAGGCTCTGGTTCTTTTTCTAGATGTGGACTGAGTGGAGCTAAAGAAACCTCAATGCTCCTCGGTGGAGTTGGAGCAGGATGATTCACACAAATCCTAATGTCTACTCTGTTGACTCTCTTGACCGGTCCTCCCTCTGTTAGCTCAACTGTGTAAGTGCTGCCAAGCACCTCCACAACCCTGTACACCGTTGGCTTCCATGCATCCTGGATTTTATTAAGGCCTGCCGGCCTGTTCCTTAGGTAAACCAACTCGTCAACATCAATCCAGGGACAATAAACTTTGTCTCTTTGTAAGGTGATGCGCTCAGCAGCTTTCTGCTCTGAGTGTTCTTTGGCTCTGGCATGTGCTTCTTTCAACCGTCTCTGATGTATGGCTAACCTGTCATGCCTTCGGTTCACGGTTTGCTCTTGTCCCAGCAAAGCATCCACCGGCAAGTGAGGATCAAGACCGAAGAGTAAATAGTAAGGAGAATATCCCGTCGTTGAGTGGGGCGTCACGTTGTACGCATACACTAACTATGGCATGTAATGTCCTATTGAAACGCTCACGTTGTGCGTTTCCAGTAGGATGGTGAGGTGTGGTTCTGCTTTTCTTCACTTCATACAGTTTGCAAAGCTCTGGTATGACCTCACTCTAAAAATGTCGCCCCTGATCCGAGTGTAGCCGCTCCGGAACCCCATATTTCATGAACCATTCCCTCAACAGCACCTTTGATGTTGTGTTGGCCTTCTGGTTGCGGGTAGGAAAGGCTTGAGTGAACTTAAACGTAAAAACATCAGTTATTACCAGGACATTTTCACGCCCATCAGTTGCAGGCTCAAGCACGGTGAAATCCATAGCAACCACTTCCAATGGTCTTGATGCCAGGAATGATTTCATAGGGAGGTGGATCTTAGGTTGAGGCATTTTAGTGAGGACGCAGCGCTGACATTTCTTCACATACTGCTCCACAGCCGCATACATTCCCACCCAAAAGCATCTCTCTCTTACAAGCTGCAATGTGGGCTCTAGGCCTTGAGCAACTATACAAAAGTGAGAGTGGAGAGAGAGGTTTCAGTATGTGATAAGGAAAAATGTCCTTTTTTAGTTTTGTAGTTTTATATGATGGCCCATGGTGTAATGTACACTAGCACCTGATTCTTCATGCAGGTAGGCAACAGGATCTGAAAAATCTCACATTCACATTCTGCGTCACACAAACTAGTAGGCCACCACGCTCCTGGATCTGGTTCCAATGCTTTACTAAGGACAGAACAGGTTTGGACAGAGCTTTCCTCTCCCCATCATTCGGCTTTCTTTTCTGATCCCAAAAGGTTCTGAATACACCAAGCTCTGGGTCCTGCAGCTGGAAATCTTGTACCTCTTCCTTAGAATAACCAGGCAGTGTTGGTTTGTTCCCTTGGGTCAAACTACTAGCAGCACTAGAGCCCGCTTCCATGGCTCGGATCTGTCTAACCTTACAGCTTTCGAGTCCAGCCGTGACCAGCACTGGGTCATAGGGTGCTCCACGACTGATCACACTGCAAATGGCCACACACCCATCAAACTCAGCATCTTCAGAGAGGGGTTCCGGCTACCCTGCAAATGGCTGCCTAGAGAGAGCATTGACTGCTGCATTGCTCCGGCCTGGGTGATACTGCACGTCAAAATCAAACACTGATAGTTGTGCAACCCATCTCTGTTCGATGGCTCCAAACCTGGCTGTTTTGAGATGACACAGAGGATTGTTGTCGGTTATCATGGTGAATTTGGAGCCCAGCAAGTATCCATGAAACGTTTCCACTACTGCCCATTTAAGAGCAAGAAGCTCCAATTTCATGCTACTGTAATTCCTGTCATTCTTTTCAGCATTTCTCAGTCGTCGGCTTGCATATGCTATCACTCGCCTCACATCTCCTTGCTGCTGGTACAGAACAGCTCCTAGGCCATGACTGCTTGCATCGGTCTCTACAATAAAGGGTTGAGTGAAATCAGCGAAACCAAGCAGAGGTGCACTGGTTAGCTTTTCCTTGAGCACCTCAAAGGCTGTTTGACATTTGTCTGTCCACAGCTGACTAAGCATGTGATTCATCTTACTAGGACTGCCTGCATTTAGACATAGGTTTACTACATCATGAAGTGGGCTGGCTATCTTTGAGAAAGATGAGATAAACCTTCTTTAATAACAACATAAGCCAAGATAAGATCTCAAGTCCCTCACGGTAGATGGTACCGGCCACTGCATAACAGCATAGATCTTCCCTGGATCAGTTCCTATTCCGTCTGCAGATATTTGATGTCCCAAAAACGTTACTTCCTGTTGAAGGAAATAAAATTTTTCTAGTTGTATCTTGAGGCCAGTCTCTTTCAGTCGTTTCAGTACTATGTCGAGCCTCTCTAGATGATCCTGGAAAGTCTGAGAGTAGACAAGGATGTCATCCAAGTATACAAGCAAAATCTGGAAAACTATATCATTCATTGTAGCTTGCATCAATCTTTGGAAAGTCGCTGGCCCATTGCAGACTCCAAATGGCATCCTAAGATATTCATGTAATCCAAACGGTGTGGAGAAAGCCGTCTTGTGCCTATCACATTCTTCCACTGCCACCTGGTGGTAACCACTTGCAAGATCAAGTGGGAAAGAACCGTGCCCCTTGAAGAGCATCAAAAATCTCATCTATGCGTGGTAGAGGAAACGCGTCTTTCTTTGAGTCCCCGATAATCCACACATCCATCTGCCTTTCGTACCAGTAGTACCGGGGATGCATATGCACTATTTCTCTCTTATGACACCTTTCTTTAGTAGCTGGGATATGTGCTCGTTGACTTCGCTATACTGGTTGGGCGGGATGCGTCGGTATGGCTGGGTGACAGGCTCCTCATCGACCAAGTGTATTTCATGCTTGACCTCATCAGTGTAACCAAGGTCTTAATCTTCCACTGCAAAGGCATCCATGTATCTGCCCAGCAAGGCTCTCAACTGTGTCTGCTGTTCATCACTACCACCAATGTCAAGTTTGTCCAAATATGACTGCAGTTTACTGTGAGTGTGCTCTTCTTTGGCATCAACACTCACTTGTTCCATGCTGGCTGTAATGCGCTTAAACCTCACTTGACACTGTTCGCCATCCACACATTCCACCTTTGAGAGGATACCCAGCCGGGTCCTAGGCAAGAGCCTCAAGTCTTCTTGTGAAAGATTCAACACTTGCACTGGTACTACGTGACGATGAGAATCAATGAGCATAGGGATAACTAGAAGGCCCTCAGGTAACTGTGCGCTTGCTGGTTCAAACAACATCTGATCATCCTCAGCAGTGTTGATAGGCCTATTTACCATGATGACCAGCTATATGCACTGGGTCTTTACCAGCCACTCTGACTAGAACTTATTTTGTCAACCATACACTTCTGCACTTTCTGAAAAGCATCCCTCCACTCTGAATCTAAAGTTCCACCTATGGTGGTGTCGAACTCTGCATGGACTAGCTGCCTGCATTGACTAATGATGTTCATGCCTATCATGCCTGGTACAGTCTTGTCAGCACTCTGGAAGTCTTTCGCCACTAGGAAACCACACTTTGGAATCTTCAGGCCCATTGTCTCTACCTCTAGTTCCAAGTAACCAAGGTAGGGTATCTCGAGCCCATTAGCAGCTGTCAGCCTGAGCCAGCCAGCAGTAGACAACATATCCTCGTCCTCTCCCCCCAGGCATTCTCTAAAGAATTGTTCAGTAATTGTGCTCACTTGACTACTGTACCTGTGTCCAACAGGCATGGGACTGTAACTCCTCCAACCCTAATCTCAACAACTGGACATGTTCCTACAGCACGCTGCAGTAACTCGCCAGGCGACGGCTGTACATTCTTTGAGTCTACAGTGTTTCCCCGAATTGCCTGACTCACTACAACCCGGGGGTGGCATTTCCCTGTGTGTTAGAGGGGGAGGACTCTGGCACTCATAAGCCTTATTTCCACTGTCGTGCCGAACCGATACCGTGCTCAAACTGCGCCACTCCGGACCCGTGGGAACGGTTACAGTGTCTGTTTCCACCTCTCGGGCTGTTGCGTTCCACGGAATGTTGTTGTCGGTTGCCATGGTAGTTTGTTTTGTCTTTTCACATTTCTACTAAATAACGGTTCTGCTTCACTCAGTACGGTTAACCAACCGTGCCATGGGAACGGTTCTGCGAACGGTTCTGGGCCCAACCGGTCCCATGTGGAAACACCGTCGGAGCGGTTACCCTGCGTGCTCAGAACGGTTCGGCACGACAGTGGAAATAAGGCTTTAGACTACGCTGGGGGCAGCTCGTTGCAATATGGCCTTCTGGCACTTGAAACATATCGGTTGCCCATCCTCAGTAAACTCTGGCTGAGGCCCAAGCCTAGTTACGGTTGCCCTAGCACCCACTCTCTGAGCAGCAAGATCCTTCATTGCTTGGGTTAACTCACTAATGGCCACTCCCTTGTTCCGCAACCACTTTAAGGATATCTTCTAGAGTAACCGATTTCTGTTCACTCGCTTGAAGAGCTGCACATTGCGCTTGGCTACTGCTACCTTTTGACTTGGATGCTTTTACATTCACTGACGGCTCTTCCATGGTCCATAGGTAAGCCTCCTCATTCACTGACCTGGTCCTTGTTAGTATCATCATGCAACCGTACTTCCTCTAGAGCTGCCCCTCTAAGAAGAGAAATCACAAAGTCAAACTCATCCGGATCAGACTGGTTCCTTGCTCTAAGCACATGTTTAACCTCTTAAATGAAGTCATCAACAGATCTGCCATCTTTCTCAAACGCTTAGTTCACACGGCAGGTCTTAATGCTCAATTCCGATTTTTTACACAGATCCGATTTTTTTGTTTAGCTGTTCACATGACTTTTTAAATGTAACCTATATTTGACATATATTTGAATGCTGTGTGAACAGCCCACGGCCCTGAACAGACCCGCATACGCAGAAGAACAATAACAAAGACGTCAGGACGTCACGCGCAGCGAACTGTTTACGGAAGTAAATGTTGTTCTATTAATACATCCATGATAACGTTACAACCACAACTGAAGTTAGCCTTTATGGGTTGATTTTCAAGTAGGCTATTTGTGTAGTGGAAGCCGGCGACGGCATGAGCAAATAATAATGAGAAGAAGGATGAGGATCGTCTTGTGACGTCAACGATCTAGAGACGTTAAACGCGACATGACTGTTCAGACGGCGGGCGCGTTGCAAAACATCAGACATGTATCCGATATAATACCACCTCTGAAAGCGACCCAGGTTGGATTTAAAAAAAATCAGATTTCATGTGACTTGCGCTGTTCAGAAGGTCATGAAAAAATCTGACCTGAGTCGCATGTAGGCAAAAAGATCGGATTTGGGTCACATTTCCCTGCCGTGTGAACTAAGCCAAAGTCATCACTAAATGGAGAAATGTGACGTTCTCTTGGTACATGGATAAATGACCTATTAGACTCTTTAGTCAGTGTCCGGTATGAACCCGGTATGTTCTGCTCACATTAGCTATGAAGGACGGTGCGTGGCATGCACCAATGGAATCCGCTGCCCTCCAACACTCTAAACTTCAAAATCTGCCATATGCGGTACCCTAAACACTTTCATCCCGTAATTGCTACGTCTCTGTAACACTATTTCGACATTACCTGTTACAACCCAACCGGGCAGAGTAGCCAAATGTGCCTGGGACCCCAGAAGCAGAGACGGAGACCCGAACAGGTTTCAACAGTTTAATGAAACAATAACTCAACTGGCCTAACGTGTGTGTGAGTGTGTGCGTGGTCAAAATGTCGATGGGATGGGTACTAGACTATGTGTGTGTCTTGCACGTGTCTAAGTGTAACCTATGTGTGGTGCAAGTGTAAATGTAGGGCAGCGTGTTGGAAATGTGCTGCGGAACTAAAACTAACGAGGGAGAGTCCGAGAGGGGGAGTCCGGGAGGTAGTCCAGGGTAGAGAGCAGGGGGGGAGGTCCGTCCGAGGGGATCCGGGGTAGGGAAGCACGGGGGGGGGTTCCAGGGGTAGAAACAAGAGGGAGGTTGGGAGGAGCGAAGGAGTAGGAGCTTGGAAGGGGAGTCCGATGGAGGGCACGGGTGGAGCTGGAGACACAGGGCTTACGCGGGAGGGAGCCTAGGAGGAATGGAGGAGAAGACAGGCTTAGGGTGATCAAAAAAGGTAGAGCAAACAATTCTCAAGGGGGGGGCTCAACAGCAGACTTCCACTAACCACAGTAGTCAACGTTCAAGTGCCCGACGTCTGTCTTCCGCAGCCTTAAATAGTGCTGAGCCCAGGTGGTGATTGGCATCAGCTGGCCTGATTGTAACCGTCCACACCTGCTGCGGAAGGAGACGCCAGGCCCAACCTCAAGGGTGACGTGCTGAGTGGGACTGGGAACGTGACCGCGACTGGCTCGGGCGTGGGGGCACAACATTACCTTTACTTTGACAGAAACTCTAATAATGCTTCCTTCCACTCCACTTACAAAAGGCTGTTCAACGATTCGGCAGCTATTCTCTATCTTGCACGCTCTCTCTACCTTGCAACTGAGCAACTCTACATACCCTGCAGGCTCACGTCATTTAAAGGAACATGCACCTAATTTGGCACCTCAGCCTAACGTACCCTGTAACTTGTCAAAACCCTTTTAGAATGTACAATATCTGAATAGTAATTATATAAGAAGTCTATGTATATGTAAATATAAGTAGTAGGTATAAGACTGATTTATACAGATGTGGGAACATAAGAATGTAACTTGACCCGCGGTATTCTAACAGGCGCTTTACGTCATTCCGCACCACCGCTCGCCTGCCCATAGGGGCGCAGTAATACCACTCATTGACCCATTGCTGGCTCGCACATTAGATTAGCCTACCGTTCTCAAACTCCTTGTTGTCTGTCTGGTTGTAATTTAATTATTACGAACAAAGCCTATCTATTTATAGTTTCTATCTCTGTAACTGTCGCCGGGTCTATATCTGTTAACTGTCGGGACAAGTAGAAGTTTAATACATTAGGCAGAGTGTTCTCATATGGAACATGGCATCAGGACGAGGAAGATGGCTAACGGAGATGACCAGAGATGTGTTTGAAATGGTTCACTCACTCCCTACTCCCTATTACCATGGATGTATTGAGTGCGACTCATAGTGAACTACATGGGGAATGATTTAACAGTTTTGGGACACTACATGGAATATAACTGCGTAAGATATTCATGACTCAAACAAGCAGACGCGCCGATCACTGATGGCAGCAGGTTGAAATATCAGGTAATATTCAGGTTCCATGTTTAGTTGAATGATAAATCCCATATAAATGGTTGGAATTCTAATGATGTGCAAGTGTGATTTTATCAACTTAATGCTGTCTGCTAATAGCAGGCTGTGAAGCTGCACGATAAGACCGTGATAGCACGTTAGCTCACGACAGCAGCTTCCATAATATTAACGGTAGCTGTCGGTGGCTAAAAAGCAGATATCTAACTTTACAACGTTGATTCCTGTAGCTATTTTGATGCTATAAGTTCAACTTCTGTTTCTCGGGCAGGAACGGAGACGAACTCGCATTAGCAGCAAAGCAGCTAGAGGAATGATCGCGCGGTCTCTTTAGCCCTGAGGCCATCAGGCAGGCAGCAGGAGGTCGTTGAAGGCTTTATATATTATTATGATATTATGTCTAATAATACATTCGTTGAAAGTACACAGGCTGATCTACTATACGGAATTGGACCGAGGAGTGTTCTCATATGGAACTAGGCTGCGCGCCCGCCCGCGACAAGAGCTGAATTGTAGTCAGCTTGCCCCGCTGCGCGCAGGACGCGTGCGTCCCCCGCTCCGAGCGAGAACGCAGGAGGAATGTCGCTCCCCGTCTGAAACGGCCTCGACTCCTGGAATCCCAAGGTCTTTCATATTGAAATTCTCTTGATGGTCTCGGGAGTTGAGACGTGTTAAGGGAGTGCATCAGTCGTGAGCCTTGACAGTAGGCTACCAGCCTGCGCTGCGCTCAGAACAAAGTTGGATGAATGGATGGACTTTTTGGAATCCTGGAAAATGTTTATTGCGCTCTAAAATCATGAAAGCATAAATGTAAAAATGCAGCAACAGAAGTAGTCTAGATGAGATGGTGGTTTAAATGAATGGCAACACATAAATTCAATGGCCGGTCATGGCAAAGCACCCGCTAACGCAGGCTACCCCCCTCTATGAAACCGGTTCATCCAGTTTATTTGAATATAAAATAATTTGGGGGGGGGGGTTACAATAGTCTAGTCCAGGTTCGCTGGAGGACCTGTATTTTCAGTGTTTGCTGGTAGCGGACTGCATCGATCAATGCAATGACTCTCCATGTTTTTCAGTTTTATCATTTTCATCAACAAAACATCATTTTTACAACCATGTCTCATTGATTGGGAAGGCATTTAGAGCTGCCGGTCTATTAGCCTACATTCGGACTCAGAGGATGACATAACTGTTTATTGAGAAACAATTGGCTATATAAAGAAATACCACAATGCATGTAGTCTAGATATATTACAACGTTAACCCACACCCTAACACTGGCATTCATTGACGTCACCATGACCTAGTTGCATTTGATTACTACATTATGGTCGATTAGGCTACATTAGGCTACATTAGCAAATACGTCGATGTTGCATTTACAGGACAATACAGGCTAATCGATTGGGCCTATACAATTTTCACAATGAATGGAGGCCAAGCAATTTGTTTTCCATGGAATGGAAGCTAAAGACAATGCAAGAGCCATGAGCCGTTTTATGAAGTATAAATTAGGCTTTATAGCGCCCATATTATGACGAGACTTGAATATAACGAGACAGGCTATTGAACAGGTTTATGTCAGTAATGACGCAGAAGTTTGTACTTACCTACTATTTTAAACCTCGCCGCAGATATGGGCAATATAAGCATATTAATTCATTACAAATGTTCGTTTAAAACTCACTGAGGGACACCCTCAATTTATCCGTAGCCTAAATCGACGCAAGCCCTTAGCCCTATTTAACATAGCCTTCTGAGACCAGTAGATGACGTAGCCTATGCTATGGAAAGAAAAGGCCTACTGTAGCCTTATGCCACTCTGCTGCTGTAACACCCCAAATCACCAGTGGCGATTGGTAGTTATGTTATCGTAATATAGCAAAGACAAATACATAAGTAAAACTTATGATCAGGCTAGCCAACGTTAACCCACACCCTAACACTGGCATTCATTGACGTCACCATGACCTAGTTGCATTTGATTACTACATTATGGTCGATTAGGCTACATTAGGCTACATTAGCAAATACGTCGATGTTGCATTTACAGGACAATACAGGCTAATCGATTGGGCCTATACAATTTTCACAATGAATGGAGGCCAAGCAATTTGTTTTCCATGGAATGGAAGCTAAAGACAATGCAAGAGCCATGAGCCGTTTTATGAAGTATAAATTAGGCTTTATAGCGCCCATATTATGACGAGACTTGAATATAACGAGACAGGCTATTGAACAGGTTTATGTCAGTAATGACGCAGAAGTTTGTACTTACCTACTATTTTAAACCTCGCCGCAGATATGGGCAATATAAGCATATTAATTCATTACAAACGTTCGTTTAAAACTCACTGAGGGACACCCTCAATTTATCCGTAGCCTAAATCGACGCAAGCCCTTAGCCCTATTTAACATAGCCTTCTGAGACCAGTAGATGACGTAGCCTATGCTATGGAAAGAAAAGGCCTACTGTAGCCTTATGCCACTCTGCTGCTGTAACACCCCAAATCACCAGTGGCGATTGGTAGTTATGTTATCTTAATATAGCAAAGACAAATACATAAGTAAAACTTATGATCAGGCTAGCCAACGTTAACCCACACCCTAACACTGGCATTCATTGACGTCACATGACCTAGATCGTTATGGTGCCCTTCTGTTTCGTGCCATCCTAACCCGTGGGACTTATCAGGCCTGGGTGCGGAACACCAACTGGGATGGTTCACGAGGCAAGCAGGCCTTGCCACAGAACGTCCGGAAATGCATCACAGATGCAGTTCTCCTAAGATGCCCCACCTTCACCAACATGAAACAGCTGAAGAACCGAATCAACGAGATGTTGCGCTCTCGTCGGAGTTCTATTTCAAGGGCTCTTTTTCGCAGTTGAGCTGGCTGTATGGGGCAAGAGAGGACTGTAAAATACAGTACTGTATTACAGGATATACAGTATGCATTTGGTACTAGGATTAAGGCATTTTATTTTGTGTTTCTATATCAATGACATGCATGTGTGAAATTTTTTTGCAAATAAAAAAAACGGAAGAAAAAAAACATTGACCAACGGTATCTTATTTCAAAATATCTTGCTGCACTTACCATTTGTATTGTTCACGCTATAATGGCCATATGGTATTACCATACCATCTGAACACACCCTGTCCCCAGGAGAAGTTCTAGTCATTGTTTCATTGTTAGCGATGATTTGATTGTTCAATGGATATCATTCGGTCCTTGGTCGCGAAAGCCTATTAGCCTACAGTATAACGACGCACACTGAAAGTAGGCTATACCAGTAGCGAAATAAAAGACAGTCTACAGTCTACTGTAGATATAAAAATACATTGATTGCAAGGTGCATAGCCTGAATAAAGGCAGAACGTGAGACAGGGAATCCATTCTAGTACAAGGCTACTGCGTGCGTGCAAGACTGAGTGCGTTCACATTTTCCATTTCCAAACGGTTTTCCACCTCACCTAATTTCGCTGTTGATTGGTTTCAGCTAACGTTAGATTATAGTAGCCTAGGTACAGTACTAGATATTTATTTAAACCGAAAATGGATTTTAGTAAATTAATCATCATTCCATTGTTATTCCAGAATCAAATGACAACCGCTTTCATGATACTTTTGATCCTAACAGAAAGAGAAATACATCTCTAAGTATCTAAGTTAATATAGGCATATGAGAACGCATCATTTTGTACGGTAGGCTAGGCCTATGCGTCTTGTAATTGTAGCCTACTGTACAAAGTAAGGCGTTCTATAGGCCCTATTGAATTTATTTTATAGCCTAAGTAGACAGTAGATAGACAGTTCGCGTCTGGGGAGGCTCTGCGTCTCTCCACCAGTCCCCAGCGAGTCCCAATCAATAATACATATTTATAATAGCCTACATAGCGCGAAACTGTGCATATAATAGGCTGTAGCCAGCGCGAAACTGCGCATTCCCTATAGCCGTTCATTGAACAGCTGGCGGCCGGTATAAATAAGATATGCACAAGATAGTTAATGTCCGGATATGATTGGCAATGAGTGATCTTTACTCATGGCGACTATTTCAATTTTGTATGGATCCACACCTCCGATCAAGCTTATTTTGTCTTTGTATTGTGCTGAAGCCATATAGCCTACTGCGCTCAGACTTGGCTACATTAGCTGGTGCCCTGGCTTCAAATTTACTTCCGGGGTTTACGAGTAGCCTACCAGTTGAATGCGTTCCAGAAACAAAACGCAAAACCCTCACGTTCACCACATCTTTACTAACAAATATATTTACAATACTGTTATTTTGCGCATTTGACCTAACAGCCACCACGTCTTGACCCGACGTCAGTTGCCGAGATAGATAGGCTACTGTAGGCCTAGATATATTATAGGTGTTCGTAATAATTAAATTACATCGAGATGGATAAAACATGTGTTTGAGAACAAGGTAATAATAACAATTAAACGTTATTTGTATAGCCCCTTTCATACAGATACCTTAAGCTCAAAGTGCTTTACAACAGAGCATTTAAATTAAAGAATTTGAAATTTAATGATGCTTCATTCGTAGACTATAGGAGAAAAACAGAGCCCAGCCTGCTAAATCTACTCAAAGACGCCACCTGGCGGTGGTGCATCACTAAAACGAAATAACACCCGTCTGAAATCCCACGAGATTTCCAACGGGATTTCCCTGCCAAATACCGCGACGTGAAATGCTGCAGCAAGTTACATTTCTAACTTCCAACATCTGTATGTATATGTTGTAATTACATTGTACACATACATTCACATACATTTTTAGTCTAGGTACACACAAACACGTAATTACATACACATAACTACTGATACTCACTCTGCAGGGCTGGGTATGGGAGCTGAACACGCAGCAACCCAGACCCTTCACTGTCGGATACACCATCATCTTCATATTCAACTTTTAGCTTATGCTTTTTCTTTAGTTTATTTAATTGTTTATTTGTTTATTTTCATTTTCTTGAGTTAAAGGTATGATATGTTATATGTGGATTATTTCCCCCATCTAGTGTCTAAAGATAAGAACTGCAACAACACAGTGTATTGGTTGGCAGGTTCGTTACAACCTGCAGATCGGGTCAAGCGAGCAGACAAGCCAAGTTACATGCCACAAAATGCCAGCGAATGCACTGTTTCAGTCATACTGTGATACGATCTTCACTCCGAGAGGAACACAATGTTACACTAATCAGTAATCACAATCAAGTTTTTCAGAGTGCCATGTAATAAGTTATGTTAGATGCTGTAGTGTGGAGATAGCGTTAGGTCTGGCTATGCAGATTCCGAGAAAGATGGAACGTTAGCTAGCTAAGTTAGCAAGCTAACGTGAGCTAACGATAGCTAGTTAGCTAGCTTACCGGTCTAGTAGAAAAGTAGCCATGTCACCATGCAACTTTATCCCATGAAACTCCATAAACTCCATCCAACGAGCAAAGGCTGGCCCGATATTTATCAGAGTTTTGCACCTTCTTTGGTCACTGAGCTTTTGAGATTCGTATCGCAAGGTTTGCCGGGGCTCAGGCGGAGAAGCAGGACGACGAAACACGGCCATTTTACCAAACGTTTAGCTGAAAAGAGTGAGCGGAAGTGGACGGAAAAGCTGCACACACACTTGATGATAACCAACATCTATAATGCTGCTAGTTCATGGAAGTATAACGTTAGCTGGCTAGTGGTGAAGCTAGAATACTGTAATACCTGGCAACCCAGCGTGCAGTACCAACACTGTAATACTATTGGCTGGTATGATATCAACAGAGTGTCATTGTCGGTCTGTCAAAATTTCAGAATGTAATAATTTCAGACAAAATATATTTTTTTATGGAAAAGCAATACTTTTACTCTGCAGCCTTCACAAAGCCCTATGGATGTATTATTTTTGGAAAAAAATGTTTATTTTAATCCACATATAACATATTATACCTTTAATTATATTTATTTATTATTTATGTATAAGACTTTGCTTTGGCAATAATGAACCTTCTGTTTTCATGCCAATAAAGCTCATTGAATTGAATTGAGAAAGAGACAGAGAAACAGAGCGAGAGAGAGACAGAGAGAAAGAAAGAAAGAGAGAGGGACAGAGAGAGCTCCAGATCCACCTGATATCAGTTATTACAGTACGACAACCCACGCTCACGCACCCCGCTTTGTGCACCGCTACTCTGCCTAATTTACATCTCAGATACACTGTATCTAACAGGATCCCACAAAATACCGCCTTTGAGTGCAACTGAGCATAAAATAGTTTGGTTGACTGACCACTGATGCGAGATTTTGACTGAAAATGCAATTCTACTTTGAGAATTTAAGACGGTATGCGTGCAGCGTGTGCACATCTTGGCAGCACTATATGCTTGAAAATGCAGTTCAGACGTGAGACAGAAAGGGAATGTCAAGATATATATATATAGAAATATATATATAGAGAAATATATATATATATATATATATATATATATATAGAGAGAGAGAGAGAGAGAGAGAGAGAGAGGCAGCACATAATTACAAAGGCAAACCTACTTTGTGGCCATTTAGTTCTAAAGTAATTCTAATTTCACAGATGTGATCAACCTTGTCGAGCCTTCTCTTTCTCTCTCTCTATCTCTCTATCTCGCTCTCTCTCTCTCTATCTCTTTCTCTCGCTCTCATCTCAAAGTGTTGAAGAAGTGTTAAAAAGGTACTGTATCAGGTCCATACCGTCAACCCTCTCCTCTCCTTATGAATCCATGTCTATTATGTCCGTATAGCCGATAGGCCAGCGAAGCATGGCACTGCAGTTTACCCTCAAAGCTGGCCCTCTATCCCTGAAATATGCTCACTGAATTATTCCATACAATGAAATCCATGCAGTTGTAAACAGATAAGGCAGTGTGACCTGTGAGTAGGGCAATAGCTGAGCTCAGTGGTTAAAACGTCTGACCAGTGACCGAAAGGTTGCTGGTTTGAGACTTGGCCAGGCCACTTGACAATACATTTCCCATTAATAATTGCCTACCATTGTGCCCTTGAGCAAGACACTTAACACTAGCTCATAATTGTAAGATGCCTTGAATAAAAGTGTCTTCTAAATGAGTAAAACGTAAGGAGGATTGTTCTAAATGAGATTTTATAGGCTAATGAGAGTTCTAAATATTGTACCTCTCTACACAGCTGCCTGTTGATTACTGTTGAGGTGGAGGTTAAATAGAAAACTGGTATCTGGCCCCTGGGTGAAACTGTTTTTTTTCTTCCCTCTGGAATATGTAGGGGTGGGACCTATGCCCACCCTCCCATTGCTCTCTGTAAAGCACATTGTGTTGCCTCTGTGTATGAAATGTGCTATACAAATACAGTTTGATTTGATTTGACTATTAGGACCGTTTGGCCATTCTTCCTCACGGTGCTAGCGACATTACCTTTAAGTGCGGCTGCAGGTGTGATCTGTCAGAACCGGGGGTCACGTCGTGAATCAGTGGCCGAGCTCTTTTGACGCTAGGACCCCCGAAAGAGCTTGTGATTAAAGTGTGGCATAACTCTTGTTTAATGGTAGAAAAACAGCGGTCAGGGCTTTGGTATACAGCCTGCCACACGGAACATAAATATTCTACACAGCCGACCCCCCCTCCCTACCCACACACACACACACACACACACACACACACACACGCACAGATGCTGCCTGTTAAAGGTCATTGTGACTTTGAATCATTTTCTGGCTGGCAATTAAAAGGGGAGGAAGGGATGAAGGAATAAAATCCATTGTTTCCATTTGGTTGCATGCCCTCGCGTGGAGAATTTATCTTGCCAGCCCTGGGGCTGTCAACACATTGGGGTTTGAAAAATCCTTGGTCAAACTATTGGCCGCCTCAATCTTTAAGGAAACCCTATTCTTCATCAATGTGCTGCCTCACACATTCCACATTCCCATGGCCCATCACTTCACATAATGCAAATCATTTAGAGAAGAAGACGATCAATTGAACGTATTCAGGAAGCAAAATATGTTGATTGCCATTGGTTTACAGTCAATGAAGGCTGGTGTACTGCATCAGCGCAACACAGTAAGAGCAAATAGCAGGTTGTGATTTCTTTAAAGGGGTATGTTAAGGGGTGATTAGAAGATAGTGACGTTCAGATGGTTCTCCTTCGTCCCTGAGCACAGAGGTGAATAAGTAGAGAGGTGAGGAGGGGTTGAGCCGAGACCTGATCTAGGGTCATTGCTGAGTGCAGACATGACATCCCCTCCATGACCAGCTAATGTACTCTGTCCACACAAACACAGCACCTGCCGCACCTACTGTCCTTGTCTTCCTAAGAGAACAGGGGCTACTGGGTTATCACTAGGAACAATTGACTTTTCCCTCCGAGGATGCAACGAATCGGTTTCTTTTCTCAGGGCGGAAAAAAACCTCCCTAAGGGTATTGAACCAAATCTTCTTTTTTCTCTTCATTAGAAATAAAGGTCTACAGGCTTATCAGCATTCCTCGTTCTCCACCATTTGAGCTCAAATAATTGATTATGTTTAGAAGGCATTAGGTATTGGATGTGCGTCTGAACGAGCCGGCAGAATGAGATATAAATTAAGTTTACGTTTTCCAAGGTGGAGGTAGAGTGACTTCAGAGGGGGAAAAAAAGTGATATTGAGAGAGAAAGACAAGGTTTTATCCTCCCGTTACAAAATGCCCTATATCGCTTTTTTCTGTACATCGGCCCACAAATCCTACTAATCGTGCAGCTGGGCCTCATGCATCCTCATGCATCATTTAGCAGATAGCATTTTTACCATTTTCGTCCCACATTAATATTGTTACAAACGACAGTAAGCTTTTTCAGTTTTGTCCTTACTTCTAAACAAGTTGGTCGCCTCACAAATTGCTCCCCTGACAGAATGTGCATCAACGCGATTTAGCAGGTGGATTTTGTTCAGCTCCAGTTGGTCAGTCAATTACACGAACGGATTTATCTTCATTATCGAGATTGAACTGTTCACTTCTCCGATTGGCTGTCCCCGTATCAGCCCCCAGGGGCCAAACGTCCCGTCAGCATTGACAGAACCATTTTAGAGTACTTGAACTCCACAAGGGGTCAACCCTTAGATAGAACAACACTGGCCATGTTTTTTTTTTGTTACATTCTCTGCTCTACTTGGAACTGAAAGTCTTCTGTGCGTAGAGGGCTCCAACTGTGCCCTCAACCCCCTCTTGGATCCACTCATATACAACTTGGAACATAAACTAAGAAGGAAAAAAGGCTGGAGATGAACTGCTGATGGGAGGATGCAATTTCACTTTGTTGCCGAAATGGAACGTGTTCTTATGAAATGACATAGTTGCAGCTGCCTTACTGTAGCTTCTTCCTGTTCTCTATTTTTAGATGAAGATTACATTTCTCTCCTGACTACACAGCAGGGATCCTGCTTCGCTGTGCCCTCCGCTGACTGCTGTGCCTGGGAGCGTTGTAACCAACAATCTATACCCCTGTACTGAACACGCAAACACAAACACAACATTCACTCACCTACGCACAGTAATGGACTTTAATTGGGGCAGCTGTATAGCTCAGGAGGTAGAGCGGGTCGTCCAATGTTCGGAGGGTCAGCGGTTTGAATCCCGGCTCCTCCTGACTACCTGTCGAAGTGTCCTTGGGCAAAGGCACTGAACCCCAAATTGCTCCCAATGAGCAGGGTGGCACATTGCATGGCAGCTGGCACCATTGGTGTGTGAATGTGTGTGAATGGGTGAATGAGAGGCCTTCATTGTAAAGCGCTTTGGAGAAAGGCGCTATATAAGTGCAGTCCGTTTATCATTTACCTTTAAGAGAGGCCTGTCAACAAAACAACAGGTGGTAGAAAGTCTTATTAGGATACAACTAATCCCACATTAGGTTGAACCTCCCTGCCCTGGGAAAACACCTATAATATCAATGTAGCAACCTTACTTCCCCTCTTCTTCCTGGTCTAATCTCCCACTATCTCTGCTCTTGAGTGATACTGTTATCAGAGCACAACAAGGGACTTTAGCAGATTAAGGGGCTATTAAGAAAATAAATACAGGACCCAGAGACATTTAGCCCGATCAAGATCAAGCATTAAATAATTACAGTAATTCACTTTAAGTTTCTTTTAAGCTGTATAACGATTTTCCCCTCCCTCTCTGCCTCGTACATAAAATTGATCTGAAGAACAGGACAAAACAAACGACCATTAAATTAATTGGAATCCTATCCGGCCCAGTGTACTGCATCTGCTACCTGGGGGATACCGGGAGAGACCAGGGGGGATACCGGGAGAGAACATGGGGGATACCAGGAGAGAACGGGGGGGATACCGGGAGAGAACATGGGGGATAGAGGGAGAGAACGTGGGGGATAGAGGGAGAGAACGTGGGAGATACCGGGAGAGAACGTGGGGGATACCGGGAGAGAACGTGGGGGATAGAGGGAGAGAATGTGGGGGATAGAGGGAGAGAACGTGGGGGATACAGGGAGAGAACATGGGGGATAGAGGGAGAGAACATGGGGGATAGAGGGAGAGAATGTGGGGGATGGAGGGAGAGAACGTGGGGGATAGAGGGAGAGAACGTGGGGGATAGAGGGAGAGAACGTGGGGGGGATAGAGGGAGAGAACGTGGGGGATGGAGGGAGAGAACGTGGGGGATAGAGGGAGAGAACGTGGGGGATACACGGAGAGAACGTGGGGGATACCGGGAGAGAACGTGGGGGATAGAGGGAGAGAACGTGGGGGATAGAGGGAGAGAACGTGGGGGATGGAGGGAGAGAACGTGGGGGATACAGGGAGAGAACGTGGGGGATACACGGAGAGAACGTGGGGGATACCGGGAGAGAACGTGGGGGATAGAGGGAGAGAATGTGGGGGATAGAGGGAGAGAACGTGGGGGATGGAGGGAGAGAACGTGGGGGATAGAGGGAGAGAACGTGGGGGATAGAGGGAGAGAACGTGGGGGATAGAGGGAGAGAACGTGGGGGATAGAGGGAGAGAACGTGGGGGATAGAGGGAGAGAACGTGGGGGGATAGAGGGAGAGAACGTGGGGGATAGAGGGAGAGAACGTGGGGGATGGAGGGAGAGAACGTGGGGGATAGAGGGAGAGAACGTGGGGGATACACGGAGAGAACGTGGGGGGATACAGGGAGAGAACGTGGGGGATACCGGGAGAGAACGTGGGGGGATACAGGGAGAGAACGTGGGGGATAGAGGGAGAGAACGTGGGGGATACAAGGAGAGAACGTGGGGGATACCAGGAGAGAATGTGGGGGATAGAGGGAGAGAACGTGGGGGATAGAGGGAGAGAACGTGGGGGATACCGGGAGAGAACGTGGGGGATACACGGAGAGAACGTGGGGGGATACCGGGAGAGAACGTGGGGGATACCGGGAGAGACCGTGGGGGGATACAGGGAGAGAACGTGGTGGATACCGGGAGAGAACGTGGGGGATGGAGGGAGAGAACGTGGGGGATAGAGGGAGAGAACGTGGGGGATGGAGGGAGAGAACGTGGGGGATAGAGGGAGAGAACGTGGGGGATGGAGGGAGAGAACGTGGGGGATAGAGGGAGAGAACGTGGGGGATAGAGGGAGAGAACGTGGGGGATAGAGGGAGAGAACGTGGGGGATAGAGGGAGAGAACGTGGGGGATAGAGGGAGAGAACGTGGGGGATGGAGGGAGAGAACGTGGGGGATAGAGGGGGAGAATGTGGGGGATGGTGTGACTGTGATGAAGAAGGATGAACAACAGACCTTGAAAGGATCTTTGTACCACTGATTGGCTTTCGAAACCGCAATGGTGATATAACTGAATCAAAGTGGAGTGGTACCTTGAGATGAACCATTGTCTGGACGTGTGAGTTTGCACGTCTTTGTGACGTGTGTGTGTGTGTGTGTGTGTGTGTGTGTGTGTGTGTGTGTGTGTGTGTGTGTGTGCGTGTGTGTGTATATTATGCGTGCTCCACAAAGATACTGAACAGGAATAAGGGTCAGTCAACTGTAAACAAAACAAAAAAAAGAAACAAAAAAAAGCTAAGAAACCTTTGCAGAACGGGGGAGAAAAGAGAAGAGGGACAGGAAAAGAGAGATGGGCTAGGAACATCAGGAGGGCGTCGCGGGATGTGCCACGGAGTTCATCTCCACAGTTAGGGGTCGGGCGGGTTCGGGGGGGGGGTGAGCCTCCCCCTAAGCCACAGGTGAGCGCAGTCACCTCTCCCCGGATCCCTCCGGAGCACTCTGTCACGGTACGAAGGCCAGAACCCGTCTTCTCCACTCTTAACCCTTTCTCTCCATCCCTCCATCCCCTTATCCATCGACTAACAGTGGTGGCGCGTCGTATATTAAAACAGAATAAAGGGGTGAAATGGAATGAACAGCTTCCGTTGTACTTACCGCTGATGTGTTCCAGAGCCGGCTGCTTCGTCAGACGATGGTATGGGATCCTATTCCTTCCTATGCTGAAAGCCCATGGTAACACCCAGAGACTGTAGCTGGCACCTGGGATAGGGTGATAAAGAAGAGAAGCAGAGAGCCATGCTGAACAGAGACCTCAGTGGTTATGACTGCTCCCCTGGCGTAGATATACAGCGTTGTTGTTAAGATAGCGCTCCGACTCGGCAGCTTGACAAAGGCCTCGTGCACACAGGACCGCTCGGATGATTTGTTTGGGAAACAATATTTGTGGTCCTAGATAGGGCCTTTTGAGAGGCCGTGGCAGATAGCATTATTTCATAAACTTCCTCCCTCGTCTAGGCTGGGAGCGTGCCTCTAACTCATATCACCAAAGGGAGGTCACGTCATGTGGAGCACACTGCCAGTGGAAGGCTAATCTATAGCCGTGTGTAAAGAGCTTGTTGGCGTACAGAACTTATTGCCCCTTGTGTGTATGATACAGAGATCCTTTTAACTTTCACACATCTTCTGTATTTTAACAGTCACTAATGATCACACATGACAGTGAAAAGATACTTCTTTTATCTTTGTTGCACGTGTGAAGTCAGTACAAACATCAAGTAAAATATACAAATACATGGATATGGCTCCTTTTTCAGATCTATACATCAGCAAATGAAGATTTATTCTCCCCATGCGTCTCATCTTTCCATTAATATGCTTTAAATGCATATCTCAGCCAGATATCAGATTGCATTGATTGATGAAGTATATTTACGCAAAAGCAGCCCGAGGAGATGGCGGTCGTCCGCTTCGATACCGAGCGAGGAACAACCAGGCCCCGACACAGACGGAGTATTTATTACGCCTTATCTCCTGCATCAGCTCCACTGAGGCCCACGCCTCCAGGGGCCAGAGCCGCAGTGCTAAGGTGAGGGATCCGCGTCGGCCGTCTGATTGGCTGTGTTTGACACAGGATTGAGTTCTATTCATTAAGCATCCCTCGTTTCTTAGGATTACCTACCGACCCCAAGGTCATGCGGCGCATATTTTCTGCACAGCTATTGTAGGGCGCCTGCGATCTCACTTGATGTTTTAGAGCCCTACTCCCAACGGCGATGTCTAATTACACGCATAGCCATTTCAAAAACGAGAGGAAGGAACACGGTGAATCGGCAAGTGGCAGAGTGCGGATTCCACCCGCGGTCATGTCGCTCTGTATTATCCTCAAAGATGTGCGATGCGGCCGTGGACGCACGCCACCACACAAGTTCATGGTAAGCATGTTGAACCCGTTGGTACGTAGTTCAGAGAAAACAGAGTGTTTGCTTCAACAGATGGACTGTGAATGTCACAGAGAATTAGCCTTTTGACTGATGACTGACAGGAGACTTCAGGCGTCTCCTCAGTTGGCTCCCAGTCCTGGGACTATGGTGGTCTAAAGGTCCAATATGGCCATAAGCAATGAAGTCAGACCTCTCTGATACTTTGTTCGTTTATTTGGTTTGGTTTATCTGGTTTGTTTATTTTTCAACCGTCTCAAATTTTCCTCTTTCAAGGCGAGATCTAGCGCGAGAGCAGCGCGGCCCCCGGCATGTTGTATCCGCAGCGAACAATACCGTAATGAAGTGCGTCCCGTCTCTGAGCAAACACAAAGAGACCAGGCCTCGATTTGCTGTTCCAGTCATGTACTGTAGAAGGTTTTCTTCCTCCATAAGTCACAGAGTTCTACTGCTGACACTTACCAACAACAAACCAGGGACACACTTCAACGGAATCCAGATTGCTTTCCTGTTAACTGGCGTTTCTGGCCCAGTGCCTGAAACACGGCGTTCCGGTCTGGAGGAGAAAGAGGGCGACAGGGCGAAGAGGAGCCACAATCTCTTTTCCTTCACCACTTCTAGCCCAGACCTTCTCCGGGTCGGATCTGTCCACCTCGGAGGACGTGGGTTTCCATGGATGGATGGCAGGTATAATCAACGGGGATTGTGCGAACTGCCGGAGTGACTTCTTGGCATCAATTACCGTCTGTGCCCCAACCCAAACACATCATTGTGACAGTCTCAAGTTGTCAAGGAAACTGACACAAATATGTGGTATGGGCCCATTCAATATAGCTTCAGCTGGATTTCACAGGGCTCGGTTCTTGTTGAAAACTGAGCTGCAAAAGTCAATCCAATAACAGCATGATGAAATGACATCACCCCAAAATTCATAATTTTGTTATTTGTTATTTTGTTTCTGTCCAGAAAAACAAAACATTCTGGCTGGATGGACAGATGTTGTTCCTGCATTGTGAGAACACTCCAAGCTGTCTGTCACGAGCGGACTGTTTGGCAGCCTCCCTATTACCTGCTTGAACAACTCCAGGTGTTGTCTTTGCATGCTTCTGTGGTGTTAACGGTGCTGTCAGTTCTCCACACAAGTAGCTCTGAAAAGCCCCTTGACAACAAAAGCAGGGTCGAACATTGTGTTAACAGTAGAAAGCATGCTGACTTCATAGTGATGATTAGACCTAAATTATTTCCTCTCTGACAAATAAAAGCTTTATTGGACACGAACCAGCAGCATCCTCTAAGTGCATTGTTAATTTTGAACATGACCCACACAATTATGGTCAATTTCACCAAAAGGTTTTAGGCCATTTTTTTTTTTACAAAGCACACGAACACAAACAAATGGACTCTGCTTTTGATACAGTAGCAAATGTATTCCACATTGCAACTGTAATATGATTGACATATTAATAAATACTTTGTATACCGTGACATTTTCTACCTTCCCCTTCTAAGTCACACGTTTTTATGTGGCCAACAAGATGCGTTCACATGTGACATGATGACTCACGGTGATTAAAATCCGGGGCCACTCTACAGAGATACAAGATATATTTTTGGCATTTGCAGGGTGAACAATAAGTTCAGCAGTCAGAAGTCTTCATCAAGGCTGAATTTGGGATGATGTCCCAGTTGGAGCATGTGCACTGTTTGGCAGATTGCAATGAATCACTCCTTCAAATTCTACCCCACCATCATTATTTGTGTGACTGTAGCACAGCCAAGGCATCAACCCGCACATGCTGCACCTACAAGTAGTGTAGCTCATAAATTGTCAACACCAGTGGATATTTCTGCCATAAGAATACATTTCTGTCCCAAATTAACCCCTGGTCCTGCTTGACTGTGTGATTTTCAGGGACCTCTGTGTGTGGAGAGTGGTGAGCTGTTTTGGAGGGCTGTCTGACAGTGGTGCCAAGAAGGACTGTGGGCAGGCTACTGAGAGGAACATGATGGAGGGTAGCAGGAAGGAGGGTTGAGCAGGGAACTGAGGAGCCAGGATAGTGAGGTGGGTGGTTGGATCGTGGCGCTCCCCTCAAATTACCTTCGGTCTGTCACTGCGCTCGTCTCACACACCGGCGAAACCCGCGGACCGAATCGCTGTTGTGTATCCATTTGTACACAGCAACAGCCCAAAATTAACGGTAATTGGGTCCTTCACTGAGACGCTGTCACTTCAGAAATGGCGCAGATGGTGCTGTGCCGATACAAGCTATGCGGATATTCCCTCAAGACTGTGCATGTCCATGTGTGTGCACAGCATACACAGTATCTGTTCCCAGCTAACTGGGGTGGATCCTCAGGGAACAGAGAGATATTTGGATGCAATGACAGTCTTAAGAGGGCATGCACTTTTGATTTGACCCTATAAAAGTGAATCATTTTTATATCTGGACTGGCGCACAAATTGTCTGGGAAAGCAGGCAGGTTTCATAGGTAGAGAACGGTAGTCTGTTCAAAACATTCACCAAACACAGAGCATGAAGTCAGGACCAGCGGTGCGGTAAACCAAGAAAAGGGATAAAAGTGAACACGGTTCCGAGATTGGAGCAGGTTGAGTGGATAGACTTTTTAAAAAGAAGGGGAAAAAAGGTAAAGGCAGACAACACTTGGCAGAGAATTCGATGAACTGTAGAACACAAAGAGGTTCACCCCTCTCTCTCTCTTTCTCATCGAATTAGCATACTTCAATGTTTATGCACCTGTGTGAAAAAACGTATAGGACCCAGTGACTATCTTTTGGATACTTTGCATAGCTATCAATTTAGGGCTAGGCCTAGGGTAGAAGAAAAAGCGCTAGTAGAGGGGAAATGTGTGTTTGTGTTTTCTAATTAAACGCCCACAAACGTGTTAGTTCATTTAATGTATATCCCCATTGCACTGGCGTTCCCTAGGTTCGCTTAAAAAGAATCAAGAATGAGCTGCTTGGAGATTACCTGGAGGCACACTATTTTTAGCCAAGTCTGTTTCCTCAACCACTCAACACCCTAGGCCTTCACGTGGGATATGAGACAGACCTGCTGTATTTCAACCTTGGCTGGCGGAGTAGTCAGTATGACAGGCGGTGGAATGATTCTCACCGGCTTAAAGGCTCAACAATGAGAGCCCGGTAACAAAGATGGTCCCAGGCTGGGTAATATGCAGCACTTCGTTCCAAACTTCCAACACACACACACACACAACACTGTAATGATGAGAAGATACAATAGATTATTATTGTTGGCAGAGGGTTAACCAGAGCATTTCAAATTGTCATGGGGGAGAGTATTTGTATTGCCCTCAGTCACTGCTCTTCTTCAGACATGAATTTCCAATAGAAAACGCCCATATAAATACAAACATTTCTGGGTCACATGGTCAATTAGTTACAGGTGAAACAAATTTCGCTACTAATTAGATGTCATCATAAAAGATACACAAAATAATAAAGATATATATATATCTTTCAAAAGGACTATCCTTTGTGCCAACCACTCAATGCAATGAATTTGCCACATACAAAGATATGAAAAGATTTTTTCTCAAACTGAGTTTTAGAGTTTTTAAGTGGCCATTCTCGTGTTAATGAGACACCTGAAACGATCACTTACACGTTGTCTGTCTCTACCACTAGCACTCAGGAGAACTCTGCCCCCCTCACCTATCATGAGCACTGAACAGGAAGCAGCTGACATCGACCCTGACCAAACGACAGGGCCTACAACAAGTCGTTTCAGAGGTAAATCCTTCTTCATACCACCTAAATATAGAAATCCATCTCTGGATACTTATTGCAGACTGGTGGAAAGGGATGTGTCCAATTTAATGTCTAGAAGGAAGGAATACAAAGAGTGCGGACAAAGGCGGAGCCATCGTCATCCTCAATAGAGAGATGCCTACAGTATGATAGAGAGATTAAAGGCCAACTTGGTAACTCCAGGTTCTACAAGAAATTGGATGGCAACCCCATAGCCTCCTTTAAGAGGCGGGTGCATGATCTATTAAACCTACATCTTGAGGATGGTAACATAAGCAAATCTGAACATGCATTCATGAAAGTGGACTCCCCCATTACACCTGTTTTTTATACTTTACCCAAAATACACAAACCTTTTCAAGATACACCCACGGGTAGACCGATTGTGTCTGCTATTGGCTCCATTACTGAGAAAATCTTGGCCTATATTGACTACTTCTTACAACCTCTAACTACCTCTCTTCCGTCCTATACAAGAGACTCAATGGACTTTCTTGAAAGCATTCAAACCATTGAATTTACCGGTGAACAACAATTTTTAGTCAGTATGGATATTGAATCACTGTACACCAATGTGCCATTTGAAGGAGAACTCCAGGCTGCCAAATTTTGGCTGGACAAAAGAAATGATAACAGACCAAGCACCCAATGCCTCTTGGATTTCATTGAATGTGTACTCACCTCTAATTATTTCCTGTATGGTGATGACTTTTATCTACAGATCTCAGGAGTTGCGATGGGGTCCAAAATGTCACCCAGCTTCGCCTCACTTTATGTTGGACTGTTTGAAGCAGATGTAGTTTTCAATCAACTAATGAACCCTTTCATCTCACGAATATCCAACTGGAAAAGGTATTTGGATGATGTGTTTTTTGTTTGACGCCAGAATAGTTAGCTACTACTGTGTTGTTTAAGCACAACGTTGCGCATGCGCACTTCGACTGAATGCTGCATCCCGGGCGTGAGTTTTAAAAGGTAATAAATGTAAATTATCTTTCTGAGTAGACTGGACGATTCAGCTTACTTTTAGTAAATCAAATTGGAGAATTAGCACCAGACATGTTTGTTAAGGTCCAAATATCACAATGTATTGCTTTAACATGCTATAGTTTATTGTCTGGTAGACTACTAATCCAGTAATGGTGGCCAGACTCCAGGAGCAGTGGTTTAATAATAGTAGCCTAAACACTGATTAGTGATGTAGGGCAGTAGGCTGTTGAGTGCTGTGCTTTAAAAGGGTGTATTTTATCATTCTGTCTTTCCTCTTTGTGGTGCTTGGCCATTGTTGTCATAATGTTATTGTCATAGAATGGATCTGTAGTTTATTTAGTGTCCTTAAAAGGTGTCACCTTGACTCTTTCTCTCTCCCTCTCCCTCTCTCTCTCTCTCCAATTATTGGCCTTTGTTGATGAAAAAACAAAAAAACATTAGTAGCAAGATTAGGCCTAGGCTACTGTTTTCCTCTGTTTTTACCTAGAAAAATGCCACTGCTCACAGACCCTACTGGTCATTTGATAATTTTGCAGAGTAGCTTGTTTCCCTTTAGGTCTGATGTGAATGTATTAAAGAGTCAATTAAGACAATGCCTCTTTCTCTGGTTTAGCTCAGTCCCTCCAACCGCCTCTCACAGAAATGCTGCTAAAGTTGTTTACTGGCGTCCAAGGCTCATTCGGGAAAGTGATTGTGGTTGATTTGCCATTCCCCCTCTCCCTCCCACTCCACAGTTGCGTACACACACACACACACACACACACTTTCCATAACCCACTCCTTCACCCTTTCCATCTCTTTCTCTCCCTCTGTTTCCTCCTTCTCTCTCTTCATAGAAATCTTGTCAGGTGGCGGTTGACTTGAGCTTAGAGACTATTTGCGGTTATTAAGTCCCTTACCCTAGAGTAAATAAGACAGCTTTTAGGTGAGTGCCATTTTTCACCTCCAGCGTTGGTGCTAATGTCCCCTGAGCAATAACCGCCATCACTCCTCCATGGTCCACTGCTGCCTTGATGCTCGGTTATTCTTCAGCCTATATACAGACCTGTTACTGTGTCCTCGCCACTCACCATGGCAACCCCTGCTACTATTGGTGACCGTGGAAGGGGGCTTTCATCAGGGCGGACGGCCGTCATGGCATGATGGACTGGAGAGCAGAACTTTGGAGAGAATGCACTTACTTTGTTGTACACATTCCCTTGTCAAGGCTAGCCTGTTTGCTAATGAGGATAGTAAAATAAAATACAAATTGTGGGGAAAGTGCATCAAATTAGGGTTGTGGGGGACTGAGAGAGGAGAACTGAGAAATGCAGCATGTTAAAAGTAGTCAAATTAAATAAACATAATAAAATGGAGAAGAAATCAACATCAGGCAAACTAAAAGTATGATAAAAGCACCCTTTATTGAAAGTCAAGCTAAAAATGAATATTTTCAGACTGCGCATAAAATGTTAACAGACTGTGATGCACTCAGATCCCCTGGTAAGCTGAGGTGAGACAGTACTACAACTTGCCTTAGCCTTTGCCACAACAAAATGGCCAGTGACAGAGAATCTGAGAGATTGATAATGAACATATCAGAAATGTACAGTAGTGTATTATCTGCATAGCTATGAAATAAATCAATAATGTGCTCCCAGATAAGGCTTAATGGTGCAGGACCCTAAATGGAGCCTTGAGGGATGCCATATTTGGTGATAATCTTAGCAAAGGAAAAGTCACTGGGGGTAGGGCTGGGTATCGAAATTCGATACCTTTGTGGTATCGACTGAAACACTGCTATCGAGGCTGGTGTCGAGGTATCAAAAGATCTTCAAACATTCAATTCCCGTTTTCGATACTTAAAAAAATGTATTAAACAATTTTTTATTTTAGTTATTTATTTAATTTATATCTGTCTCTCATCATCCTATCACTACCTGTTCTAAAATCTAACGTGGCCACTGACTGGCTGAGGTAGGAAAACAAATTGTATGTGTCCGCTTGCGCCGCAGTCCGCACTTGTTCAGACGTCAAAAATGACGAAGCAGCGGTCTAAGGTCTGGCTCAATTTCACAAAAGTGACAGACACTGGTAGTGTTAGGTGCAATGTGTGCGACAAGGTAATTTGTACCAAGACAGGAAATACCTCTAACTTAAGGAAGCATCTAATCGTCCACAACATTAATTTGCAACAAGAGAGCTGTACTGTGTTTGACTGTATGAAACAGACACAGCCCACTTCCACAAAAGAGGACGAGATCATGGATGTTAGCCAGCTGCCAGCACCACCAGTGTCGCCTTGTCCGACACAATCTATGTCATCGGTGGAGAATGCTTCAGTGACTGATGAAGTTAGATGAAGACTGATTTCACCCCCTCGGTGAGCTTCTTGTCTTTGAAATCGAGAGTTTAACATGTTTTTGAATGATTTTTCAAAATGCCCATCCACATACATTGTATGACCAAAACGGTGGTAGAGCAATTATCAACTTTCTCAAAAATGCTAGCTTTGTCAACTTTTTGATCTGAACCATTGTATATGATCATAAGTAACCTTCAAACAGGGCTAAACATGCATTTTCCCTTTACTACTCCTTTAATACAATTTTCCTTCAGCCCTGCTCCTAAGCCTCCCAGTAGTCATACAAAACCAGGACCATCTGTTACCCAGTAATGATGAAGGTAGAGGGGCCTCAGCGAAAGCTTTGATGGCCCTGGCTCTTTGACTTTGGTTCCTTGGTCCAGATTAAGAGCCAGGATACGGCTGCTGCCCTGTGAGAATCGCAAGAGCTTTGAAATCTCAAATGAGGAGTAATAAGCAGCTCTGGCTGTAATCCTCTTATCTCTCATACATCTGGCTCCCCTCATTTCACCATCTGATTGCACAATAACTTCATAGAGGGCCTCTCTGTCGTCAAAAAAATCACTGACTGTCGCTTCTGACCTAAGTTGGTGTGTTGTGTACAGTATGTGTGTGTGTGTTTGATTAATCTGTGTGTGTTTTAATTTTAGTCAAAATGCTATTTAGTTTTAATCCTATTTTAGTCATCTGAATTGTTTTAGTTTTAGTCTAGTTTTAGTTGAATAAATAGCATTAGTTGAATAAATAGCAAATCTACAGTAGATTTAGTCGACTAAAATAAGATGGGTTAAGTTAAACTGTAATGCATTTTTTTACAATTTCTCTAGAATTTCCAAACTCATATACTCCTGGAGGAAACGTTTATTAGACTGATGGACAAGGCTACTGAATAACATTTCTATGCGCTCTCCTTGCCAGTGTTCAATGCTTTTTCAGTGTGAGCCCTGACTTTCACATAAATCGCAGCATTCTGATTGGATCTCTTCCCAAATCATCCCTCCCTAACATTTTTGTCTAGTTTTTATTGGTCGATGAAATAGAGAAGAATAGATTATCAGTTTTTGTCATCATAAATTAGTTTATATTTAGTTTTCGTCGTGTGATAACTAAATAAAGGTCATTGACAAATATTTTTTGTCATAGTTTTCATCAACAAAATGAACACTGGATGGAAGGCACCTTACCCTGTGGCTGGCTCTAGCTGGCCAGGACCTTTGCATGACACTTACTGTAAGTCAGGATGCTCTTTATCACCTTGGATAATCGCTCAGCTTTCAACACAATCATCCCACAACAGCTCATTACCAAGCTGACCCAGCTGGGTCTCAGCCCCTCCCTCTGCAACTGGGCTCTCGACTTCTTTACTGGGTGGCCATAGTTAGTCAAGATTGGCATAAACATCATCAGCACCATCACAGTGACTACCGGCGCACCACAGGGCAGCATGCTCAGCCCGCTGCTGTTCACACTGCTGACTTACGACTGCACTGTAAAATCCAGCTCCACCAGCATCTTCAAGTTTACTGACAACGACACAACAGTGGTGGGTCTCATCTGCAACAACGATGATGCTGCTCACAGGGAGAAGGAAGACCGACAGGCGACAACAACCTCTCCCAAAACATAGGGAACACATAGGAGATCATCGCTGACTTCTGGGCTGACAACACCCCTTTGACCATCAATAGTGCTGTCGTGGAGACAGTGGGCAGCATGGAGTTCCTGGGCATACACATTTCAGAAGACCTCAATTGGTCCTCATCACACGACAGAAGTGGCAAAGAGGGCCCACCAGCGTCTTCACTTCCTACGGCGACTGAGGAAGACACGCCTCCATCCACCTGTCCTTCTACTCTTTCTATTCTTTCCACAAAGGCACCACAGAGAGCCTCTGCAGTCCTGACAAACTTGCCAAATTGCAAGGCCTCAGACCTCAAGTCGCTACAACGGACAACATGGCAGGAAAGATTGTGGAGAGCACATATTCTCCAGTGATTGTGCACATTGCTGCTTCAGATATGCTGTTAATAGATCCCTGTTGACTATACCATGACATGGAAAAAGAAAGTTATTGATTTGGGGACAATGAGGTGTCTGGCTATCATAGTTTGTTAGCAACTAGATTTGAGAACTGGACAATTGATATGTTGCACAGATGCAGTAGTCTACACTTCGCTCATGGCTAGCTAGCAATATCAGGTACAGTAGGCTATGGGATTAGCTACAGTAGTGTGGGTTGCTTGGCTCATTGTTTGGGTTGCTAGGTCATATCCAGGAGTGGTAGACATTGCTGAAAGAAAAGGTAATGAACACTTTCCATTTCACTTATGGATACAAACTTCTGTGTTTTTGTATGTCATCGCTCTTCCTCCAGGGAATAATATGATATAACATTTGTAATTCCATAGCAACGTGATGTAGCGCAGAGGGACTAATGACAGTCAGCAGTGAGCATAAATAGTATATTTCTTAATATTTTAATGTAGAAAATGTGAGGCAATGGCACATTCTTTGCCTTTGGCAAGTGCCATGGTATAAGCTGGATAATGCACTCCGAGGTGTGCTGTTATTGAAAAACAATGTACTTCGCGGAGGAATAATTAGCCCCCTCGTTGTGCATTATTTTACAACAACAGCACACCTCCTTTGTGTATTCTCCATTATATATTTTCCACTTTTATTTAGATTATTTTGTGTACTTATGTCACTGCTCTGTGATTATATATTACTGTTATGTGTTCTGTGTTTCACTGTGATCTTAGAGAATCAATGTTTTGTTCCCTGTATGTACTGGCACTGTAATGTCATGTGTGTGTGGAGTGACAGTAAAGCTTGCCTTGACATGGCTCTAGCTGGCCAGTACCTTGGCTATTTTGCGTCGCTCCCACATGTGTGTGCTCAAATGAGAATGAGAGAGGATGCTTATGTCTGCCTGTGTGTGTGTGTGTGTGTGTGTGTGTGTGTGTGTGTGTGTGTGTGTGTGTGTGTGTGTGTGTGGGTGTGTGTGTGCGCGTGGGTGTGTGTGTGTGTGTGTCTGCGTGTGCATAGAAGAAAGAGAGAGAGAGAGAGAGAGAGCTCAAAACGTTTGTTGTTCTCTGACCAAAGGTGTCAGCTTGACCTGACCCAAGTTGTCCCCTCACATTCCATACCGTGACATACAGGCTGGATGCCACCTCTGTCGTCAACTCCTATTTGTGTTATCCATCCGTCATTTCACATATCTGACTCATCCACAGTGCAGTGTAAGCTCTGAAAACGTAAATATGCATGATGTTTTGTTGTTTTTTACTGTCAAATGCTACAACAAGGAGTTGAGTGTGTTCTGTGGTCACCAACATGGTTAATATGTAGGCTATCTGTGGTGCTTGTCTGAGAGAAATTCCTAAATGTAACTAGCCTCCTGATATTAATGGAAACAGTCATAGCCAAGCAAGCCGATGTTTGGGAACATCTATATTCCCTTAATGAAAAAGGTTTCCTCTAGAGCGTTGTTTCAAGTAATTATCAGGACAAATGGTTCAGCGCAGTGTGGTTTTAAAGGCAAAGAGAATAAATAATTCACATGGGACAGTAATTTGGCCATGACAAATGTTTACATGTTTTCAAATGTTTAAATGTTTTCTTTTAAAGTGGCCCAATGGAGGATGGGATATTTTTGTGATTTGGCACCCCCTACAGGTTCACGTTTGCACAACTGTCGAAAAACGGTAAATGTGCGTTCAGTACAGTTGAACAAATCATACAATGCTGCAATTCATGGCTCCTGACAATCCTGTGGTTTGGCTAGCCAACTAGTGCTGCAATGATAAGTTAGCTAACAAAACTAAATCAATTCCACAAAATCTCACAACTGTCAACACTTTGTCAGGTCGCCAACGCTAACTCAACTATGCTACACTAGCTAGCAAACATCAGACCACATGTGACAGTCACTAGCATGCATCCTCAGACATTCACAGCTAGCACAGCCAAACAATTTTTGACAACATAAGAGATAGCTAGCCAGCTTAGGCTAACTGACGTTATAGGGAGGGAAAGTGAAAACATGCGCCGCTAGCAGATTTGTTCCTATCGGATTTGTTCCCATCAGAGAGGAGTTTCAATGTAAACTCCCATAGACCGGATTTTCTAATATTTACTACAAAACCATTTCGGCGAAGTTATCAAAACAAAAACTTGTGAGTGTTTTTACATTAATAATCTTCCAACTGTGAGAATTTAAAACAGTATTTCGCCTTCTTTCAAATTTTCTAAAATTCCTCCAGTCAAAGTCAATGTAATTTAAGAAAAATATTTTCATAATTCGGATTGTGATTGAAAATCAACTATGATCACCAGAATCAATAAAGTTTGTCTCCAAGTATTTGCCGTTTAAGGCATTCTACTAACTTTTCGGTGTCAACCAAGATATATTTTTTCAAAAGACGTGTCTATGAGAAATCCCATTCATTCTCTCGGCATTAGGAACGCTACCACTAGGGGGCAATGAGATTACTTTCCCTCCCTATAAAAGAGGCCAGCTAGATAGCATTATCATACGTTCACAGCTAACAAACGATTCTAACGAAAGAGATAGCTAGCCTGCTAACATTAGGCTAGCTACATTACAAAAGAGGCCAGGTTGGCGTCAGTCTCCTAGCCTATCATTACATATTGTCAGCTCACTAACTCTAGCAAGTGAGGAAACATAGCCCAATCTAGCTAGATTACATGTATACAGTCACAGCTAACACGGCAAAACATCAAGCAATTTCAACATAAGACATAGCAAGCCAGCTAGCTAACATCAGTAGGCCTATAAGTCCCACAGCAAAGAGGCCATGACCAATGATCTACCTATCTTTGAAATTAAAGTATTCTTGATTAAATACAAGCTTCTCAATCCTATGCTGTGCTGTTCCACCCTGTGCTGCATCACTCTCTAGCTACTGCTGGGTTGGGTGACTAAATCCTAGAATATATAAAAACACAGTAAAGTTTATCAAACTCAACCTATGATAGAATAAGCTATGATCAGATTACCTAAGGCTAATTAACTAGCTAAAATAATAACATATGTTCCTTAAGCACATACAGTAGGCTGTGTCTTCTATATAGACAGTTATATCTAGGTATATCTACTTATCCTGGTTTTCAAAGTGTGAGGCGTGCTTCCCCTGGGGGGCACCAGTGAGAAACCCAATCCTGATGCAACAGTGGTTTTATGTTTTTGAATGAAAGGTGATTTTTTTAAAGAGGAAAAAAAAAAGACAGATGTGTTAAATTTGAGGACACTGAGGTTGAGGCTGACACTAACTCGATAAATGTATCCTCCCACTGTTCTAGTTCTAACCCTACCGTGGCTATGGGCAACAAACCAAAGTGTCGAAAATATGATGAGTATGCATCAACTCCATGTTGTTAGAGAAAACATTGTTTAATTGTTATATCAAACAAACTCTAAGGTATACTCACTCATAAAATAATCTGAAGGCTCTTTATCCCGTAGCATGAGTGTTCCATTACACCACTTCTAGCCTGACAACTGACTGACTGACTGACTGACAAGCGGAGTGAAAGACCCAGGCCAGTGAAAATTATGATGCAATGTCATTTTAAAAATCGTTTGGGAACCTATGTGCCGGGGCTGAGCATCGGTGAGTTCCGGCCCAATTTAATCCCTGACTATAATACTGTAGCAATAGCCAGCAGAAGTTGGTGTGTGACATAATGCGTAAAGCTTTCACAGATTTTGCTACAAAAATAGCAGCCCGCTACACCAAACGTATTATAGCAAGAAGCGTTCGGGGAGAGGGGTGGTGGGAGCGGTCAATGAAAGAGGCACGATTCTGCCTATTACAAGGCAGTGTACCATCAAATTGATTTTGAAGCTGTTATTATAAGGTAGAAGAAAAAAAAAAACTCCATTGAGCCGCTCTAAAAAATGTGTAAAATATGGATGACTCCTCCAAATATAGCTAGACACATATACAGGGCAAAGGAGAGAAGTAGATCATACACAGAATAATATTTCTTTCAAAAGAGAGACCTAATACCTTATCTACCTAATCTCTCTCTCTCTCTCTCTCTCTCTCTCTGTCTGTCTGTCCATCTGCACATTATTGTGCCTTTTGATATGTTTTCATTGCTCTGTAACTCGTTCTTAAATGGTTTTATTGTGCTATATTGTATCTAGCCCTTCTATTTCATATCTCTATTTACCTATGTATTCACAACTGAGTCAACAGCATCTCCTAGCTTCTATAACACCTCTAATGGAAATTGGCACAATTTGGCACAACAATCTTCAGTGCTTGTTATCGTTAACACTATTATGGAGTCACAATTTGCAAGGACTCAATCGTGTGAACAAAATCTAATGTTTATGGGCTTTGTAGTTTAATGTAACTTGAGTCATTTAAGGAAAAATGATTTTTTTCTATAGAAGCCAAACTGAATGGCCAGATAATTAAAGGAGCTGAGTTTGACATGAGCCATAGATGTGTAATCGGTCAGCACAGGAGAAGAGAATCATCCTCACACACACAGGCATGCTCACACACACACACACACACACACACACACACACACACACACACACACACACACACACAGGCCATGAGAGGGCAGCTGTGCTGAATCACTTCAGATTTAGAAGTGACAAGTCTATTATTGAACAGACAGATGGAGGAGGCAGAGAGAGAGACAGAGCACTAACGAGACTGCCCAGCAAAACAGGGGCCGACTGTAGCTTTCTGTGAGTGGAGTGGCTAGAGTGTGGCAACTCAAAATATCGTGCCTACACACGCACACAAACGCACACACACACACGCCAAACATACAGTACGACCTAGTCATGGTCATGGAAAAGTGATTGCAAACAAAACCTCCAATACCACTTAAGGAGACAGAAGCTCCCTTCTGTGTACTGACAACCGAATACTGAATCTAGGAGAGAAGACTCACATTTCCTTCCGAAGAACATCCAGGGTAAATCAAAGTAGTCTCCCAATGATGTGTGGCATATATTTAGATAGAATGTGGGGCTGAGTACTAAGTGGATACTGATTCCAGAACACAATAGTGCACTCTGGGAAAAAACAGGAGAATAATAGGTATTCTATAAGAGAGTCAACCTGTTTCCAGCTCGACTCAGCCAATGTGATGCAATAGCTGTCAGAGCTGTAGGCAAGTCTTCCAAGTCTCACACATTAACGCACAGTTCCACACAGAATAATGCTAACTATGTGAAATGCCTTGGCTTACCAGGGCTTAGTCAAACAGGAAGGTAATGTAGGCAATAGGCATGGATCAATTCCTCCTACGGTAGGTAAGACTTGGGTGAGTAGAGGCTGGGTACTTGTAACGCCAGGGCTGTAGCTAACCGTGCTATGCTCCAACTTTTTGGTGCGCTATACTCGGGCCCTCGAGGCCATTCTATCAACAATGACATGGGATTTCTGGAGAAGATGTTAGGAGTATAGTCACAGAAGTCACTACAGTGTACTGTATTTTGTGTAGAGGCCAAATTTCAATCCAAACATCTCATTTCCTCATTCCTGTCAGATTTTAGAACATCAACGGTTTCACAGATATGAACAGACTTTTCAGTATCCATAGGCAGGCTGTGTTCTCATGCATTACAGTATAAATGCCGTTTTGGTATCAGTGAATGTTTGTTGTGTGTGTGTGTGTGTGTGTGTGTGTGTGTGTGTGTGTGTGTGTGTGTGTGTGTGTGTGTGTGTGTGTGTGTGTGTGCGCATGTGTGTGTGTGAGTGAGTGTGTGTGCGTCTGAGTGAGAGAGAATGAGCACATGAGCAGGCTCTGCAGACTGCTGTGATTAATCTGACACAAAATAGGTGGCACAGGTGCCATGTCTCAGAGAATGAAGATAAACACTGGGTTTCCGCCCGATGGCCAAAATAATTACAGATTTTCTGTATACCTATCATCATCTGTCATACCTATCATTCCCATTAGAGTATCTAATGAAAATGTAAACCACATCCATTTGTTACAGATTAAACTTTCTAGTTTCTCTGCACTTTTGCCTCTTTACTTTTTTCCATTTGAAAAAAGTGTTGAATTGTATTGTTTAATGAGAGAGAATCCCAGGAGATTCAGCTGTAACCACAGTAATTAACACATCTCATTGGACCTGAGGTGCCTTGTAGGGTAATTCCCTTTAGAGAATTAAAGGAGTGACACATTAAAGCTATCACTGCTGAAAAATAGTTGGTTCTCCCCTCAATCAAAAGGCACTTCAAAACTATTTGCCTAGAAGATAAATCTATCCTCAATTTCTTCACTTATCTGAATCACCATACATTGTCCTTCTTAATGTCTCTCAGCTCAATTATTCTCTATCTAGGTGACAAACTCGAATATTCTGTCAATCCAAAGAAAGGCTCGGATAGGAACCTTCATGAGTCCTTGGGTCTCCATTTTGAGTTCTGCTTGGTAAGAAATCGGGCCCTGTTCAGTAGGCTTGTCACGGTTGTCGGTGTTACTGGTGTTACTCGGTGTTCGGGCGTACACCGTGTATTCAGTGTTGTTTTCCACCTCCACCATCGTTTTACCTATTTAGTTAATTTTTGCATATCAACGCCTCATCAAACTCAAACAAGAGTCTGATCTGCCCCTCCGCGTGCGCATGCAGCACAAAGCCGAGTCTAGAGGGATCAGATTTTGAGTCTAGGGGATCAGATTTCAGTGTCAATTCACATGAAGAGAGTAGGGAGAGAGCAGGGGGAGGTTATGTCTCTCGTGGCTAGGTAGCCTAGCTTCTTCTTCGTGTGGGTACGTTGTTGCGTCCTCTCCCTCCCAGGCTCGGGCCCGAGGGGCTATCCTTTTACCACCCCGAGCCTGGGTGAGGGTCCCCCAGGCTATATATCTGGGCACACCTCCAGGAGCCATGTCACCATTTTGTCATCCACAACCGTCAGGCCATTCATTCTGTTGTGTGTCCGATATATAGGACAGTCCTGGATGACGTGGTCTACGGTTTGTTCCTTAGCGCCACACTCACACGCTGCACAAGATACCAAGCCCCATCTGTGCATCGATGAGCGGAAGCATCCAACACCGGTCTGGAAACGATTAAGCCTCACCCACGCCGGCCTGGGTAAATCCATCCCGGTAGGGGAAGGACCGGTGGCCAGGATGAAATCACCAAGTGTTTGCCTCCCACTCCGCACGCCAGATGTTGTCCGCCCATCCTGCCTCGCTGATGTTGAGATCTCTGCATTGCTGCAGGAGATCCCATGCGGCAGGCACAAAAGGGTGTCTCGACTTGAGACACCGGGGCCGAGCCTAGCCTAGCTAACGCTTCAGTACTGTGTGTGTAGCATAGGGTGTGTAAACTAGGCTTGTCACGGTACCAGAAATTCAGCAGTCGGTACCGGTACCATTACATTTCCACGGTACTCGGTACCGATTTCGGTACCACGGCGTACGCGCGTGCGTGTGAGTAATACATGCACGCGTGTAAAGTGCAACGTGCATGAGTACCGGAAGCAGCAATTTAACTGAACTGTGTAGCGTTCTTGCTCACTCATCACACGACACTCGAGTCGTGTGCTTACCTGTTTCTAGCCGAACTCAGTCGTCATCGTAGTGTTTTGTAGTGACAGTCTTAAGTAATCAATGAGTAACGTAACGTTATTGGGTTGAACTAGCGGTCAGTTGCGTCGGGCTCGGGCGGGATCGACAAGGCGTGGGGGTTGCAGCCAAATGACTGAAAAAGTCCAGTCATAATTCCACTTAAGTCTTGCAGCACCTAAACTAGGTAGCCCCTCACACGACTGCTGACCTGACGGACTAGCAGTCCCTTATCCCCCCCATTAGCGAAATCAGGTTCAACGGTCACTCCGCCTGGTTCTGGGATCAAAACTACTCTGTAAATTATCGCAGAGAAATTTCAAAGTCAGGCTACTCACAGTAGCAGGAGGGTTGCGTCTTCAAAAACGCATGGTTTTAAAAGAAATGCGCTGCTAATAAACATGTTCAATCTTACGCTCAACACCGGCTCATATTTTCACAAAATGAATCACCGGCAAACGCTTGTCTTCTTCTACGCTGCTGTCATGAGTGGTGCGCTGTGATTGGACGGCAGCACGCAGCAGCGTAGAAGAAGACAAGCGGCAAATTAAATAGAAAACATGGTACCTTCGGTACCATGGAAAAACAGGTACCGTCAGTACCGCAGCAATGCAAGTACCGAATTAGTACCGAAGTACCGAGTACCGTGACAAGCCTAGTGTAAACGTGTGTAATGGTCTGTGCACACTGGGCTCCAGTGTGGGTTTCCACTGCTTGCCAGACCTAGATGTGGACCTGTGGGCCTAAGTAGAACGGCAGTCAGACTCTTCGGAGTTGGGAGGGGTCCATCTTGTGCGACGCTTCCTCCTAGATCGATTCCAGTAGCTAGAGCAACCATAATGCACGTTATTACAGAAAATTATCCCAGGTAAAATCTCCATAAATCTACAGGCGTACAGAACCTGCATTAAAAGAAATTGGTCACTCTCCAAATAAATGTAAATGTGTGTATCCATCTAGCTCCTACTTAGGTTCCATTTCCTAATGAGAGTTGTCTCTTCGTCTCTTACACAGGCACTTTGGTAATTATTTTCTTCCTGGTAATGGGACAGACAATCAGTGTCTGTTGATCTTTCTGAGCTGATTTATTGTTCTTTTCTTTCTCAATTCCATGCTGATGCTTGTTCCATTTTCTTCTGTTTTAAGTGATTTCATCCTACGACCCAGGCCATTATTCCACTATATTCTGGCGCCTTGCTCTATTCTATCATATGCTGTTATATGCTACAGTATATCAGATCAAGAATCTATTCTGTTCTATGGGTATCTATCCCTGTAATCCAAACACACACTGCTGGTAGGCTTGGTGTCCTGATGGAACGCACTGTTCTAGACATCGCTGCCTGGCCTGTTTTATTTATTATACCTTTATTTAACCATGTTAAAGACTCATTGAGATTAAAATCTCTTTTACAAAAGAATCCTGGCCAAGAAAGGCAGCAACACAGTTTCCTGAAAACAAGACATAAAGGTTACGATACACAATGACAACAAAAAACAACAATAACAAAGACAATGACAACAAATGTGAACAAGACTAGCTCAAAGCGCAAAATAGCTCAAAGCGCAAAATAAAGCTGTTTGTCAACTGCCAATTCTCCCCTCAAGCAGATATTTCCTCCGGGCTTTCAAATTGCCATGCAGGAAGGCATTATACGTCTCAAGGTCAAACCTGTATTATCCTCCTGCATAAACAAGTCAGAAATGTGATGGTGTCTGTCTACACCACAAGTACTGCCGTCAGGAGACATCTTTGACTTTTATTGCAGGCACGTCTTCGACTTTTATTGCAAGGAACTGATTCAGGAATAGGTATAATGTTGCATGTCGTATGATGTATGGGCACACAGTATCGTACGTCCCGTCAGTGTGGCACGTTCAAGATGTCTGAATTTCCTTTAACAAACAGCTGAATGAAGACTGCATTGACAAAATAATCTCAAGGTGTTCGCAGACTTGCGTGACAGCGATGCCAAACAGTTTGATTTAATCTTTCGGCTAAAACGGCTGGCAGCACCACGGGGTCAATTTATATGACATATGGAGACACGTCTTATTGCTTTTCAATACTTTTATTCACTCTCCTCTGAGTTGATGTGTCACCTTGGACTAGATAATCCATTAATTTCCAAGGAGAAACATGCCTTCTCGGTTCTGGATAAGAGGAAACGCAAAACCTGCACGGTCTGTTTCTGTCATGGATATGCATCAGAGATGAGATGGCCCAGCAGTAACTGTTAGAATATCCATCATGTTTGACAGAGAAATCAGTATTCCAGTGTGAACGGAGGCTGAATGTCAACCTCCTTATCCTCTCCAATGGGTAATTTAAGCACATTTGTTGCAAAGCCAGAGGCAGATAGAGGTCTTGACAGAGGTTCTCTTTATTCATCCATAATGTGTGTGGGACTAAAGCATCAACTAAGGATGTACTTTGTGTGTGTACATCTGTATAAGTACAGGTGTGTGTCCATTTAAAATAGGCCTTTCCAATTTACTGAAAGGGTGTTAAGCAAAAGCTCCACTGGTGACTATGAGATTATATTCTAATAACGTGTACTTCAGCCAACTCCACCATGAAAAATATTCCATGAGACAGTATCTTTCTGAGTAACCAGACCAAACCCAGTTTATTGATAGGGGTACAGTATGCATACTTGGCTGTAATCATTGGTAGTTCAAATCAGCCAAGTGCAGAAGGGCCAGCTTTAGAGACCATTCTTTTCAGTCCAAATTGAAAGCCTGCCATAGATCGGGCAGCTTTGGAACAATAGGGAACTCTATTGTGGGAGCAAAGCAGTAATTAAGTTGCAATGGAGTAATAGAGTGAGAGAGAGAGGGGATGTTAGTCAAATTACTATTATTGTATTAGTCCTAAAATTATCCTGGGAGATAAAAATATGTGTGTGTGTGTGTGTGGGGGGAGCCACAGGGAGATCAGATATTTGCTGCAATCTCACCCTGATCACTGTTCTTCAGAAGAGGCCTCTCTGGCAGACACCTCCCTTGATAAATACTGTACGCACAGTCAAACAGCCACAATGTGATTTTCCTGCCATGACCGCTGCCTGCTGCATGCAATTACTGCCTTATTGACTTGCAAAGCAGAGGATATGCAATCCTGACAGAGAGTTGGTGCAGTGTGATGCGCCTACTGTTGGTGCAGGTGGCCAATATGCTGTTTTCCTTCCTTACTGGCATTGTCAGAATCGGTTAATATCATATCTAACGTTGTCGCTTTCTCTGACAAACTTGTGAGATATATTATACATTTTTCTATTACCGTTTATCGAGTACCTTGAGATATTTCATGTATTTTTCCGCTATACAGTAAGAGTCCAGTCTGAAAGATGTCAGATTTCACAGCAGATTAATATTGGTATGCATAAATATTTCTATGTAATGATTTAAATACTTATATACAACACCATGTGAAATACTCCATACTCCATACACTAAAATACTTTTTTCTGTGTCCTCCATTTGGTAACTACACATGCTATATAAACATACGCCTGCAAGAAAGGTCAAAGATGGCCGAAGCATCCTGCTGTGTTTGATACATCCATCATATTCACAGCCACATTAGTAGAACAGCCAACAACAGTTACGCGGAATGAGTTATGCTCTCCTTCAGGATTGTGCTGCTGCCACCATCAAGGAGATGCTGCGGGGAGATTGGGCCAGGCACTTTGATTGGGTAAGGATTTTTCTGTCAGGCCGGAGGAAAGGTAAGGGGGCCGCTGCTGACGCAGGCACATCCCAACTCTTTGTTCCTCCCACGCTGATTAATGGCAGGGTCCCTCAGACCTCTGACAGCGCGCCGGAGCTCGAGGAAACCTCCAGAGATGAGTCTGCCTGCCAATTACCTTCCTCAATAACGTACGCTCGATGGCTGAGTGACAGGGAGCCGCCCCCCCTGGGCTCACAGAGACCCGCTATTAAAGCCCAGAGAGTTCCAGGCTCCGAGAGATGTATACGGCCCTCCACTCCGCCAGGGTAGCTGCAAATGAACACGTTCGCAGAGAAGGGAGGGGGGGGGGTTCTAGATTCAAGTCTTCTCAACAACAACAAAAGCAGACACAAACTTTTGCTGCAAATGAACACGTTCGCAGGAAAGGAGGGAAGGGGGGGTCGGGTGCTAGTTTCAAGCCTTCTCAACAACAACAACAACAACAACAACAACAACAATAGCAGACACAACCTTTTGGATTCAGCATGTCTGAGGAGATGTGCTTCTCATCTATCCTAGATAGAAGTTTCCTTGAACCTTCAATGGCTTGGGAGAGGGTCTTTTTTTTATTGGCTCCACTTGCACTTTGCCACATCCTGAGTGTTGCCCTTTAAGATATTGGAGATAGAGGCTGAAAGGGAAGATTAGGCGACTGCTGGGGAGTGTGTCTCTCCCTGCTGATTTGGACATCCATTTTAATGGGCCGCTTAACACTTCTTTTCAGAACTACGGGCCCTGAGACTCTCAGGATGGCTCCTGGCGCGGTCACGCCCATGCTCTCAGAGCAAGGTGAGGCCGGCCATCGTCCGCTTTGAAAAACGCATGACCTACTGTACGGTGGTATGCTCCTCTCAACACTTTCATCGTTGGCCCTGGTATCACCTGCTCTCACAATACCCTCAAATCGACATGTGAACAGGTCGTTGGGGCAAAAATATAAGAACCAAATAAGAATCATATAATAGTCAGCAGAATTCAACTATTCAACCAGTCATACGCTGAGTCATGGTAGGCTACTGTGATTATCTGACCAGTCATATAGTAGACTGAGTCGTGGTAGGCTACTGTGATTATATGACCAGTCATATGCAGTAAACTGAGCTAGGGTAGGCTACTGTGATTATCTGACCAGTCATGCAGTAGACTGAGTCAGGGTAGGCTACTGTGATTATCTGACCAGTCATGCAGTAGACTGAGTCAGGGTAGGCTACTGTGATGATCTGACCAGTCATATAGTAGACTGAGTCAGGGTAGGCTACTGTGATTATCTGACCAGTCATATAGTAGACTGAGTCAGGGTAGGTTACTGTGATGATCTGACCAGTCATACGCTGAGCCAGGGTAGGCTACTGTGATTATCTGTATCATACATGCTTTCGTAAATCAACCTTGTTCTTATCATAGTAGGTCTAGAAGGAGCACGAAAAGGAATTACTTAACTTTTGTTTTCTCTCGTGAAATATGATTTCATTTTGGACATTTTGTAACCTGTGAACTTGTTTGTCTGTTTTACACTGGAGTCCTGTGGAAGTTATTTGACTATACATCTCTCTCTTCCTCTCCCTGAAGTGCGTGTAGGTTTGTGTTTACCAAATTACTTTATATTCTATTTCATTTCATTTCAAACCTTTATTTCTACTCATAGAATTTACAGTGATGACGACTTCACACAAATACACAAATAACAGAACAAATACAGTACACAATAATAATAATAATAATAATAATAATAATAATAATAATAAAAATAATAAAACAGTTACAGGTCAAAGTACAAATGTCAAGAGCCATGGATTTAAACTCTGCGACTGAAGGAAGTACCTCAAGCGTTAGAGTCTGTTGCAAAGTATCCCAGGTATAAGGAGGATCATGGAAAAAAGCAGCTCTACCATGTTCAGAATGCACTCAAGGAACCCTGAAAACAAGCCGATCGTTTGATCGGGTCTGGTAGGTACCAAGGCTCCAGTCCAACAGAGATGAGATGTATGGTGAAATGAATGGGCACGTCGTCAATTGCTGAGGAATGTGTCATGTGCATGTGTATCACACAGCACCTACAGTACCGCTGCCTCCTGCCCCAGCACTGCGCCTGCACTAATGCTCATTAGTGACTTTGTATCTGTCCAGGCGTGACTCCGTATCTGTCCATGAGTGTGTGAGTGACTTGACTGAAACAAAGTCTATAGACCATGGCGGCTTCCTGTCACCTGCGCTCAGCAGTAAAAATCGGGCTGATGAATACTTTACTGTAGGTTACAAGTCACTAAGCAAATCTACTACCATACATTCAATGTAAAAGGTTTTTCTTATCCCTAATCAGTGACAGTATACAGCATATCTTCTCATTTTCAACGTATGCGAGTTAAAATGTCTTATATCTGTTTCATACTGTACTGTTTGAGGTCACATTGAGCCTTTAGTCTCTGCAAACACCAGCCATCACCTAATCCTTAGCTTCCTTTTCGTTTTCCCAGCTGAGCGGTTTACCTCGACAGGAAGAACACACACAATACCTCCCAAAGTATTAGGGAGAAACATAATTTCAGGCCATTATGCAAACACAAATGCAGCCAATTAGGATGAGTGAAGGGCCCTTGAGTATGGCCCCTTGTCAAATTAGTTTCTCCATTTTCCTTTCTTCTTCGGCCTACAAAGACAAAGATGTCAGAATCTGAATCTGAACTAATGTGTTTTCCATAACAGCCCTCAGTTTAACCAGCATCTCAACCACCACACTGCCAGAATCTAGACCGGCCCCTACGGCCATGCTGTCCACACCTGTCTCTCCATTCAGCCGACGTAAGCTGCTTTTCTGCTGGTGTCTGTGCACACCGCTTCATAAAACATCACCCTTGCCACAACCGACTGTACCCTGTGAACACTCATGACAGGTGTCTCTTCCCATAATGCAACAACACCAGGACGACCACTGATTATTGTGACGGCATCTTCCCCAACAAGATACAAGACAGAAGTGAACACGAGCGACGATGCAAGCAGACAAGAAAACAGAATAACAGAAGTAGAAGAGGAAATATCCTCACTTCCAGGAGCTGGGGAGCCAATCTGTAGTGAACAAAATAATGTTGAAATGTGTGCATACAGTAGCCGTGGCCTTGCCTTTTTTGAGTCCTAAAATAATGTGTGCAATTCCAAGTTAGTCCTTTGCATTCACAATGACAACTATTCCTTCACTTTAAATTTGTGCCAAGATGTATCAGACTTTTTCATTTCAAATAACCGAAGCCTGGTTTTAGCTAGTGAAAGGACTGATCCATGTAAGTGGAGTGTAGTACATTTTCATTAAGGGCTGTATGGTTGGAATACTAATGTCTCTGAGAGGCAATGCGACAAACCCACATCTTGTCCTATTGGCTTAACTGTGCGGCACAAGAAGAATGAGAGAGGGAAACGTATTTAATCGTGTTTTGGCAGAGAGGGCTTTGAGGTGAAAAGAAAATTACTACATCTATTATGTGGTAACAAGAAAAAGTGGAGTGCTCAAATGGTGTATTGCCAGGCTTACTGAGCATAAATTGAGGCAACTCAGAGATTGGCCAAGAAAAGGAATGCCTGGGCAAGCATTTGATGTTTAGATGGAGGATAACGTTTAGGAAGGCTTTGCTGGTTATTCTTGTTATAGTCTGGCTCATTTTAATGTTTTGTTCTTTTTGTTGACTGATTAAAACATTTTAATCAATCAACAAAATGAGGATGTTACAAACACTTTACATACTGTATATGAGAACCATCCGTTAAACAAACACATCCAGACACAGAAGCTATCCATGTAATTGCTGAACAAATCCCTTGAACTACAATATGCACAGTACTGTAGAAGCTACAGTATCGACCATCACCACCTTAAAGCACACTACAATTCCCATTATTTTGTCTCAAAGAATCACAAAGGAAATGTGTGGAGGCTACAAGAGTGCCAAAGGCAAAAGGTACAAAGGAATCCAAAATGAAATCTTTCATCTCTCCGAAAGTCAAGGCCCTTCATTCGTTCCCCCAACGTTTCTCGATAGCACTCCTCATCAGGGTACTCTTCCTGCAATTATATTCCCCATGGCCTGACACAACACTATGATAATATTAAGATGGAAGACAAAACGAGTGTCTATGCTTGCTTTCCTTCGCAATTGGAGTCTGCTTCATCTCGACTCGATACCAATCGACCTTTCGTCTCCTGTCTCCCAGAGACTGGCAAAGGTGGGGTTCCAGGCATCTCAGTACGAACGGGCAGCTAGAATAGATCAGGCTTGAGAACCGATCAATTGTTCTGAGGGCTCTACTCGATCAAAGCCTGTTACCGGTGGCATCCAGGTGAGATGCAACGATGTTCTCCCTGGTGCTAATGTGAAATGATGGGGCATGCCAACATTCTAGAAACTCAACTAATTATTATTATAATCCCACCCAAAATCGGCTACCCAGTTGGGTAGGCGTGTCCTCGGATAAGTAAGATTGTGGAGCATTTAAAGATTCAGAATTTAGTGCATGTCCCTTACGAGCATCCATAGTGGTTGGTATAATAAGCGTCACATGCACAGTTGTTGGGCTGAACTGTAAAGACGACTTTTGGAAAATGACCACGGTATCCCGAGTCTCTGAATAGCACTACATAAATAAACCTACTACAGAGACAAAACAGGTAGCTACAATGCTAACATTGAAGGTGTGTGCGCTATCCATGCAAATGTGCACCACTTGAAGCTCTTTGATCATGACCAGCACGCCATCCCTAACTGAGTGAAACCATTTTTTGCCGTTCCGCCCCTTAAATTGATGATTCATGGTATGGCTAAGTTGAGCAGCCTCCAGCAGCCTCCGGAAAGGCAGAACATGGGTGATGGAGAAAGCTGAAAACAGTGGTGTGTAATTAGATTATCAGCAGGTGATGCTATTGGTCCTTCGCTCTATGGATAGAAAGGAAGATTAGCCTTTCAAGGGCTGTTCAGGTGGGCGGTATCCACCTCCATTGCTGACCCACGAGAGTCCCAGGTAGATATTTGTGATAGGGCCCTAATAGAAAATGACGCTAATCGCATTAAAGTGACAAACATCATTGACTGCTCTGAGTAATCGGGGCCAGTTGGTGTTAAATAGTTCAGGGAGGCTAATAGGTTCTGAGTCTTCTATTGATTGGCAGCGTGGTTGGGCAGGTAAACAAAACATTTCCCAGCAGTGTTCCTGTGCAACGTTTTTTTTTTTTATGTGTGTTCACCGCCGCCTAGTTTTGCACGCTGTGCGGAAAAAAATAACTGGATCCTATTCCCAAATACGAGGTATTTTGTGTGTTCACTGTTCGCCTAGAACAGAATGACTAGAATGAATGGAAGACTTGAGCGTTTCCTTCATCATCCCCCCCGTCAGGTCTTCCCCTCATCTCGTTCTGTTTACTCCGCCCTGAGGGACGCGTGGGAGAATGCAAATGAAATGGGTCGATTTCACTTCGACGTGTATCCAAACCTGACAACCCACCATCCGTGCAGTCTTTCCAGGGGTTAAAATCACCCTGAATGTTTGTGTTCGGTCCCTCTTCAGAGCAAGATAAATATTGCTAAGCTGGCGTCCTCTGGCTCTGGTTCAGCGCTTATACAGAGGCCAAGAAGAAAAATGGTGTGCTCTTCCCCAGCGGGCTGGAGCCCATGGAGCTGTGTGAGACTATCTGGGCTTTCCCCACATTACAGATGCTGTAGATATTAGATTGCATTTTCTTTCCTGAAAGAACGCCATTTATCTCACCCAGACCCGGCCACCTGATTGGTGGAGATGGCCCTCTCTTTGCAAATGTCAGGGGTTACATTTCGAGACATCCACGCTAAAAATGGGATGTTTGGAGGCGGTGCTGACATCAGGGGATATGCCGGGGCCTCAAACACATCCCTCAAGGGCAACATTTTTGGAGATTGGTCCCTATGCCAGATGGTACAAGATTATGATGTAGGCTACAGTCTTTGCTGACAGCAGCTGGTCCTGGTCTAGTTCTCTTATGTTCAGAAACATCTGTACCTTCAATCTTGAACCATTTGAAAAACATTTCTGATATGTACTGACTATCTATTTAGACAAACATTTATACTCAGGTAAACATGATACCGATTGAAGCGCCAGAAAGGTGAATGGAGGTGCTGCAGAGTATGAAGAGTATTAATTCAGCAGGAAATATTAAAACTCTAAGAAAAGTAATGTATTCTGCTTCGTGTATTAAACATGCAGTATGAGTGTCTGGTTTTTATGCAATGATGAAGTCGGAATGTCTTATTTGATTCCAATTACACGGTATCTGGATGTTCTCTCTCTTCACACAGTACCTAGTGGAGCAGGGGATTGAGGTGGGATCTTGGCTCGTATTGACAGCCTCACTCTTTCACTATTGTACGATAATTAGCCCCTTGGAGACAACAACAACAACTACAACAACAACAACAGAATGGAAGAGTATGCTTCTGTCAGGAGCCTCACATCTAGTCCTATTCATAATCGTAAACTCAACCGACCAGCATTCTACTCACGTTTAAATGTAAAACATATTGTACATCATTCAAATACCTAAATGTAACTTCGTTGTTGTTTTTTTCTCTCTCTGTCTCTCCTCGGATGTCTATAGAATAATGTCATTTCAATCATTACTTATGTTACTATGTGCATTGTGTTCTCAAAGTATTTAATTGCAACACTATCAAATCTATATGTAATTACATTGGTCGTGAGATTTGTCTTTTACTTCTTTCCTTGTCAGTGTAGAGTATAATTCCCTAGACAAGCTTTCTCTTTTGGTCAGTGCTTAATACAATAATATGAAATGAGTCACAAACTGTTCAGAGAAAGAAAAGAAATGACAGAATGCCAGTAAGAGATGACGGAGGAGGCCTTTGGTCCTTACAAGACCTCACCAAGATGCCGGGCCTCGTGGGCAAAACACTCCACATGACAGGCCCCAGCAGAGACAGACAAGGCCGATTGTCCGAACCATTATCCAAACAATAACAGTTTGAAAAGACTAAGAAAGAATAGAAAATAACATGGCACTCTGGCCAATTGTTTGACAGCAGAAAGTCTTTGTATGGAATTCAATTGTTTTGTTTGAATGAGATACAGTATGAGCTTCCAGTTTGAAAGTATTAACGTGTGACCTAACATCACTAAGAGGTGGTGAGTGTGTCTCTGCTGATGGTGTCTGCATAATTAGGGGCAGATTCCGTGTAGGGACAAGCTGTAAGTGTTAACCCAACAGTTGTCTTTGATGATAATTACTAATGCTATCAGATGGAATTTGGGAATTCAATATTTATTTATCTGTCTGTGCTGTTGTTTTTTTTTGTTGGAGATTGAGAACGGAAAGGACACACGGCTATTGGCCTTTGATTGTGCTATGATTTCATTAGTCTAGCTTTTAAAATGTCCTTATCTTACACTTTAAACTATATGATAAAGCATTATGGAACGAGAAGCAGTGGGATGTCACGGATATCGCCATGGCTAGCGGGAGTGGTTAGGCATGACGCGCAGCGGAGTGCCGTTACACCCTGCTATCCGTGGCGATATCTGTGACATCCCACGGCTTCGAGTTCCATAATGCTTTTATACAACGGTTGCCACATGTATCCGTCAATATTTCAAAAAGAAAGACAATACGAACTTTAAAATGTATTTTTAATGGAACTATTCGTTAATCATTTGCGGATACTTCCGCTGAAAAAGGGAACGTTGCCAGGCAACGACAATGCTACAGCAGATCTTTGTAAACATTGATCTGGACACTGCCACAGCTACTAATAAGAGGTGGATTGATATTAAAAGATTCCCATTCTATTTTAGCATGGGGCCATCGTGGTTATCACCACGGCTGGAATGCAAACTGACCAATAGAGACAATGGACCGGATCTATACCGTTGTATAATACACTATATACTGTAGCAAATGATGACCGCTAAAACATATATCAATCAAGCACTTAGCCCAAGCTACAGATCCCTCTCCTGTTAACAGCTCACCAAATGCACGCACGCACACACACACACACACACGCACACACACACACGAAATATGAAAACATCCAGGACTGTTCTTTCCACTCTGACAAAAAGTTATTTGTTTTCCCCGTGTCCGATTGATTTCCTATTGTGCTGCTCTCTGGACTGACTCCATTCATGGCTGATGACTGCTGTGTCAGCTGTATAAACCCTGATGTGAATGTTTGAGTTTGGCCAGCCAAAAAGGGAAAAAATATAAAATCCTGCAAACTTCTGAGGCATAAACCTCAGGTCAATAGCAAGACCCTAAAGCTGAACACATCAATATCAATATCAAGTATACAGTAAACAATGCTGATTTCTACATTACAGAATTATGATGATATTATGATTATTATTATTAGCTCTATTTAAGGAATATCGAATTAGAGAGTTCCATCAAGGGCTCAAGCCAACATTCCTTTGAATCTGTCAAAGCCAGAATAGATTTGAAATCACACTTCACTCTTAAAAAAAAGTGAATTGAAAAGTGTACTTGTTAAAGAGCAGCTTGTGAAATTATGTCTGCTCTGCTGAACTTGAAAGAATGAGATATCAAGGTCACAGACCTACAGTATGTTGTCTCAATACTAACAATCCTGCAGTGTCAAGGCCAGCTGGGTAAAGGTACATTCTGCAATCCCCTTTTTCAGTCTAATATGCTACCCTTTCTTTTTGTAAATTGTGAGTGTGTGGGTCTTGGCCAACCACACATTGGTTGGGTAAGTGTTAACCTTAACTGAAATCATTATTAGTTAATTAGTTTTACCAACTGATTATATCATTTCTATTGTTACAACCATGACTACTTGACGGCAGAAGTAGGCAGAGGCGATGAGAAATACTTAACTTCACCTCATAGCACAAACTGCTTGTGAAAGACAGTGATCCACTCAACTAAAGTTAGAATAAAAAGTCCAAGCATGATTCAGGCCCCTTAATATAGTGGCATGTCTCTGTAACTAAAGAACGGCCTCAGACACTTGAACACCCTAGGAAACCACTGGAGAAATCTGCCAATATGTATCATTTTCCTTGGGACCATATACTGGTTAAGACTTAAGAGAACCTTATTACCTCAAAGGTAAACCCAAGTTCACTTGCATTCAAAACACAGTCAGTTGGACAGGACATTTGAAGGTCCATTTTCAAAAGGCAAAACATTAAAGGGAAAGAATCCATGCTGCTTCCAGAATAGTGTGATGTGAGAGAAAATGCGTTATTTTGACAAATATCAGGACTTTTGGACCTTTTGGTGTTGCAGCTCACAGAAATGGATCTAGGCATCAAATATCCATTGACTTTTGAGTAATTATAACACATTGCTGCTTTAAGGATATATACTGTATAAATAATGTAATGTTCCCTCTAGATTGGGATATACAGTATACACCTGATATAGAGTATTTGCAAACAGGCAGTCTTTGAAAAAGAAAACCGGAGAAAGTTATCTTGGACACGGGGAGGTTTGCCCCAGAGAAATTCCCCAACATCTTGTCAATCAAAGAACACGTTCAGTAGTGGTGGATGTTGAGGGTAAACATGGCAGAACTGAACTGATGAATTTCCAGCCTGCAGCTACTGTTAGAGGTACAGTGGGCCTGTGGTACATTTTGTATAGAAGTAGGGAACAAGGATATGACCTTGCTTTTCAAAGCAAAATATTTGGTGGGACTTCCTCAATTCTTTTTGAATATACCTTTTGATCTACTTAATGGTAGAGAGCAGGATACAGTAGTCATTTTTAGACCTTTAAATGAGATGCTATTGTAACTACATGTGTTTTTTCCCCAAAACTTTAATTAAAGTTTTACATGTATGCAAGCATTTACAGATAAGAATAAACATAGTGAACTTATACCCCCCAACCTCCCCTGGGCCAAGAGCGCTCTCAAAAAAGATAAAAATACAGAAAAAGAGAATAATACAATTTGGAAAAATATGTGAGAATACTTTGTGGAGGCGTGTAGATTGCTGGAGGCGTATGAGTCAAGGATTTGGCTGTTATAGAAAAGACGCGTGCAAATGAATGGAATGGAGTGTATCGTTACAAAGTGTCACGTTGTAGTAAACATAAGTCCTCATTCTGACTGTGCGCCCTCCAACCATCCTGACTAGCACATGTGCCGCTTGCTGGAGACGGAGGTTTATTTTTCTGTTAATGCAAAGCACTTATGCCAGATATCCCGGGGCGACACTGCCGTCTGTGCGGCCGATAAGTCACGCTGTTCGAAGTCGTGTAGCTGGCCTGGAAACAAAACGTAATCCTTTGAATATTTCAGTCAAAAGACCTGAGGCCCCATTTTGGTTTCAGTGCTGTTTGTGTGGCAGAGAGCGCATGAAAATGTTAGGAATTAAGGCTGCTGAGACGAGCAAAATACCTCTAAATGAAGGGTGGGTTTGTGAAGATATGAAGGGGAGGAAATGGCTGGTGTGAGGTATCCATATTTAGCACTTCCTCGTTGAATTCTCACTGATTATGGGAAAAATGTTTAATCGGTGGGGATTTCTGTAATGTTGCTTTGACTGCTAACTTTTATGGGAATCATATTTCCTATTTGTGGTCTGTAAATGTTAAAGAGCCTAATCTAAAGTGACTAAAGTGCAGTGTTTATTGGGATCTCTAGTATTCACATTATACAGTATAATATCGCCACTGTATCTGTGCATCCTGATTTGGTCATATTGTTCTGAAAACGTTGGTATAATGTACTGTAATTGCACAGTATGATAATGTATAATAATGAAAGTAGGTATGTCAAGCAGGGTACCCTTATGTAAACATTAGTGAGGAAAGGACTTGGTCAACTGCCAAGAGAAGCTACAAATACAGTTTAGATACAATACAGTCAGGAACACTCACACATTCACTTTAACCATTATTGAACACCATTTTCAAATTTCTAATTGTACCTGTATGACCCACATATAAATAAAATGTACGCTACTAGGGTAGCCAAATGCAGCAGCCACCTAATTGAATAATTGCCACCACCCTGTATCATGCGCTGTTGTAATACAGTTGACCTTTAGCGCACCACTCTATCATTAGCTGAATCCCAATCTGAGTGCGCACACCGCACTTGCGGCCCCTCGCACTTGTGGCCTGAGGCCTGAGCACTTAATTGACGTCAGCTGGAAGGGCCAGAGGGTGCAGGGCCGTGAATTAAATGGGACAGCACTTCCAGTTTCGCTCAATGCCCCTCCCACTTCGTTTTCATTGGCTGCCGCGTTCCTCCGACGCAGAGGCTGCTCTGACGCTCCCCTCAGCTCTGCAAATTGACCGATTGACGTCTGTTTTAATTTAATAATAATTAAAAAATAAGGTTGGGTGGGATATGTTTGCAGCATGTGGATTTCAAGATAAATGTTGTGTTATCTGCAAATGTCATCATTTATGTGTGATGCACTCGGATCATGACTCGGATGCACTCAAGCACTGTGTCACATGAGACACGGTGGGCTGTGGGTATTTTCTGCTCCTAAGTCCGTGAAATTGCGGACTTTCGGTAAGTGCGGTTACAGTGCGCAAAATGGCGGCGTGGCGCACTTGTGGACCTAGTAATTCCGTTTTGGAACTACCCTGAGCCCTTGTGGACTTAGCGGGAACGCGCATGTAAGGCCACAAGGCCGCGAGTGCTCTGCACTTTCGCCTAAGTGCGCAATTTGGGATTCAGCTAATATCTCATAGAGTCTCTCTTGCCCTCAGAGGACAACAAGCCCAAGCAGTAAAGAGCAAGTCTTCCTCAGTGACCAATGTGTCCTTCCAGACTGGGCCACCAAACCTTATTAGTTTGCCCTTCTGGCCTAAGATGTCCTTATCAGTGTGTGATGTACTGCACTGTACGAAGAAACACATTCGAAACAATGCTGAGACCATTCACATTTTAACCCACTTTTAACTAAATGGTGAACAGTTACAGTAATATCAACCATATTCTGTAGTGTTTGTTACTAGCATGATTAATCAGACCAACCTGAGGAAATTGATCAACTCTTGCCATTCAACTACCAAATATTTTAAACAATGTATGTTACACAATCTTTACTACTCAAAGCGAAAGAGACTGCAAAACTAGAATGAAACAAGATTGAGAGATTATCTAGATTTTCACAGGGTGACACCATGTTTGCTTTCCTCCACATACTTTCACATACAGCATGGTCATGAGATGTTAATCTGCTTCCCTCTTGACGTTCATAAAACACTTTACAGTGCTGTTATATACAGAGATAATCTCCTCCCTACCCCTGAGTTACAGTACGCCTGATCCAAACTGTGTTTAAGTCTCGGTGATGAAGCAGACACTTAAATTCCACATGGTGAACATTAAACATTCCATGACAGGAGGAAGTATGGAGAAAAAGACAAAAGCACAACAAGAAAGCACATTCCAAAACAGTGACTGATTTAGCTGTAGAGTATGTCATGCCTCCCTGACACTAGTCCACAATGTTGGCGGTTAAAAGGCAAGGGTGAAGAGGAGGGTTAGGACTTTTTTTTGTCTCTTTTACCCGAAAACTGCGCACTGTAATTTGAGGCACTTGCCTGTGATTGCCGGAAGACTGTCCACAAAATCCCAGTGCTAGACTGGGCTCCCTTCCTGTTCTTTATGACAAAACGAAGTGCGGCTCTTGGCTCACACTTCATTACCTCCAGTAATGCCGCCGCGCAGTGATGTATGGAGCAGTTGTGACTACCAGACTCCCTCCAGGCAGCGACAGCTCTGGAGAAACCTGTAAAGGACTGCAATAAAATTGTCTCCGTATTGAAAACTTTTTTGTTTTATCAGAAGGGGCTTGAGGAGGACAAGACTAAGCTGAGGACTCAGCTGAGGTTCTGTGCATAGTTATATAAAAACTTGATAAAACTTGAGTTGAGTTCACGGTGGAGGGGAATGTGCAATGAGTTCCAGTCAACACAATAGTCTGACAGCTACAGAAGTTAAATCCTGAAGGGAACTTGTGGAGCTCCAGTAGGATAGCATCTGTAGAAATGTGTCTAACACATGCGACCATAGAACAACATCAATATGTAAAAGGTGTCCCATAGGTGCGGAACCATTCCTTAGTAGCTAATGCGAGTAGAACTGTAAAGACATATCCTTGAGTAGCCTATTAAGTGCATTTAACTGAGCAAACTGGCATAGGAGGATCTTGTTTTTCATAACTCATGGTTCAGTCAATTATTTGTGATATAATGCAGAAAAATATATTATTCCAGGCTGTGCAACCTATTAGGGTAAGCATAACATTTTATATTTGATGGCCAGTGACTCAGTGTCCTGTGTCCCAAACATTGGCAGGTTACAGTTTCTGTTTACAGCATTTCAACTTTTCATCAAGCAATCATGAAGGATGGACCAACTGTCTGGTTTTACAGAAGAATTCCCAGAATCTCCCTTTAAGATTGTGAAATTACTGGCAAGTGTTAACCTTTTTTCTTTTTTTTTGTGTGCCAACTCATTGACATGCTGCCTTTAATTACTTTTTAATACCAAGGTGCATAAGTGGTTAGAGTAATTGTCGTAATAGCTCTACATTAGATCAGCCCATCCACTAATTGTGCTAAAATTGAAACTAAATCTGGGCTCTACTGGCTGGCCTACTGTACATCCCTTGGAAGCTTTTCTCTGGAAGAAGATAATATTGTTTTCACATTTTCATTGTTTTATGGCAGTGTTTGAAATTGAGTTGATTTTCAGCCCAGGTTTGTGCTGGCTCATAGGACTACATGTCTCTGGTGAGTACTGAGTGGGGAAGGAGATAAATGGAGAGTGAAATGTGATTAAACTATTGTAGTTGATAGCATACTGTGCTACAGTTTTAAGAAGCATAATTGATTGTTCTCTGCTGAAAATGTAAACTGTTCACAGTTGTAATATGTCACGTAGTCATCACATTTGCATGCCAATGAATGTAGCCTATTTGTAGACAGTTCTGAGTTTGTCACAATCACAACATATTTTTTATTGAAGCAGGCTATTCCACAAGATCAGGCTGAATTGTCCTTTGTTTCCTTATCAGATCAGCCTGGATTGTCCACTGGATTCCTTACACTTGGTTTGCTTGAAAGTTTGTAGAATCCTTCATGTCTTTTCAAAGAGACTTAGAAAAACAACATAAGCTCATTTCTCAAGGGTGAAAAAACAGTTTGAGACCCCAGAGTTTAGTTATGTAATCATTAGCAGAATCCCTGGCCACTTCCAGTAACTACTGAAGACTCATTTTAAAAATAGGTTCCTGCATATAGCTCTGTGGCAATGGAAAAAACAGATGATATTGAAGCAGGGGCCAGATTTGCCTGAGGCGCTCCATACAAAAGGTCTATCTATTCCTTGCATGATGAAACATAGTGTTGCCAAGTCAAAGATGTATTTCTGCACAGGTCTAATAAATATTTCACCTGTTCATGGTTTGTTACTAGTTTTGGACTCATGTTGTGTTGTTTTTAGCACTTTGAGATGTTCTTAAATGTAAAGTGCAATACAAATAAAATGTATTATTATTATTATTATGTTAAGATTATGACTGTTCCAAGCGGTAAGCCACGAATAGAGTAAGAATTTATACAATGGACAAAGACAGTTCACAACTGTATGAGTCATATGGGCAAGTGCATTATAATTATGTCACATGTGCATGTTTATAGTTAATTAATAGACCATTTTGAAATCAGCTGTAAACTTAAGTTACATTTCATTACTTTACCGTCATTAAGCAGACACTTTTATCCAAAGCGATTAACAATAGCATTTAGTGTAGGAAAAGCAAAAGTACTACTACTTGCCAGAACTCACAAGTGCATCTTCTTTCTAAAACAAGTGACTAAGAGCATAATCTAGTGCCGAAGGCAAAGTGCAAGAATAGCAATCTAAAATACAATAGGTGATTAAGAGGGAGGATCGTTGTAGTACTTCTTGAAGAGATTAGTTTTGAGCCTGCGACGAAAGATGGGCAGCGAGTCTGCAGTCCTGACCTCAGTGGGTAGTTAGTTCCACCACTGCGGGGCCAGGACAGAGAAGAGCTGCGACCGTGTCGATCGACCGCAGGGGCCGTAGAGTGACGGGGCAACCAGTCGCCCCGAGGTAGCAGAGCGTAGCGGTCGGGAGGGGGTGTAGGGTTTGACCTTTGCCTGGAGGTAGGAGGGGGCTGTTCCTTTCATTGCCCTGTAGGCTAGCGCCAGAGTTTAAAACTGGATGTGAGCCGCTACAGGGAGCCAGTGTAGGGAACGGAGAAGGGAATCTCGCTACGATCGGCTTGTTGGTGCCTGGAATATTATGTGCAATATGACTGAATATTTATCAGATTTTGAGGATATAGAAGATGACTTACAATATGATGGAAGCCGATCGTAGCGTAGAGAATTTGAGCCGCGAGTGTAGCCTACAGACGGAGAATAGCCAGTCTGCGCGCGACAGTTTCTGAACGCACAATCATGTAGGCTAATAGCCCAATTCAGCACGAACATATATCGCAATGCAAGATTAGACGTGTCCTCTAACCGGCTCATTCATGGTCTGATATGGATTTGTTCCCCAAACTGAACCTATGCGCTGTCCCAAACCTTTCCGCGCTATATGTCACACACCTAATGCAGGCACTCCATCAAACGGCAATAATTGACCAATTAGATTGTCATTAATATGTGATCATGTGGACCTGTTTGCTGTTTGGTAAGCATATAAATGACAGTCCTCCTGTGCGTGATGCGAGCCTAAATGAATCCGGCGCTACTCGGCCTACTGGCCGAGATAGAACTCCAAAGAGGTGACGGCGATGGCGACTGCACCCACATAAGGGAACCATCAGTGAATGAATACGTCTATGTGAATCGCTAAAATGTGCACACTATAAATACCCAAATCATATGTGACGCCGACATGCTCATCACAAGTGTAGTGGCACGGTGGCCTGGCTCCACGCATGACTCATTCATCCTGGCGCACAGCAGGGTAGGGGCTAGACTGGAGGCAGGCGCTGCGCGTGACGGCTGGCTTGTTGGTGTGTGCATAGCCAAGATACATATTCTTTGTCTTATTTACTTTAATCTTTATTAGCATTTTCCATCCATACAACGACAATACAATAAAACATAAAAACTTACAATAACAGCTTATGGGTACTTCCATCCATGCAGCTTTTTTTTCTTACTCAAATATGACAATTTTAATATTAGTGGTATCATCACACTTCCTTCTATAATCCATCCATTTTTCCCATCTCCCTTCAAACTTTCCTTCCTGCATCCTCAATGCATAAATAAATCTCATAAATCTCCTCCACAACACCCACCACTGCTCCTTGGTTGGGGGTTCCACCTTATACCAAGCCCTCATTATTGTCTTTTTACTAGCAACCAATAGTACTTTCACTAGGTATCTGTCCCCTCCTTGTACATCATTCTGTTATGTTTGCCAAGATGTATATTCAAAGCTGATAAGAATGAGAACCAGTCAAGACCCCACCACAAAATGAGGACCCAAGCCCTCAGCCCCCTCCCCGTCATGAGGTTTACCAGCGGGGCCAAAGGGCCCACACTGAGGTCATGCGCCAGCTATGAAGACACAAACAAGGTTCACATTTCTACCATTTTATTGTCTGTTGGTGGGTGACTGTGTGAGGTGTGTGAGTGCGTTTGTGAGTGAATGTGTGAGGTCCGTGAGTGTGGTAGTGAGTGACTGTGTGAGGTCCTTGAGTGTGGCAGTGAGTGACTGTGTGAGGTCCGTGAGTGTGGTAGTGAGTGACAGTGTGAGGTCCGTGACAGCATGTGTGAGGGAATGAAGTGCAGTGAGGATGTCCTGTTGGCTCTGGTGGTGTAGTGTGGTGACCTCCACCAACTGCTGCACAACTGCCCCACAACTGCCCCAATCCCTTCTGCCATTTCCCTCTGGGCCTCTAGGGTCATGAGCCTCCAGCACAGCGTCTGAGAGGAAGCCCAGCCCTCAGGGACCCTTGAGGCAGGGACGCTGGCAGCCGGAGGTGGAGGCGTGGGCGGTGGAGACGGAGACGGAGGCGCTGGAGATGGCACTGGAGGTGGAGGCCGGTGCGCTGGAGGTGGAGGCACTGGAGGTCGTGGCGCTGGATGTAGAGGCTGCAACCGGCGGGGGCACGACCGTCAGGTCAAGGACCACTGCAGACTCCCCCTCCTCTGAGTCCCACCCCACGTCAGAGTCTGGAGAAACAATTTCAGTCATTTTCTTTGAGTTTGTCTGTTAACTTGATTATGCATTAAACATTTTATTGTGTAGCCATCTTCAATTGATATGTTTTTCTGTTGGCAGCCAAATAAATGCTTAAGTGTGATTTACCGGGTGATTTAGATGAGAGTCTTAATTTCCCAGAGGGGAAAATGTTTAATGTGGTCTAACATTATGAAGTGGTCATCTGTGTTATCGTTCCCTGTTTTTGGTCCTAAATCAATCATAGCCTACCACAGAATGTGTGGAATGTTTGCTTTCCTCACAGCCACATAATACAGAATGTCCGTGTAGCCTACGCCAAATACAGGATGCACGAAACGTACAGTAGGCTACCTAAACTGTAGGAGCAATCAGACAAATGTAGGCTCGTACAAATAGCTTACCTTCCGAAGATGATTTTCTTTCCTCGCGTGGACCTCACCAACAAGCACATGCACCTCCGTCTCCGAAAAGTTTCTCTTCTTTCCGCGTTTTTCCATAAACGTATTTGTCTTTCCTATGCTCCACGCTATATTATGTCGGTTCCTTCCGGGGTATCCACGTTGTGCGCTGTCATAGTTTTGACCATATATGGTTGAATTTGGGCGTGGAGAGGGCGGAACACGGGGCGCGTGCGCGTCCGCTCTCTTCTCCGCCACCGTCGGATTTTCTGTGGTGAATTTGGCGCAGCAGCGTGTACGCCATTTTTGATAGATCCGAAAAGCGTGTAAATATTCTCGTCGTACGCTACTTTTCGCATTTTCCTCGTTTTCGTCGTACGCCCTCTTTTACACCTGAATTTACACGCTCTTTGATAAATGAGGCCCCTGGTCACAGGTTTACGCAACAACAACAACAACAACAACAAGTGGAGAAGCCTACGATTGCTTTTCAGCAGGTTTTTCATTGATTGTGTTAGGTAGAAGTGTTTGTTGATTAAAACAAATATGGTACGCAGATGAATATAAATATTTCCGGCTTTGTTGTCAATACAAATCAATGGATATAATATGATCAATAAGACCCGATCGGAAGCATATTTTGTGGCAATTTTTTTGTCAGAACATCAATGGACACCAGTGACCACTGAGTGAGTTTCCTGTCTTTGAAAACGAGAGTTCATGGTGCTTTTGAGAGATTTTGTCTATGCACCTAAGGATCTATTGAGTGTGTTAGCGGTGATGGGCTATATCTCGAGAGTGCACTGTTTGACGAAAACTTTGATATCGGCTGTGTATATGATTCTAAATAACTGGCTTATAATGCTAAATTCCCAACCTGTCCTTTAAAGTTTTTAACCAATGAATTTGCGTTGAGCGGGTGAAGCCTTGATTGCGTTCGGGAAGAGCAGCCTGTTAAAAGTTTTTAGCATGGAAGAATAGACCCTGAAGATCAAACGTGTAAACAGATGCAACCACCTCAATATCAATAAGAAACCTAATAGGTGTAGGGCTGCCATTAGCAGTCATTAAGAGGCTGACTTTTCAGCAGGAATATTGGTCTGAAGAGGGCTTATTACAGACGGAGCCCAAGATATGAAATATTAATGTTGCTTTATAGATATAGCCTAGTGGTACTGTAGCTGTCAGCAGGCAACTTAATGACATGTATTTGCAGGCCTGCAGATAGATGTGGTGGTGTATGTACAGTACAGTATATGTAAAAAGTAAGCTACTATTTGAATTGTCGTCTTCGTGACTTTGATGATCGGCCTGTAGGCCTGTCTAGTAAAGCTCTATCCGCATGGGACTACCTGGGAAGCAAGGCTCTGCGTAACTGCATTGGATTTAATGTGTAACATGCTCCGCCATTTTCGGTAGCAGTGCCCTTTATATACTGTAGGCTATTGCTACCGTTTGAAAGAGGAGATCTTTTGCTTTCTAATGGTGAAAAATATGTTTTGTAACTCCCAATACTGACCACCAGCAAAGTCAGCTGTTTTATCCCCGTGGCTTGACGTGCCAAGCACACTGGACCTCTGTCAGTGCTGTCAATAGTGTGTAGGCTATGTACTTTTTTCTCCATAATCTCAAATGGTGAAATGATAATTCAATACAATGTGTGTATATCATTTTCCTAAATACTACATGTGGGCCTATGCATTGTATTTCTTTGTAATAAAACTAAGAAATTTATTGCAATTTTCTATATTTTTAAATTTTCTATATCTGCACTGTCTGTTCTGTTTTTCACAGCACTCTCCACCACCATCATCAAAACACCAAATAATACAAATAATTCTGGGGTTAATTTTGATGAGGTTTAGGATTTTGTCTATTTCTTTGCTTGCAACTTGTTTACCCGGGTGTAAGAGTAGCTGACCTGGATGTCCTTTTTTCAAGAGGACATTAAGCTATGATTATGTGCCTACTGTAGTGCTGCATTTGTGTCATATTGAGTCTGATTGCCTCACTATTGGATTGAGCACTTCAGTTAAAAAACAAAACAAAGCAGTCCATTTAACTTTGTATGTAGGCAGCAAATTGTATTTCATTACAGTAAATATCCCGTAATTCATTCATACGTAGTACCATAGCCTGTGTACTGAGTTGTAATGTAGCTACTTGCCAGGTTGTTTCTTTGTACAGTACATCTCAGTGGCAAATTTGATTTGATGAGCGGATAATTTCCCAAAATATATCCACATTTTCAGGACTTGATGCACAATACGATGTTCCATTTTTGTGTTTGACACATCAGAGGTAGCCCAGGTGTCCTGTATGCAAACCGAACTGTATCTATCATTAGACCATACATTGGTTTAAGCTTGACATTTGTGCTTACTGTAAGTCTGAAGTACAGCTATTCAGCATACTGACTTGATGTGATGTCTGTCATTTGTCTGTCATGTTTTCTGGTCAGGATTTTATTTTGAAGTCATGTTGGGCTCCTCTGGTTCACTTCCTGTTTTTGTTCACCCTTCTCTCATCGGCCCAATCTCAAACCACCCCCTAAGCCCTCGCCCTATCCACTCCCCCTCCGTTTGCGCGTTCACGCCGAGCTTCGCCATGTTAAGGGCCGTCCCAAACCAATTATCGCGGAGTGCGCTTGGAGTGCGAGTGGGCTGTCAACCTCTTAAATAGCAAGCCTGCATCGGTGCAAGCTCCCGATAGCCGAAGCAGGAAGTGCACGTGCCAAATAGATGCCGCAGGAAACACCATATAAATAAAGTTCCGTCTTCCTACACTGTCAATTATTTTAGATTATTTTACAGCATTCAAACATTTGTTTTTCTCACACCGATTTCACTGCATCAAACAAAATCGCAGAATATGGTGTCAAAAGATACAACCAAGTGATACAATCACTTTATCCCTAGATCACTTGACTTGTAGCAAACTCTTAAAAGCCTGTATTCATAGCCGACATAAAATAAATCTAAATAGGCCTAGGTCTACGTCAAATGTAGCCTACATCATATATTCCTTTCCATTAGGCTGCGATATGCAAATGGATCTTCACAAAAGAAGGAATGCTGCCAAAGAGGCATAGGAGTAAGTTATTAATTGATTTATGTATTTGTCTCGGGACAGTGTTATAGTATTAATTTAGTTAGAGTTCATTTGAAAAAACATTTCCGTTTGGACTTTTGACCATTTCTCATCATACATGGATTTAATTATAGTGATTTATATTGTATTATAAATCCTAAACATTTTTCCCATCAATCACCTAAACATGCCATGGTGACGGCCCTGTCCCGGTCGGTTCCGGTGGAGTGGGGAGTCCATCCCACATTTGGCTTTCCATTTATATACCCTCCCCCTCGATTGAGAGTGCCCTCCACAGCTGCGAGTGACACTTCATTTGGAGGGACACTCGGTGGTGAAGTGGGAGTGGGTAGGGGGTGGTTTGGGATTGGCTCCTCCTCAGATGACCATGTCCTGTCGAGTTCCTGCCTGTGTGATTACCTGCCCCTCCCTAATGTGGTTCACCTGTGTCTCGTTGTCTCCCTCTCCTCGTGTGTATATATACCCCACTTTCCCTCCCTCCTGTGCCAGATTGTCTTTGTCTCTGTGCAAGCCTTCCTGCCGTTCCCTAGTGTTACCCAACATTGTTTTTTCGGTTCTGAAGGCCTTGTGCCCACCTTGTGTTTTTTGTGGATTACTGTTGAAAATCCTAAGACTTGGTTACAAACCACCTTTCCTACACATAGTGATGCTTCCAATTACTCACAGTCACTTCATCAATGACACAATGAGCCTCACTTGAATATATTTAATCAAACCTATTTTAGGTCCTTCGAACTGCATTCCCCATAATTGGCGGACCACAATACTTGACTCGCTACAGCTTTGTCTCCACAGTCTATCTGAAGTGTCTGTTTTCAGCAGCCTACTGATTAACATACAGTACCCCATGGTGGTGCTGTGGATCAAAGTACAAGGATGTACTGTACTATGCGTTTAATATTTCTGCCTCATAACAGGATCAGGTTTTTGATTGCTGGCCTTCGTGAGCCTCGTTCATGTCCTTATTAGCTCGCGAGCAAGAGCTGCAATATTAATAGCTTCCTTTATGAGTCACTGAAATGTCACAAGTGTTGCAGTGCACAAGCAACTCGCAGACAGGGTCCCATAATTGGTCTTCATAGATCACCTGGTCGACTTAATGTCACACCTTTCTCCCTTCAGGAAAATATCTGGACACATTATTAGACTTCTCTTACGGTCTACAGGGGCATATTTAGTCATCTTGGGGCTTAAGGCAGACAGACATGGGGCCCAAACCGGGACTGGCCACTGTTCCGACACTCCATTATTCTGACCACTCAATAGTCCGACAAATGTGCCACTGGTCCGACATCCCATTGTTCCGACAGCCTGTTATTCCGACAACACAAAACCCATTGCACATTGTTCTGACCATACACTCACCCACCAGTGTCTTTCACCCACACCCGTCTCATATCATTTAATTCAGGCTATAGCCTATGATTTGGTTCTCTGTAGGCTATAGTTTGACTTCAGGCCTACATAAGTCAAATTCTTGCTTTTATTTGCCATCGCAAATAATGCCAGTTATAAATCGTATTCGGTCAAAATCACACCGCATGGCCAAGTTCATACAACGTCAAAATAGAATGTTTATTTGCCATGTGTAACAAGTACGGGTACAGGTACATTGGAATTATTTTAATCGCTTACAGTATTTTTGGCCTATGGGATTGAGCTAGTAGGTCTATTCAGGTTTAACCTATTTCTTGAATCGCTAGTTTGGTGAAACGTTGGCTGTTATTAGGCTAGGCTATTTCAGATGTAAACAGGCAGCGAGATGGGTGCAGCACTTTCGTGAAGTCCTCAACTGCCCTGAACCAGAACATCCTGCTAACCCCACATCTGCAGATAACGTAGGCCTACTCAACATCAACACCTCAGTTAAGGTTTCCACAGACCTGTTCAGAAACATAATGTGACTGATATGCCATTCCCGTGGATTGGGCCAAAGGTCTGATTGCTACAATTCCAAAGAAAGGCAATCTGCAAAACTGCAACAACTGACGAGGCATCACATTACTATCTATACCATCCAAGGTCTTCTGCAGAATCCCGCTAGACAGAATTGACACAGACAAGGCAAGGCAAGTTTATTTATATAGCACATTTCAGCCACAGGGTAATTCAAGGTGCTTTACATGAGACATTAAAACAAAAAACAAGACATTATAGACATTTAAAACAAAAAGCAGGACAAATTAAAAGCATTAAAACAAAAAGCAAGACATTATAGACATTTAATTATACATTAGACATGTATTTATACCATCCAAGGTCTTCTGCAGAATCCCGCTAGGCAGAATTGACACAGCGATTGACACCACACTGAGGCAGGAGCAGGCAGGCTTCAGGAAAGGAAGAGGGTGCACTGACCAGATCTTCACACTAAGGAACATCATGCTGCAGAGGACAGGACCAGATGGTAGCAGATAGTCACAGACTTATGTTCATCAAAGAACGAAGAGGATTAAGATAAGACAAAGTAAGTAACTGTTAGCTACTTTTGAGTAGCATTAGATAAATTAGCTAGTGAGCCTTTTTACTCACATAACGTTAATCACCTCAGCTCAGCTAGTGTTAGCTAGCTAGCTAGTTATTGATTATGAATCATTAGGCTTGGCATTGAATTAGTTTGACTTGAGTTAATGCTGGGGGAAGAAACTCACCTATGGTTAGTAGGGTGACTGCTAAAGTTGGTAATTATCTGTTATCGCCATCTTCATGAGCTATGTTACCATCTCCAGTTGAAGGCACTTAACACACTCATGAATTAGGCATTCTGATGCTATTTAGTGTATTGATTTTTGGAAATAAATAATTATTAGCGAAAAGTTAATAAAAATAATTCCTAACTATACGTTTATAAGGAGTTTATGGAGCCCTTTGTAGGTTGGGGGCCCAAGGCAATTGCCTACCTTTGCCTAATGGGTACAGTAAGTTACGGTAAGTCCACCCCTGACTGTCTATATTAAGCTCAGAAGTAGATACCACAGTTTTCATTATAAAAGGACAGTTGACAGTTTATTTGATCAACATCCCATTACATCACCACAGGCAGGTTCTGATTGCTGCTGCAGGTACAGTAGGCTATCACAGAGATAACAGGGATAATAGGATCTATTCCTCTTAAAGGGGCAGCAGTCTCTGGTGAATGTTTCTACATTGTGGGTCACCACAACATGACATTTTCACATTATCCTCTTAATTACCTATTTGGTATCTTTGTAAGCTTGAATACTGTGGCAGATGAATTTCAATTAGGCTAATGGAATGTATTTAGCAGCCAGAAAAGCGTGCATGGTATTTTTCATGGCTAAAAGCACTAATGTTATATTAACAAATGAAGCAATGCGAGAGCAAGTATCATTGACTAATGTCAAATGAGTGGAACCAGTCTTGACGTTGTTGACATCATCAACTGACAACATCAACAGCTTGGAAAAATCACTGTGTGATCCCTGGTCAGTATTACGCATTAGAGTCCACTGTAACCCCATTCTGCGTTTTTTGAGGTTTCTTTGACCTGCTCACCATTGGCATCTCCCTGCCCCATTGCGCAGACCACAGCACATTGACCCCCTCCTTCCTACTCTTGTTTGTCTGAATAACGAGAGGAGGAGGTGTGTGCTCCCTGGGGGGGGGGGGTCGCCATTGTTTATCGCGGCTGAATGAAGGGGTTGATGAGATAGGCTGATGGACGGCGTGAGGGGGTGAGCATTGCAGATCCTGACACATCGATTAACTCGCTAGCTGGACCTGATGAAAACTTACTGCCCAGAGCCCGGCCTCATCTCCTCACCATTAATATAATCCAATATTGATCAAGTAGAACAGCAGAGAAAATAAAATCCTCTTTTTTTTCTTCCTGCACCAGGTGGAATTATGAGACGTGGATGTTGCGGGCCAACCAGAGAAAGCCCCCTGTGTAAGCATGCACCCATTCTTTGATCCAGTCACCATTACAGTATTGACGGCAGAAGCATATTGGCCTAGGCGTTAAGGGCTTTGGCCCTGGCTTTAAATGTATTTATTTGATCCAGAGCTTTCTAGAAAGTCAATCTTTGGAAGCAAAGGTCAAGGGTGGATTGACAGGTGTAACAGAGTTAGAACTAGGGCTGCGAGCAGCAGTGAGCGGGCCCTCGCACCCCACGCGTGTCGGGGTGTGGTGCCGTTAAAGGGTGTGCTATTTCGGTGTGCAGTACTGAGAGAAACTTCCTGTCACCAGTAGGTGGCGCTCTAGGCGTGACTCAATACCGAAGCATAGATGTGTTCAGGACGGTACCTTGATGAAGCGTGAGAAATGTTGAGTAAATCGGATAACGTATGTAGGAGTTATGAGGACTTCCTGTTTCACCAGAAGGTGGCGCTGTAAGTGTGACTCAATACCGACACATAGATGGGTTCAGAAGGCCACCTTCATGAAGCGTCAGCAATTTGGTGCAAATCGGATGATGTATGCAGGAGTTATGAGGACTTCCTGTTTCACCAATAGGTGGCGCTATAAGTATGACGCAATACTGACACATAGATGTGTTCAGGACAGAACCGTCATGAAGCGTGAGATATATCGGACAAATCCGATAATGTATGGAGGAGTTATGAGGACTTCCTGTTTCACCAATAGGTGGCGCTATAAGTATGACGCAATACTGACACATAGATGTGTTCGGGACAGAACCGTCATGAAGCGTGAGATATATCGGACAAATTGGATAATGTATGGAGGAGTTATGAGGACTTCCTGTTTCACCAATAGGTGGCGCTATAAGTGTGACGCAATACTGACACATAGATGTGTTCAGGACAGAACCCCCATGAAGCGTGAGATATATCGGACAAATTGGATAATGTATGGAGGAGTTATGAGGACTTCCTGTTTCACCAATAGGTGGCGCTATAAGTATAACGCAATACTGATACATAGATGTGTTCAAGACAGAACCGTCATGAAGCGTGAGATATATCAGACAAATTGGATAATGTATGTAGTAGTTATGAGGACTTCCTGTTTCACCAATAGGTGGCGCTATAAGTATGAAGCAATACTGACACATAGATGTGTTCAGGACAGAACCGTCATGAAGCGTGAGATATATCGGACGAATTGGATAATGTATGGAGGAGTTATGAGGACTTCCTGTTTCACCAATAGGTGGCGCTATAAGTATGACGCAATACTGACACATAGATGTGTTCAGGACAGAACCGTCATGAAGCGTGAGATATATCAGACAAATTGGATAATGTATGGAGGAGTTATGAGGACTTCCTGTTTCACCAATAGGTGGCGCTATAAGTATGATGCAATACTGACACATAGATGTGTTCAGGACAGAACCGTCATGAAGCGTGAGATATATCGGACAAATTGGATAATGTATGGAGGAGTTATGAGGACTTCCTGTTTAACCAATAGGTGGCGCTATAAGTATGACGCAATACTGACACATAGATGTGTTCAGGACAGAACCGTCATGAAGCGTGAGATATATCGGACGAATCGGATAATGTATGGAGGAGTTATGAGGACTTCCTGTTTCACCAATAGGTGGCGCTATAAGTATGATGCAATACTGACACATAGATGTGTTCAGGACAGAACCGTCATGAAGCGTGAGATATATCGGACAAATTGGATAATGTATGGAGGAGTTATGAGTACTTCCTGTTTCACCAATAGGTGGCGCTATAAGTATGACGCAATACTGACACATAGATGTGTTCAGGACAGAACCGTCATGAAGCGTGAGATATATCGGACAAATTGGATAATGTATGGAGGAGTTATGAGGACTTCCTGTTTCACCAATAGGTGGCGCTATAAGTATGACGCAATACTGACACATAGATGTGTTCAGGACAGAACCGTCATGAAGCGTGAGATATATCGGACAAATTGGATAATGTATGGATGAGTTATGAGGACTTCCTGTTTCACCAATAGGTGGCGCTATAAGTATGACGCAATACTGACACATAGATGTGTTCAGGACAGAACCGTCATGAAGCGTGAGATATATCGGACAAATTGGATAATGTATGGAGGAGTTATGAGGACTTCCTGTTTCACCAATAGGTGGCGCTATAAGTATGACGCAATACTGACACATAGATGTGTTCAGGACAGAACCGTCATGAAGCGTGAGATATATCGGACAAATTGGATAATGTATGGAGGAGTTATGAGGACTTCGTGTTTTATGGCGAAATGTCAAACTTTGGCAGGGCGCCACGGCAAGGGTGTTTGGTGAAAACTCAATTTTTTTGATAACTTTTGATCACAAAGGTCTTAAGATGAAGCTGACCCGATATGAAGTTGATCGGATGAAATCTGTAGGAGGAGTTCGTCGAAGTACGAGGCATGGAAATGGTCAAAACAAGGACAAAATGGCACATTAAGAGCAAAATGGCGGACTTCCTGTTGCATGTTGGGTATAGCTCCAAGAGACATTTAAGTGTGGCTCGATGAAATACATATGCCCACCGAATTTCGTTAGCCTACATCAAACTGAAAGGTGGGGCTCGCCATTTTAAACTTTCCAGGGGGCGCTCTTGAGCCGTTTTGCCACGCCCATTTCCGTCACCCATGAATTATCAAATTTTTCACCGGGACTGACGTATCTGCAAAGTTTCATCCGTTTTCATCGATGTTCAGGCCGCCTAAAAGGCATTTGTTTGGAGTAAAGGAGAAGAAGAAGGAGAAGAAGAATAATAATAATCCTTCGAGTTTCAATAGGGCCTCGCGGGCCCTAAATATAGGTATATGAGTTTCACCGTGATTGAGCAGCCCTAGCCAGTGTTATTTGTTTTGGAGACCCCTATGGAGTTGTGGTGTACTGCCGTTCTGCGTGTATTTTGTTCCTGTGCTGTTGCCGTACCCAGCAGTAGAGGTAGGCTCGACTGCTGAGGTATGTACACTGTATAAAATGGTCCTTGTATTTTATTACTTATGTGGAAAACCGTGTAATTTAGGTTGAAAACGCTGATGTATTGCATACTATTTGTTTTGCCATTTATTGTGATGATTTCTGTAGTTTTCTCCACTGATTATACGTTTATGAACATTTTGCGTGAGACCACGTCTTTGTATAGGTTAGCTAGCAACGTTCCACATTCCAGTTCCCGCGTCCTGGTTGTTAGCTCAGACAATGTACATTTTATTCTATTTTGTATGCGCAGATCTAGAGAAGACAAATGCTTCGTTTTGTGTCTTCCACCAGGTATGTTGCTCCAAATATGTAAATGTACTCTCTCAGATTTCTACATTCATTCTGTTTGTTCTAATATATGTGTAATGGTTGAAGGAAAGTTGTGTTCTTTCTGTTAACAAATTATGCTGATGTGGTAAGAGAAAGAGCAGTAGAGGTAGGCTGGACTGCTGAGATCTAGAGAAGACGAATGCTTAATTTTGTGTCTTCCACCAGAATAAACTGCTGAAAAGGAAGTTGTTGCCTGCCCATCCTTCAACTGTCTGACCATCGTCACACAGGCAAACATGCTCTTGATTCTGCCTGAATAAAAAAATATCACGGCTCCATTTCCTTCTAGATCTGGTTTACTGAGTCCAGACCTAGCCTGGCCAGGGTGTGTTTTTGATGCGCCAATAGCAGTCAGAGACATCTTAACCACACTTGGGTTGTTGTCGACATACTTGTGCCAGTGGAGTATCTTCTGGCACTCTTTGACTTCTGCACTCTTACCGCTTTCTGTCGTGAATGTGCCATTTTGTGATGTGATGTTTTTGGACTCAGTAGAAGCGCAAATGTGGAGTAGCTGCAACCACATACATGCATGTGCAGCCAGACCCAGTTTTTGTGGACCAACTAACCGATAACCAATCAATTAAAGCGAGCTATAAAGCTGCTAGTCGCAGCGCTACAGTATATCAGCATTTACATTAGCTTCCCAATTTGCCAAAATCAAATTTCAAATGTCTGCCATTTCCTTTTCTTTTTTTTTTTTTATATCTGCAAATGTTTTGACAGGGTAGAACATGGTAGTAGGCTACCCATGCACAGTTAGTTTCCGAGATTATTGTTGTAAAAAGTTATAAGCACTTGAAAATTGTATCCAAATTTGTTTTTGTTTTTTAAATGCCAATTTCTCCTCCATCTTGGATTGGATCTCTCAGCTTTTAACATCTTATAATGAGACATGCACCGTACATGTATATGTGAAACTTCAGACCAATCGGACTTACGGTTTATGAGGAGTTACCTTTAATAGGTTTTGCCAAATTTTCAACCTGCAGAAAAAACCATCATGGCGGAGCTTATGGGTTCTTGAGGCAAATCTGTTCCCCACAAGGAAATACGTAAGTTTCATAACTTGATTTCATTTCATGTTTTCGTCAAACAGCGTGGAAATGGCAGCATTTTAAAATTTGCGTTTTAAATCGGTTACTGTAGCGCCACCAATTTACGAATCATGGTAATTCTTAGTTGCAGCATGCACATTTAGGGGCGAATTCACTAAAGCAAATTGCGCCCGCTAATTGCACCATTACATTGCGTGTCAGTTGCGCCAGCTATGTGCTCCGTTTTAAAAACCTATTCACTAAAGACATTGCGCTAATAATATCCCAGCGCAAACACGCCCATTCGGTGTTTGCGGCTGAGTGCAATTTGCTGCTGATATAGGAAATTACTATAAATACTGCGCATACAGCACATACAACTCGTATGCATATCATTGGACGATGGCAGACAGAAAAAGAAAGATACGATTTTCAGACAGCGAACTTGAAGGCCTCACGGACGAGGTTCAAAAACATGTCTCACAGCTTTCCGCAAAAAATATCACGACTGCAGCAAAAAATCATATTTGGGGTTTAATTTCCCAATCAGTCAGTGCCATTTGTGTGTGTAAACGCGCAAGACTGCAAACGGAGGTGGAATGATTTGAAAAGACGAACAAAGGAAAAATTGTCATTTTATGTTATGCTAGTTGCAGCACGATGATCTGGCATACTTTTGGGGGAGTGTATAACATTGCCCCACCGGTACGATCTAGGCATCTAAACGGCTTTTCAGGATTCCAAATGTGCACTCAATCACACCGCGCGTCCTGATGTGAGCCCAGTTGTACGCTGCCTCTCCAACGTTGGAAGGATTGCGCACGGGAGTCATCATCCATGGCTGAAGATGATACCTATGATACAAAAGCAAAATATTTTCAAGACCATTCAAATAAAAAAAATATTGTGTAGGCTATGTTTTTATTTATTTATACCTATATCGGCCCCCAGCCGTTCAATGAACAGCTATAGGGAATGCGCAGTTTCGCGTATAGACTATTATACGCACAGTTTTGTGCTATGTAGGCTATTATAAATAAGTATTATTCATTGGGGGAGCTTGGACTCGCTGGGGACGGGTGGAAAGACGCATAGTCAACTGAGCCTCCCCAGACGCGACTTCATCCTCCAGTTGGCTGAAGAGCTGCGCGCTCTGGTGTCCAAACAGCTACCACGGTGGTTCTAGTGTTAAATCAAAAAGTGACCTTCTTCTAAATATTCTCTCACGAACAACATGACAATCACTGCTGCCATGATCAGCGGACAGGCTGGCCGCGACACACCCCTTGCGCTTAAATACCACCACGTCTCTGAAAACGCAATTAATTTCACTTTAACTGCGTGAGGCAATTTGCGCCGATCTTTGTGAATTGGGCGGGTTCTGCAATAATGTTCATTTGCATAGAAAGGGGAACATTCTCCGCCCATATTACCTAATTTAAATATGAGCTAATAACACCGGCGCAGAGAAACGCAATGACGAACGCAACGCAGTTAACATCGTATTTCACCCTTTGCGAGGGCTTTGTGAATAGCAAACATAATTTTTGACTTATTTGCACAGGCTTTGCGTCAGGAAAAGCTGCGCAATCCTTTAGTGAATTCGCCCCTTAGAGTATGTTTGGTCAAAGACTTTGAGTTATCCAGGAAAAGCTTTGCGGACCAACCAGCCGACCAACCAACCAACCAACAGAGTGAGCCGTAGAGCTGCAGGTCACAGCTAAAAACTGAAATCTCTTGCCAGAGAAGGTTGGATGCTACTGTGTTTGTTGTATTGAATCAATTTGCTGTTAAGATCGTGATGTTTCCAGTTGACTCAAAATGTTTAGCACTATTTGACAGCTTCAAGATTGGGATGTATACCATAGGAAGTGACAGGCCCAATACAGCAATAGCAATTCTTACACACAGCATTACTCTTCTCATGTCTGAAATATAACCACACACACACACACACAGGCTTCTTGTTTTACAGATGAAAAGCTCATCTTTCATCACTCTGTTGCATTAAATGAGCTCAGTTCCCTCTGATGTTCTTATCAGCTCATCTCGCTCCTCTCCGGGGTCCGGTAATGCCTCCCCCTCGCCGGTGCTTGACAGAGCCGGTGCCGTTTGGAACGAGATGAGCGCCTGGCTCAGATTTGACAAAGAAACAGGCAAGACTGAGGTCTGGTGCCCAGTAGGGATGTGAGTAATTACTGCCAATATTCTCACCAGCTGTGCGTTGCTGCATTTTCCCTGTAATTTCACTACTTTGACTGAGGGAACCTTATGTTTTTTTTGTGGATATGAGGATATTGCTTGCTTGCCTCCAGTTCACTGTGGTTATGTTTGCAATATGTTTCCTCTCTCTCTCTCTCTCTCTCCCTTTCTGAAGTAAACACTCTTAGCTTACTTGTTTGTTTGCTTGCTCTCTCTCTCTCTCTCTCTCTCTCTCCACATACACTCATATGTGTATTCTCTGGAGAGGGGATACTGTTGGCCTCACAGATCTGTAGTGTTTTTCTGTCAATACTGCAAAGGGAAATGTACTCGCTGGTCCTGAAATTAACTTTAATACCATAGGTCTGACTCTGAATTCCCAGAAATAACAACAGACATACAGTGTCGGCCCCTGCTAGTTTGCAAACCCTGTCAGCAAACCCTGTCAAATTGCTCATGAAAATTCCAGCACATCTTCATACATACCGGATGCTTTGCCTCGGGGTGTGTTAGAGTGCATTTGAGATAGATAATTAAATGAATGCATCTTGAGTCCTGTTCATTATTGTACAGGCCCCTCTCTTTGCCCTCAGGCAACAGAGACTTAAGGTCCCACCCACATAAAATGAGCAAGACTTTGTTTTGTCGTTTTAAGAGATATGTGAAGACACTAATCGTAAACATGAGAAATATGCAATTTTCTCCCAGACTTGTTCTAAAAGAAATAAAATGCCTGAAGAACCTAGCAGTTTGATAAATGAGAAATGTGTGATAATGGAAAATGATAAAGCTGGCCATGGTGTATATATCTTCTTTGTTTAGGTGGGAAAGAGAGGTTATAATGGCCTAGGAACCTGATAAATGTATTTTCATAAGGCTCCTACTCATTTGGGTATTTACCTTGATGAAGTGCCCCTGCAGAGACCTGTCAATCAAGCAGGTAAATATGGCGGCAGAATCAACTCATGTCGAGCAGGTAAATATGGCTTTGCATTGTTGCCATGCCTTCCTCTTCTTCTCTGTGATTTGCGCTGGTCTCCTGCTATGAACAAACAACATCTCCTCTCCCAGTCTATTGGCCATCATCCACAGGGCCTAGAAAAAGATGTGAGTTTTGAGGTGACGGTAGGGTGAGGGCAGGACACATTAGAGGTGGCGAGGTGCAAAATAAAGCAAATGGCTTATTGATTTTCTCCGCCCTGAGACTGGTAGATATCACAAGGTGAGAGGCTAATTGTGGCCAGAATGAAGGCCTATGCATACAGTAGCAGCGGTTCTTGATCTATTAGTTGTGTTAGTAAGTTTCTACATTGAATACTGCACAACTACTGTAAGTCAATTAAATACTTACAGTACTTATAGTACTGTACATCCAACTAAACACGTTTTACAGTGTGTTACAGTTTATTCACAAAGTTAATGATAACATTTTAATCATAAATCATTGCAACGGTCTAAGGTTAAGGGCTTATCACTTAATTATTCCTTATAAAACTTTTCTAAGATTAAAACATACTTTTGGTGGCCATCTGTGAGTATTAATGACTTATGTCAGTGAAAATTTATCAGAGCTTTAGAGAAGATCATCAAAAGTAGTCGAGAAAGAAAGAGAGAAGTTATTGATTCCATTCACTGGGCCTTGTGCTAAGCTTTCGCACTGAAATCTCATTAAGGATGTGGAGCCCTGCTACGGTTGGGTTTGAGTAGCATTTTCCATCTTGCAGATAGAAGTTTTTAATTAGGAGAGCTGCCTAGCAGCCAGACTCAATGAATCAGAATCTCAATCAAACGTGTATGGAGTGGAACACCGCAGTTGGAACCGGCGACCTGAGTAGATGGATTTCGACCCTCGGATTGAGGCCCAGGTTCACTGCAATGTCCTCCACCATATCCAAGGACTAACAGTGATCCACTCTCACTTTGCTATGGCTTTTCAAGTTCAAAGGCTTGTCTGTTAAGCTTGTTTTGTTTTGAAGTGACAGGAAGATTCCGTAACTTCAGCTGACAGCCCTGGCTAGTTGTGTTGACGATGGGGTTGAGGAAGTGTAACCACTGTCAAATTCGAATCCAGATATTGGGCTTCTTGACCCATGTTTTTTCACGGCACCGGCAGCTATGTTTCATATCACTGCCTCGGTTCGCAAAGCATTGTGTGAGTTTTCATTTACCCCTCGGTTTCAAGTCAGCATCTGAAAACTCCACTAGCCCTCGATATGCCCCCTAGCCCCTGAAGATAAAAGGAATGGGACACACTACCCTACGCGTGAACTCGCAAAATTGGGATTGGGCCTAAACATGCATCACACAAACAAATATAAAGACAATACATTTTCTAGCTAACATGCTAGTATTTCTGTATGAGTTTTGGGGAGTTTTAAACGCAGCTTGAAGCTATGGGTTATAAAGATAACAGAAACACAACCTTAGGTTTCATGGTAGGATAAGGAAGTTATATATGTATGTATGTATGTATGTATGTATGGATGGAGTTTGAGCGCACCCGAATCCACGTGCACTCATCAATCATCCACCCGCCAACCAACCGACGTAATTATCTTCTAAAATTTAGAGACCCGCACCCGCACCCAACCCGCCACACATTAAGTTATTGTATTTACATTTAAAGTCGCACTGAAATGAAAAAAGCATTCTGTCCTATTTTGGTTCACATAATTGGTCATAGTGTTCACCTATTCAACGATGTATGCCAAAAAAAAAAAAAGATTCTCTTCAAAATGGGCCAATAATCTCACGACATCCACCCGTCAATCAATACTATCCTTCTATCGAATCTGTCTAAAGTTCTTAAAACCCGTCCACTTGTCAATGTTCCAATCAAATTCCTCTAAACATATGTCCCACCCTCATAGCTTGTTTGCGTCGGAAATATGTCAAACTACGAAAGTTAGATGATCTCAAACATCGGTTTCAGTGCGACTTTAAAGTATGTCCGTCCAGCGCTTTTCATATAGGCACATTTTCTTGACTTAAACAATTTAAAGCAATACATAGCTTTTTCTCCGGTTTTCTCAGAACTGCGCCCCCACAAGCTCTGCGAGTAAGTGCACTGTCATAACGTTATCAGATTGTCTTTTTCTTTTTCTGCCTTCCTCCATGATATTTCGCTTCGGTTTTCTCACCTCCGCCATGATATTATTGCACTAAAAAACACATGATATCCATAGATGCCGGAATAGTAATCTACTACTGTGTTGTTTAAGCACAACGTTGCGCATGCGCACTTTGACTGAATGCTGTGTCCCGGGGGCGCGAGTTTTAAAAGGGAATAAATGTCAATGTATTATCTTTCTGAGTAGACTGGACGATTCAGCTTACTTTTAGTAAATCTAATTGGAGAATTAGCACCAGACATGTTTGTAAAGGTCCAAATATCCAGATGTATTGCTTTAAAGATTATAGGCTGGCTTTCGCAGGATCTTGGTTGACGAAGTGGTCGAGGGTATTTGAGTGAGCTGCTGGCAGGTCTCGCACTTTCTCGCAGTTGTTATAATATATATAATTATAGTAGTTATTAAATATGAATATAACTGACAAATCCACCCGCAATCCACCCGAAATGAATCACAACGTTGATGTTTATTGGCCCACCCACCCGTGGATGTGGATATCCGCGGATGTCACGGATATATCCGCAATATTCACATCTCTAGTATGTATGTATGTATGTATGTATATATATATATTTATATATTATACTAGATTCAAGATCCGTTTTATTGGCCATGTATATGGTTCACACATACTAGGAATCTGACTAGGGTTAAGGCGTACGATGTTGCAGACGACATAGGACAGGGTGCAGGACAGGACCATGCAAGGGCATGACAGTGCAAATGCAATACAAAACAACAACAAAAACTGTGCAAATACAAAATACAATTGTGATTGAGAGTGTGGTGAGTGTATGTACAGTGTTCAGAGTGTAGTGTGATAGATGACCCTAACCCGGGTCCGTATCCTTTTCCTACCCCCACCCTACCCCTGACCCCTGCCTCTACCTGGACCCAGGCACACTCACAGACATACACCAGTCCTGGGCTCAGATCCCCTTCCCCTCACCCTAACCCGGGTCCGTATCCTTTTCCTACCCCCTCCCTACCCCAAACCCTGCCTCTATCTGGGCCCAGGCACGTTTGCATGTTTGCCATGTCTCTCCTATGATGTTATTAGCCTCTCTTACTCTGAAAATGTAATTCAATGTTATTTATTGCTTTATAAATGTTCTTAGCCGGTAGACAAACATACTCCAGGAGCTTGCTCGATCGCCTTGTTGAGAGGGGTCAGGGAAGAATTTTTACAGCTCACTTATCTGGCCCCTGGGTGATACTGTTTTTTTTCTTCCCTCTGGAATATGTAGCGGTGGGACGTCTGCCCACCTCCCTTGTTCTCTGTAAAGCGCATTGTGTTGCCTCTGGGTATGAAAGTCACTATACAAATAAAGCTTTGATTGATTTTTAATTGATTGATGAGCAATGTTATATGTATATTTAAACATAGATGCTCCTTTCTTCAAGAAAGAGTGTACAGGACATATTGAACCAGAGGTCCTTTCAGTTCCATGAGCTTTTGTGATTATCTTTGCACATGCAAATCATATTCAGTTTCTCAACTCTGCTATCTAGCAGCCTATTCTAGGCATCATAGCCAGCAAACAGCAGAGCCAGACAGATTAAAGCCAGTCACTCTGCATAAATTCCCATCCAGCACTCCCCAGTCAAAATAGAAAGCAGTCAGGGCGGATTCTTCTCAAGTTGCACTGTGACCAACCACTGTGTCTCACTGCTTCTTGGGAAATCTGAAAAGAGCTTTTTGCATATTTTAAAATAAACTCAACAGAGGTTTATGAAAATGCAGTCCCATTGTGGTCTTATTGTTGCTATAGAGATCTGTCTTGATTTCTGATATTGGATTCATAGTACATACAATAGAAGGTCAATATTGTATGTGCAGGGGTGTTGTCTCACTAAGATAATCATGTATGTTGGTTTTGAACTATATATTGATCATCTAATCATTTGAACAGAAAATACATATTACTTATACGTAACTTAATAATTTATTGTCAATTTGCAGTCCTCCAATCCCAATACACCCTGGAAGATGCATAGCTCTAAGAGTTGCTGTTACTATGCCATTGTATTGATTTATTACTTGCGCCACCGATCCATGCAAGTAGGGTGTTTACTGCTGTGTGTGTGTGTGTCTGTGTCTGTGGGTATGTGGGTGGCTGGATGGGCATTTTGTTCACACCATTAGTCGAAAAGAAATAACTCTATGACATTCATACTTGGTACATCTGTTCCGCCCAAGGTACCCTGGACTTGATTAGATTTTGGAGCAGATCTTAATTGCAGGGCTGATCCACAAATATTTGTTTCTCTTTTGTTATGAAAGTATAGGAGTTATTAAAGGTGGGGTAGGTAGTTTGACGTCAACAAGGCCTCCGATTGGTCATCTTTTTCAAAAGAACCTGCCCCTCCCTCCTGTCAATCATGATGTAGTCCCTCCCTCCAAACATGACTGGTAGGTGTGGCGAGATAGAGACCCTGATTGGTCAATACATTCGGGCACGGTGCATTCTTTGAATCCAAAATACAGAGGCAGCGGTAAACACCGAGATCCAAGTTTATTCTCAGAGCACTTCTGTTACTGATAGCTGAAAGGATATTATGCCAATTTTAAATAAAGCCAAAAGCAAACTACCTATCCCACCTTTAATATGTCCAACCCACCACTAGAGGGCAGCAACAACTACCTCTCTACATTGCATGCAATTGCATCCAAAATATAACTCCTCATCCTCGTATTTCTGTCCATGAGAACAATTTTTTTTCAGCAGATATCTTAGTTAACACTAGGGGTGTGCCCAAATACAGATACAGTAGGACCCCACTCATCCGAACTTCAGAGATCCGAACCTCCCGGTCTACCGGACAGGCTTAAAAAACGTTTTTTTTTTTTTTTTTTAGCCTGCTATTTAGTTACTGGTGGGATTTTCATTACAGTACTGTACCCTACTGTGAATAAAAACAGAACTGTATGTAGACCTACATGTTGCCGCAAAACGCAAACGAGTCTGCTGCGCGAGAGCTGCATTCCTTGGTAGCCAGAAAGCGCGTCAGCAACCTGAAGCAGAGGAGCATCGAGTCATTTTTCGTTCCCAGTTAATGGACTTCAGGAACACAGACATGTTGTGGGCATGTAGATTAGCCTACTAGACCTACTGTATTTGTTAAATAATAGCCTACAGCCTAGGCCACGTTAGCCTACATCGGTTGTTTTAGAGACTTTCTTTTAGGCTACAATAGCCTAAGACACGACAACTTGTCTGTCATTTCATTTATTTACTTCTTGATTATCATTTGCTCTAATTGTTCTAATGTTGGGTTGTTTTTAGGCTATAGGCTACTATGTTGTTCTGCGAATACAGTAGCCTATCGATGCAGCGTACGCCTCATTTGAGAATAAAGTACTGTATTTGATCAAAGCACGCACTCAAGTGGAAATTCAGTTATTTTATTATAGGCTACTGTAGGTCTATTATAGGCTAGGCTATATGAGTTTAGTTGGCTATTTGATTGCAATTTTGATGCATTTTCACAAGTAATTAAGGGTATTTATTGGTCTATTATGAGTCTATATGAAACAAGTATACCACTTATTGAATTTGGTGCATTTTAACATAAGTTTCAGTCATCCGCACATATCAGAGATACGAACGACCTTCGGTCCCGTTGGGTTCGGATAAGTGGGGTCCTACTGTACATTATTCGGACACAGATACTGATACACAGATAATGCCTTGGAAACAGCTATTTTTTTCTATCGGAAGTTACTCATTATTTGGAGGGAAAAAAGGGCATTAGCATTAACTTGTTGTTGATGTTGATGAGTGAATCACAGGAGACGCTGCGCTAATCTGATGAGACTTCTGGCAATGTCTATAGCGAAGCAGTAAGGACACATTTTCACTCACCCAGTGTCAGAAAGTCAAAAGGTCAAGCAGCAAGTTTCTTAATTCAGCTTATGTTAGCTTGTCATTACATTTTGGTAGCTATGGATTTGAATGTGCGTTCCACCGGCAGATTTTATATCCATTGCAGTTACTTTATTGGGAAAAAATGTGGTCATAACGTAAAGTTATTGTCGACTAGACAATAACTTCAAAAAATAGACTACACTCAGACGAAATGTGGCTTGATGTTTATTACATCGTGGTACTGCTGCCTGCATTGTTGTAGTACAGCTACTAAGTTTTAAAACAGCGTTGCACATTTAGCAGCGTACTTCATTCATGTCCAAACTCCATTTTGATTGCTTCATGTTGTCTTGACTCTTAAGAGCGAACGTTGCTAGTCATGTGACAGCTGGCATCTGAAACGGTAGCACAGCGCCATCTACTGATGTTTTTGACTGTTGTTTTCCATCACATCCTAGTTGAGTTATCCTGATATCAGACAGAATTGTCAACTCTTTGCACTCAATTGAGAACTTCAATTTAGAATCAACACACTTTTAGTGGGCGGACTCGAAAGTCAAAATATATTTCAGAACTAATTTTATGCCAATATTAAATCAATTTGATGCTTTGAATGCTAAAAATTTGCCACTGAATATTAAGTTATTAGAAAATATGATTTAACACAACGTCCTGTATAAACCACACCCACTTCCGGTTTCTATCCAAAACACAAATACGAATACAGATACTTATGTTGATTGAACAGATACAGATAATGACATCTTAGCACATCCCTAGTTAACACAAGATTGATCTACAGTAGGAAAAGCAGTGTTGTGTTCATATGTGTGCTATCTATCCCATTTTAGAGACTCCTGCGACCGCCCTAAGCAACACTCAACAAGGAAGTGATTTGGCATGACAACATGAATTTGAGGATGTTTAGGATCAATCTGTAATGGGGAAAAAAATAGCTATTTATTCACTTTCGCAATTGCTTCATAAAAAGCTATTTATTCACTTTCGCAATTGCTCTCGAGTAACACTAGGGAGGGAACCCCTCTAGCCGGCGAATTAAATGGGATTCCCCCTCTATATGACGTCACGGGCGTTGCTATGACGACCAACTATAGAACACTACTTTGCGCAGTGGAAAGACAAAGAAAAGCAAATGAAGTTGAATCAAGTTGATCCGGTACCATGCTATGGAAAGACGGCATATAAGATGCATGTTGGCACCTTGCCCGAGTGCAGTCTAGTTTCTTTAAGCAACCGAACAGCGCAAAGCTGGGCATCAAATTTATTTTTATTTTTTTCCATTTTATTTGGAAGGGACCATGTGCAATTAAAACATAAAAACATTTGATGCATCGCACCAGAGTTAGCCTTAGGCTAATTTGCATCTGCAGTCCCTCTGTCTCCAGTTGAAGTTAATTTAAGTTAATTTCATCTCACTGTGGTGCGTTCCTGGGGCCACAGTACACCATCAAACCTGGCAGACAGCATGCCTTCTTCTCAGAACACAAACTCATCACAGCACAGAACAGAATTCTGTCAACAATGATTAGTGGCCTGCTATACGCTATGCTGGAGTAAAACTTGCATAATATACATGTCTATTTAAAAGTTAGCCAATAACAAATCCTCAACAAGTGTTATCAAAATAATGAATTACCCCTTTCCTCCAAAGTCTATCCCTCTCACACCATTCCTGTCAGACCATCCTCACACCAACTCTAATGAAGATGAGAATTGAATTATAGGCAAACGTGTAAATAAATTCCACTGCTCGGCTGTCATACATCTCACTCTCACTTGCAGCTGTTGCAGCGACATTAAATTAACCCATACTAGCTCTCGTGTGAACATGCAGGTCACTTTCTCTAGCCTGTTTCAGGTGCACATATCTTAAAGCTGAACCCCACCAGTGTTCATTGTCCACTTAGTATGTTTTATCGATACTGAAACACATTCAGTATCGCTGACCCTGGCACGTGTGCGCGAGAGATAGCAACATAAACACTATTGACATCCAGTGTGTACATACTTTTTATGTTCTCATCAAACTCGGGCTTAAAAGCCAGCTGGTCTAATTAGCTATGGATTCTGCTGTCGCCTTCCCTCATTATTTAAGGTAATGTTGTTTGTTCACTCACCAAACATGAACGTAATAACGGTAAGTGTTTGAACAGCTGCTACATCCCTCCAACAGAGTGAAAGGGCCCGCGGAAAGGCAGCTGACAAAAGGGCCGTGTCCCAGGATAAGACGGAAGCACCTCCCGTCACTAGTGTAGTCAAGGACTTATCGCAAACTGTCAACTTCCGCTCTTTGTAAATTCCTCCTATTGACAGGATGTTGTCTGAAAGGCCTAATAGAACACTGTCCAGTTTGTCCTTGTGATGGATATAACATTTCAAGCTGTTGCTCACACTGAGATGGTTTGGTAAAGAGAATAGATTATTTATGTGAATACATACATCCACATGAAATGAAATAAACAGAGCCTTTTTCTTGAGGTCCACATGTAAAGGTACACATTTACAGTTTGGCATTATTTGCCACTAAAATGTTAAATCATTTTACCCCAAATGTCACTCAGAAGCGGGCATTCCCATGGTATGATAGAATGAATGGTAAATGAACTGCACTTATATAGCACTTTTAACCAAAGCGCTTTACAATGAAGGCCTCTCATTCACCCATTCACACACACACACTAATGACAGCAGCAAGGTGCTAGCCTGCTCATTGGGAGCAATTTGGGGTTCAGTGTCTCACGCTTGGACACTTCAACATGTTGTCAGGAGGAGCCGGGATTTGAACCGCCGACCCTACGATCACTGGACGACCCGCTCTACCTCCTGAGCTACAGCCACCCCACCATAGCTAGGCTGTGTGCTTTCTTCCCAGCTCTCCTGTGATTCATGTCATAGACTGTAATTGTTTGCCGTGGATTTTTTTGGGCAGCTAACAGCTCGTGACGTGTCTCTTTGATAGACTCAACAGGGAAAAAGTGAAAAAACACAAGTGGACTGACTAAAAAAGGCCATCTTAATGTCTCTGTCTGATATGTGGAACACAGTGCTAAGGTACGCCTGCTGGCATAGAGAAACTGAAGGTCTTTCTTTGCCCCCCTTTCTGAAGTAAACACTCTTAGCTTACTTGTTTGTTCTCTCTCTCTCTCTCTCTCTCTATCTCTCTCTCTCTCTCTCATTGAATGTATGCTACTCACTCAGCCTTTCTGGTTGTGTTGACATTTGGGGCGGCTGTGGCTTAGGAGGTAGAGCAGGTCGTCCAATGATCGTAGGGTCGGCGGTTCGAATCCCGGCTCCTCCTGTCGAAGTGTCCTTGGGTAAGACACTGAACCCCAAATTGCTCCCAATGAGCAGGCTAGCACCTTGCATGACAGCTGCCACCATTGGTGTGTGAATGGGTGAATGAGAGGCCTTCATTGTAAAGCGCTTTGGATAAAAGCTCTATATACAATACATTAAGTGCAGTCCATTTACATTTTCTGTATTTCCTTTCTCCAGTCAGTGGTAATAATGTCTTTATGGATGAACTCTTCTAAAACTTCAGAACGGTTTCCTGCAATCACCAGGCATGCAGTGAGTGGGGCATTTTGTGTAATTCATTAAAAGTACTGTGAGAAGGAAACTGCCTCACTCAACACCACAATGTATTAATGAGCATTGCTTGTTCTCAGTCCATTATTATCTCCAAGGTACACATTTACAGTTTCCACTCATGGCTGGTGCCCCCTGTCAGTCTCCCTCTCAAACTCCCAGGCTCACTGAGGCCCTGGCTACACAAACACGGATGTTTCTGAAAACGAAGTCGTTTCTGAAAACGTAGTCGTTTCTCTGTGTTTTGGCCTCCCCTCCACACGTACACACAGATTTTTTTTATTTTGGGCACTGAAAACGGAAGTTTTTGAAAACGCCTTACAAGGTGGAAATTCTTAAAAACGTAACGTTTCCAGTGTATTCATGGGGACGGGTAAAACACAGCACAAGTATTGTGTCTATTGAGCATGCGTCAGGAAAAGTGAAAACAGGATCCTTTGTGTTTGGTCCATGTTGCTCGGCTTGATCAGTGCTTTTCAAATCAATCTAGCTGTACTTACCGATTACACCGCTGAGACGAAGCAAGTAAATATATTGTGTCGAATAGTTTTCATTCCACCTCTCAGTAAAGTACAGTTCAAAGTAGGCCTACACTGCAAATGTCGGTTCTGGACAAGAAGACGCTCAATGCGCATGCTCGCAATGTTCTTCTATGGTGTTTGACGTGACACACTATCGCCCCCTACTGCCCTGGTATGTTTATGTGAGCCTTTTTTGCATAAAATATTATTTTTTGTGTTGTCGTGTGGAAGTTTTTTTTTTTTTTACCGGAGGGGCGGAAAATATATTTTTTGAAATATCCGTGTTGGTGTGGGTGGCCTGAGAGACTGTTTTTTTTCCCCTACGGAAGAGCTCCTGTTCAATCAGGAAGGCCTCTGGTCCTCTACACAGAACCACTCTCGTTCCTAGCCAGACCCCAGATCCTAAGGTCCCAATCCCTACTGAGGAACAGGAAACATTGAGTCATGCAGTGAGAACAAGTGCCTGGAAATCACATTTTGACGAAGAGAAGCATGAGAACCTAGAGGGCATCCCTCCCTTGCCAAATTGACTTTTCAGAATCCCTCCCTATTTGTAGGGATTCACAGCAACTTGCTAAAGTGCTGGAAAGCAAGAGCATGCCTCTGTTGCATCACGGTGCCTGAAATCTGCTGTTTTTAAAGAAAATAAAATTGTTACTAGCTAGATGAAATACACAGTATTGTCTAGTGAATGTATTATATTCATCACTCAAGGACACATTTCTAAAACTAGTGGTGCTCAGAGAGCACAGACCTCCCCCCATGAATGCATGTTGTGGTTCTGTGTGCACATTAAGCTGACACTCTGACTTCCCATTTATTATCAGTTCATTCAGTCTGACCAGGCTCCCATTGCAGCCGATGGCCTTTGCCGAAGGAGTCCTCAGCGGTTATACCATTATCCCATAACCAATCATGTCACGCAGTTTAATTCAAAGCATGCATTCAAAGGAGTTTCCAGACCCCGAAACGCATAAAAAGGGGCGGCTGTAGATCAGTTGGTAGAGCAGGTCGTTCAATGATCGAAGGGTCAGCGGTTCGAATCCCAGCTCCAACTGTCCACATGTCGAAGTGTCCTTGAGCAAGACACCTAACCCCAAATTGCTCCCAATTAGCAGGTTAGCACCTTGCATGGCAGCTACTGCCATTGGTGTGTGAATGTGTGTGTGAATGAGAGGCCATTGTAAAGCGCTTTGAGTGCCGCTAAGGTGGAAAAAGCGCTATATAAGTGCAGTCCATTTACCATTTAAAAAAAAAAAAAATCAGATTCAGGGGCTGGAGCCAGGCTATGCACACATGCGTGTGAGCAGGACATGTTTGGTATTGCTGCATTCGTTAGATTGAAAGCTTTATAACAGTCCAAACCTCTTGTCTCTGTGATCGTCCCACTAGAGTATTCAACGAGAGAAACAGCAATTCAAAATAGATAATATGATATCAATTCAAACTTTCTGAACTAAACATTTGATCTTTAATAAATAAATACTAAAGGAATATTTTGCCTGTGGTGATGGCCGGCTGTGTGTGGCCAGCTCATAATACTACAAGTGTAATACATCCAAATGACCATAATGCTAGATGACCACACATGGCTTTGATTTAGTATATTGGAAGGAGAGAAGGTGACATTGTCTTGTATCTTTCTTAATATTATTAAAGGATTATCTAAGTGAGTCATTGTTGTAGCACAGAAATGTACATACAATATCTTAGATTCTTCGGCATTATAGTCCAAGCAAAGTAAAGACACTTTTTGTTCATACAACAACAAAATCAATCCTTTGAATTTACTTCTGTAAATGCCAAATAGCGCATGCTATGCACTATGCAAATACAGCTGGTTAAGCTCCAGCCTAAGCTAACAGCCAGAAATATACTATATTTCTCATGAATGTTTCACTTGGATGCATTTTGCATGCTGATGGTGTCTTGGCTCTAGGTGAAAGAGAATGTGGGGAGTGTCAAGTTGTTGCAACTCGCCTGTGTGTCAAGGCAGCCCTCAGAGGAAGTTGATTACATTTTCGAGCTCTTCTGTACTGCAGTGGTTTCTAATTCTTTGTTTACTGCCTGGAGCAAGAACCTAATTTCCCCTATTAATTCTATGGTGAGGCAGCGGATGACCAATGTAAACATGTGTGTCTTGTAATATCTCAGCAAGCAGATGCGCAACTGTCTGTTGTTCAATTGCACGCACACGCCGACTTGGATTACAGCTACCATTTAACTTGTCGGATTTAAATGTAGATTTGATTTTTTGCATGCGAAATAAATGGCCTGTAACACTGCTTATCCTGGCCCAAGTGCATTTATGTTCAGCTGAGCATGTTTTAACTTTACACTGAGGGAAGAGGAGAGACAGAATCGTTCTCTCTCTCTCTCAAACAGGAGGCAAAAAATAACACACACAACCATCCCAGGTGCTTCCCCCCCTCCCCCCGCTGTTACCCCTCCTGCTGGTCGATGGTTGATGCTGGATCATCCGGAGGAGGGGGGGGGGGGGGGGGGCAGGACTCCGCTACACGTCATCAGATGCCCACAGCGGAATCATTTGGCAGCCAGGAGGCGTGCGGGCAGCGAGCATTGAGCAATTCCCCCAGCATCCAAGCAAGCAAGGGCAGCGTGCCCGAGCGGGGGGTATTGCGATATGCGGAGCGCGCCCACTCAGTGCCGTCCGAGTAGCTCAACTCCTGAACTCCTGGGGTCTAATTTCATAAATCAGCCTGACTCCTGTGTCCACGTCTGACCCAGTAGCTGCCTAGTGTTGTGATTGGTTAATGTGTAGCGGAGTCTCCACCCCCCCCAACCTCCCTCCGGACGATCCATTCTAGCATCTACTCTGGTTGATGGTCATCTTGCAGCCCAGTTGGGATCCTTTCTTTTCAGCCACAGCCAGTTGCTACTTGGCTCTGCAGCCTCGGACAGCGTCTTGTCGGAGGGCCTGTCCTCGCACTCCCATCCCCTTCAGCGGCCGACTGCCACCGGGGGCACCTGTGTTCTCCAGCCCCGCTGTGCTGCCCCGGCAGAGTACTTCAACCTGTTGCCTTCATATGCTTCCTGAACTATAGCCTCCCATGGTACAGTTAGTTCCACAATGTACTGTACAGGGACTCCTGCAAGGTTGACCATAGGATCATGTCTGGCCTGAGATTGGTTGAGATGATCTCTGGTGGGAAGGTAAGTTTCTAATCGGTCCAGGTCAACCTGCATTTTCCAGTCACAGTCGATGTCCAAAAGGTTTGATTCCCTTCTTGAAGATGAATTCTTTGGGAATTATGCTGCTGGTACAAAGGAGATGGTGTTTGAGAAGCCGGATGTTGGTGGAGAGAGCACATTGGTGGTAGTTCCTCCTCCCAGGATAATGGCTAGTTGCCGGAGGACCTGGTTGTGCCTCCAGGTAGCAATGGCAGTATTGGGACTGACTTGTTTTGCAGCTGGTGAAGATGTGCCTTCAGCCCTGTCCCTAAACAGGGGCCTCATTTATAGAACCTGGCTCAGGATTCACCTACGAAGGGTTGAAGGACATCCGCAAGTTCCAAAAGGTACGCACAACGATTTTACGAAGTGCACACGCATGTCCCACGCCGGTTCCTCATTATAAATCTCAATCAACTCTAAACTTGGCGCATGTGAGCACGCATTTTGTCCCACCCTCTTAATGCCCATAACTGCCTATAAATGGTCAGTGAAACTCCTCCAATTCACAGAAATCGATACAGCCCAAATCTAACAAGACTAGAAAAATGGGACCCATTCCCTCCGTGCTTGGCATTCAGCATCAAGGGTTGGAATTGGGGGGTTAGATCACCAAATGATTTTAAATTTTAACATGACGGCAAACGTGGCAGCAAGGAAGCAGAAGTGGCTCATGAGCCACTCGTCGTCATTGGCCAGTAGGTCTTTATGAATGAAAATCTTACTTGGTTTTAGTTAGATTTCAAAAACACGCTGAGTGGTCGATCAAGTTGGGCTCAAACAAATACAATAGTTTTATTCTAATATGACGATTTTGATTCTGAAACGGAAGTGTTTCCCTCATCAGAATGGTCGGACTGAAACATCGCGGGACAATTTATAGCATGGTAGAGGAAGTCACATGCACTCAGGGACAAAGGGTAAAGGGAGGTGATGTCACAGAGCAAAGGGTGTTTCTAAACAGACTGATTTCAATGGAAACAGATTAGAAATAAGTTTCACAGAGGTTGTAAAACAATGAACAGAGAAGATCAATCAAATAGGAGGATTCAATCAAATAGGAGGATTCAATCAAATAGGAAGATCAATCAAATAGGAACACAGAAAAGAACAAATTGGGGGTAACACATTGGTGAGACTGCTAATTTCATTAATCAATCAATCAATCAAAGCTTTATTTGTATAGCGCATTTCATACCCAGAGGCAACACAATGCGCTTTACAGAGAACAAAGGAGGTGGGCATACGACCCACTCTACATATTCCAGAGGGAAGCAAAAAAACAGTAATCACCTGGGGGCCAGATAAGTGAGCTGTAAAAATTCTTCCCTGACCCCTCTCAACAAGGCGATCGAGCAAGCTCCAAGATTAACATCTTGTCGGTCCCTGAAGACTCACTCTCTCCGAATTCCTTCATCCACATCCAACAGCAGTAGTATTATAAAGCAGCCATTGTGCGTCATTACGCGTTGGAAGTGCATGCTTTTTTATACCCACCCACAGACATGATTATATGGAACAGGTGTGATTGTCATTGACTTGATGATTGATTGATGTCATTTCTGGGTATAGGAGACGATGGATCTGAGGGATGACAGCGAGGACACTTATTTCCGACAATGCTGGATGTCATGAAAACAGGACCGCCGATGACACATAACATCTATAACATCTAAGACAATTACAGCACTCTTATCTGCCCGACTGAGGCATCGAACACGGGATCAGTTTAGTCTATTTCATTTATCAAATATGCATGGTGATTTCTAAATAGCCTAAATAGCTTATAATAATGGGCGCCCTATGAATGTGGATTCCTGAGTCAAACAATGAGGCAATGAAACACCACCAACAAACAGCCTATTTCTGTGTAACACCTTACAGTGAATCATGTTATCCTTATAATATAATAGCCTACCCATTGCCTGAGTAAATATGTCATGCACGACAGTGCACACTTAGAGATTTCTTGTTGCGGAAGGCTAGGCTGCGTCTAGGCACTGTCATTTTCCCCGCAGTGAGAGGGCCTTCTCTACGACTAGTGATTGTTCTACCAAAATTGGGATTCACAGCAGTGTAAATATGAAGGCCGTTCACAAGTCATTCACAACAGTAGGCTATTTGAATTATAGTGATTGCTTTGAGCACATAGCTTACACTGTCCACATGATTATTTGTGAGAATAAAGAAATACAGGAATTATTTATGAAAATAAATAAATGAATCAATTGTTTAGCGATGACATATCCAATTGATTATGATTCCCGGTTGGACTATGCAACATATTTAAGGGGTTATTTTGCAATATGGGATATAATTATTGTTCACAATGGTGTCAATTTCAAAGTGTTTCTCCGGTTTCACCTTTCTGCCATTAGGATTGCATTTTCTCATTTCGCCAGAAACGTGCGTACGCATGGGTCAGAGTGTGCTTGGAGGTGAGCACATTCTCATAGGGACTGAGTGATTACTTTTAGAAAAACCTCTTTTAGTCAAAATGTTTTATCTTACAAGGGGTCCGCAACCTGGAACAGCCTCCCCCTATTCATAAGGGATTGCCCCACTCTTGCCACCTTTAAGGGGCATCTAAAGGTGTGGCTTAGAGCCAACCAAAAATGCGTACACGTCTCACTGCATGACATTTTTCTATGTTTTATATATTGTACTGTGTCTGTGTTTTATATATGTACCTCTTGTAACTTGTTTTGTAACATCAACCTGCCTAATGGACTCCAGATGGAAACTAGCCTCCGGGCTACAATCTGGCATATTTACATGTCTTTTACACGTTCATCAATATGCACTGTCCTGATCTAAATAAAATAAATAAATAAAATAAATAAATTCTCTGCCATTCTCCCTTCAAGTTTGTTTTTGATATATCCCGAAGTTTGCCCAGGAGTGGCGTAATGTACGCTGGGATATATGCAGAATATAAATTCTACCGGTAACCGCTAATGCATGTGCTTGTGTTATGTCCCGTGTCGCCGCTCACCCACGCATGTTTGTGTTGAAGTGCTGTGAGGCTAATAAACTACCTTAGAGGTCTAGTAATTATTATTAATTATTATTATAACTATTGGCATTTAAGCCCACACGTTAGCAAACTATGGAAGGAACACATACAGTATTGAGAACAGGAGTCGAAGATAGAATAACAGTGTTAAGCATGTGGGAAGGATGAAGCTGAGTGAACGTAAGATTTGTGTCAGAGAGAGAGGAGGAGAAAATGAAAGCAAAAGACAGGGGGAACGGGAGAGTTTGGAGGAAATTACAGCCAGTGGTACAGAGTAATTAAGGCACCCTGGTATCACTGCCATTCCTCAACACAAGAGGAAGTATCCATGAGTGCCAGGCCTCCACTGTGCCTTCTGAGTGGATGACAACAGAGAGTGGAAGTAGGCCTCAGAAAGCAGCGTGCATCGGTGTGTTTTACTTGCAGACACACACACACACAAACGCACACACACTTTGTTTGCTTTGGGGGACTGCAGCTTTTGTTGTTATATCGGAATAAACTGTGTGAAGACTCACTGGGTCCACTTTTGCTCTGCCTGTAATATTTGATGCCAAGGAACGGTAACGCCTATTTATTTACACGGTATTGGATACACAGGGACCAAAGAAACGATTTGTAAGAGGTTGGACCCAGCGATGTAGATGGCAGGCAGGCACCGCAGGTTCAAAAGGTTTGATTCCAAAATAAACTGAAGCAGGCACCACAGAGAGCAGAGCAACACTAACATAGACAACGGGCCGACAAGGACAAAGGGAAACATGAGGGCTTCAATACACAGGGAGAACAATCAAGGAACAAGGTGCAGGTGAGCAACAAGACATAACGAGACACAGGCACAAACATACACCCAGACATGGACAGGGAGGGATTCCAAACAAGATACCAACACAAGGATAGAGGGAACTAGGACACATGGGAACTGAGGCTGAAGCTGAGACTGGGGCAGGGGAAGGAACTGGGGAACAAGGGACTAGGATAGGAGATGTGGAACTTGTCAGCACTGCGCCGTAGTGTCCCAAGATGTCCAGCAGATGGCGGCAGAGTGCACCGTACTTGGATTTTGTGGACTGATTTGGGCTTGGCTCACCCTAAGTGGGTTCACCTGTTTGGTTGCTGATTGCACCTGTATTTAAGAGGTGTCTGTGTTTTGCCATGCATTCGAGCCTCATATGTTTCTAGGAGACTCCTGTACCTTTGTTACCCTTTGTGGGACCTTCTTTTGGATTAAAGCAAGTTTGTTTTTGGCTCCTATGCTCAGCGTCCTGTACTTAAACTCAGTACTCTTAAAGTTAGCATCGTGACAGTAGGCTCGAATCATCAACATGAGTTTAACAGGCGCTGAAGGAGCGGACATCAGCCTATCCCAAGTGCTCGGAGCTTTGAAGACCCAAGGATCCTCAATCCAGCAGATCCAGACCTGGATAACACAGCAAATGCATCAACAGAACCCCCCAGGCGGCAAGACATTCCTTCAGAAACCGGAGCGGTATGATGGCATCCCAGAGACCTGTCAGGGATTTTTGACTCAATGTGACCTGTTTTTTGTTATGCAGCCAGATCAGTTCCCCTCAGAAAGAGCTAAGGTCGCTTTTATGATTTCTCTGCTCTCAGGTAAAGCTCTAGTGTGGGCTACTGCCCTGTGGGAGGCTAGTTCCCCACTTTGTGCTAATGCAGCAGAGTTCTCTAAAGCACTACGCCAGGTTTTCAACCATCCTGTGAGTGGCAGAGAAGCAGCACGCCGCATCAGCACGCTCCGCCAAGGGGCCAGAGCCGTTTCTGAGTATGCTATAGAATTCCGCACCTTGGCAGCTGAGAGTAAATGGAACAATGAAGCACTTTTGACCACTTTTTATAACGGCCTGTCTGAGGCGGTCAAAGATGATTTGGCTAGTCGGGAGTGGGGTGCCACTTTAGATGAGCTCATTACCACCTCTATCTGCCTCGATCAGCGCATACGCGAAAGGAGGCGTGAGCGCAGGCTTCCCAACTCCGCACAGCCCCAAGTGTGTTCGCCACAGAGCGCGTCAGCTCCCGCTGCTCAGCCCACTCAAGCGGAGGCTATGGAGATAGGCAGGTACCGCATCACACCTGCTGAAAGAGAGCGTCGCCGCAGAGAGAGATGCTGTCTTTACTGCGGTGAGGCTGGTCATTACAGAGACCGATGCCCCCAGCTGCAGGGAAACGAAAACGCTCATTAGGGGAAGGGGACAGCTTAGTGAGCAGTTTGGTCCGATCTCAGTCCCCCAACCCAGCTAAGCGCCTATCCCTGAGTGCTCAACTCACCTGGACCCCAGAGAACCCTGAGAACATCCCAATCACTGTGCTGATCGATTCCGGTTCAGAGGAGAATCTGATGAACTCTGCTCTGGTCACACGCCTCGGTCTACCGGTCATGGCTCTTCCCAATCCTGTGAGAATACAGGCACTCGACGGACGACCCCTAGGCTCCGGTAAGATCAACTACATGACGCGCCCCTTATCGCTACAGATTGGTTCACATAAAGAGACTATCTCTTTGGCTTTAGTCGAATCCCACCATGACATGGTGGTACTAGGGTTTCCCTGGCTCCAGAAGCACAACCCCCTAATCAATTGGTCCACTGGGGCAATTTTGTCATGGAGCTCAGAGTGTGTTTCAGCCAATCATTTTACACCTGTGATGGAGTGTTCCGCTGCCTGTTCATCTCCTGAGCTCACTTCAGTCCCTGCCGAGTATCATGACTTAGCTGAAGTGTTTAGTAAGACTAGAGCTACAGAACTACCCCCTCACAGATCTTATGACTGTGCCATTGACCTGTTGCCTAACACTATTCCCCCCCGGGGACGACTGTACCCTCTCTCCGTCCCAGAGACTCAGGCCATGGAGGATTACATTAGTGAGTCCCTTACCAATGGGCTTATTAAGCCCTCGACCTCACCCGTGTCAGCAGGATTCTTCTTTGTACCCAAGAAAGATGGTGGTCTACGACCATGCATAGACTACCGAGCACTGAACAACATCACAGTGAAAAACAAATATCCGTTGCCACTCATGTCTTCTGCTTTTGACCTCCTTGGAGGAGCTACAGTGTTCACCAAACTAGACCTGCGGAACGCTTACCATTTGGTCCGCATCAGAGAGAATGATGAGTGGAAGACTGCATTTAGCACCCCTAGTGGACATTATGAATACTATGTGATGCCGTTTGGTCTGACTAATGCACCCGCTGTGTTCCAAGCCTTTTTAAACGACGTGCTCAGAGACTTCCTCAACCGCAGTGTGTTTGTTTACCTCGATGATGTGCTCATCTTCTCCAAGTCCCTTACAGAACATCGTCAGCACGTCCGGCAGGTCCTACAGCGGTTACTGGACAATCAGCTGTTTGTCAAACTAGAGAAGTGTGAGTTCCATGTTACACGCACCTCCTTTTTGGGGTATGTCATCTCCCCTGACGGTGTGATCATGGACCAATCCAGGGTGCAAGCAGTACTGGACTGGCCGGTTCCTACCACTCTCAAACAGGTACAACGTTTTGTGGGATTTGCTAACTTCTATCGTCGTTTCATCCGAGGTTTCAGCTCCATTGTAGCACCCATCACAGCAGTGACCCGTGGAGCACCGACCAAACTCAGATGGACCCCAGAGGCACAAGCGGCATTCGAGCACCTCAAGGCTCAGTTCACGTCGGCTCCCCTGCTGAGGCATCCTGACCCTACCCTACCGTTTGTATTGGAGGTGGACGCGTCCGGTTCTGGAGTTGGAGCCGTGCTTTCCCAGAAGTCAGGTATGGACAATAAGACTCACCCGTGTGCCTTTTTCTCTCGCAAGCTCAGTGACGCTGAAAGGAACTACGACGCCGGTGACAGGGAGCTGTTGGCCATCCTACGGGCGCTTGAGGAATGGAGACACTGGCTAGAAGGAGCACGCCACCCATTCACTGTCATCACGGATCATAAAAACCTCCAGTACATCCGTGGAGCCAAACGCCTGAACCCCCGACAAGCCAGGTGGGCTCTGTTTTTCACCCGATTCAGGTTTATCATCACGTTTCGCCCCGGAACCAAGAACGCCAAGGCTGATGCCTTATCACGACAGTATGACATTGATGTTACTGACCCTGTCCCCGAGTGCATCATTCCCCCCAGCTGTGTGGTGGGACAGGTGACGCTTGCCCTGGAGGACGCCGTCCGGCGTGCGCAAGAGGAGGATCCGGGTCCTGGTGGAGTACCCCTGGGCCATCTGTATGTCCCACTCAACGCCCGCTCTGATGTTCTACAGTGGGGGCATGACTCACCAGTGACGGGGCATCCGGGGACTGCCCGCACGGTAGAGCTAGTTAGCCGCCACTTTTGGTGGCCGCGCATGAGAAGCGACATTGTGGAATATGTCCACGCATGTACAGTCTGTGCTACACAGAAGTCAGGGAACCAAGCCCCGGCAGGCCTGCTTCACCCCCTGCCGGTCCCATATCGACCATGGTCCCACATTTCGATGGATTTCATCACAGGCCTACCACCTTCTGATGGCAACACTGTGATTTTTGTAATCGTGGACCGGTTCTCTAAAGCTGCCCACTTTGTCCCTTTACCTAAGCTGCCTTCAGCGAAGGAAACCGCCGATGTGGTGGTCCGGGAGGTGGTGCGTTACCATGGCATCCCAAGTGACATTGTCTCTGATAGAGGCCCCCAATTCATGTCCAAGTATTGGTGTGCATTTTGGTCCTTGTTTGAAACATCTGTCAGTCTTTCTTCAGGCTATCATCCCGAGAGTAATGGACAGACGGAACGTGTGAACCAGGAACTGGAGAAATACTTGCGCTGTATGGTCTCATCCAATCCGGGTGCCTGGAGTCGGAAGCTGGTGTGGGCTGAAATCGCCCACAACCAACTGAGTGGGTCATCCACCGGTATGTCCCCTTTTGAGGTTCAGTATGGATTTGTCCCACCGTTTTTTCCCTCTCAACAGTCCGAGTCTGCGGTCCCCTCTGCGGATGCTGCTGTGGCCAGGTGCCGCCAGGCCTGGAAAAAGGCCCGTGCTGCGCTTACGCGCACCACCGAACGCCATCGAATCCAGGCCAATCGCAGGAGACGGCCTACCCCGACGTTCCGCCCTGGACAGAAAGTGTGGCTCTCCACCAAGAACCTGCCTCTGCGCACAGCCACCAAGTTCACTCCCCGGTTCATCGGCCCGTTTCCTGTGGAGAGGAGGGTTAACCCGGTGGCTTACAAACTCAAACTTCCTAGGACTCTCCGGGTGAGACCGGTGTTCCATGTCTCCTTATTGAAACCTCTATTCTCCTCACCCTTGTCCAGGCCTGCCCCGCTGCCGCCCCCTCCGCGGGTCATCGCTGGTGGCCCGGTCTACACCGTCCGGAGGCTGCTGGATTCCCGGCGGTGGGGGCGGGGCCTCCAGTACCTGATAGACTGGGAGGGCTACGGCCCGGAGGAGCGCTCATGGGTGCCCTCCCGGCACGTCCTGGATCCTGGCCTCATCCGCGCCTTTCACCGCGCCCACCCTCTCAAACCTGGCCCACCTGGAGGTGGTCGTCGGGAGGGGGGCACTGTCAGCACTGCGCCGTAGTGTCCCAAGATGTCCAGCAGATGGCGGCAGAGTGCACCGTACTTGGATTTTGTGGACTGATTTGGGCTTGGCTCACCCTAAGTGGGTTCACCTGTTTGGTTGCTGATTGCACCTGTATTTAAGAGGTGTCTGTGTTTTGCCATGCATTCGAGCCTCATATGTTTCTAGGAGACTCCTGTACCTTTGTTACCCTTTGTGGGACCTTCTTTTGGATTAAAGCAAGTTTGTTTTTGGCTCCTATGCTCAGCGTCCTGTACTTAAACTCAGTACTCTTAAAGTTAGCATCGTGACAGAACTGGGACTAGGGAACAAGGGATCCGGATAGGAGCTGTGGAATTGGGACTGGGGAACAAGGGACTACGATAGGAGATGTGGAACTGGGACTGGGGAACAAGGGACTAGGAATAGGAGCTGTTGAATTGGGACTGGGGAACAAATCAAATCAAAATGTATTTATAGAGCACGTTTAAAACGACAGCAGTCGACCAAAGTGCTGTACAAAGGTAGGTCCTAGATTTGTTATAAATCACAACAAAACAAGGAAATTACAGGAAACAATACAGACATTGAACTTGAACAAGGCTTGAGCACAGACTGGTTAAAACCAGGGAGAAAATGTTTTTTTTAGGGAGGATTTAAAAAAACAACAACAAGGGACTAGGATAGGAGCTGAGGAACTGGGACTGGGGAACTAGGATTAGGACGGGGGAACTTTAGGAGGACCATACTGGGACAGGGACTAGGGCTGGAGCTGGGGAGCTGAGAATTGAAGACTAGGACAGGGGCTGGGTCTGGGGAACCAGGACTGGAGGGACAAGAGGGACTAGGGAGAACCCAAGGAGAACCTGAAGAAGGAGCTAGCTGTTGGACGAAGAAGAAAGACAGGACAACAAACACGAGACAATGCACACAAGGAGACACAAACATACATAGTGACATAGTGCAAGGCAAATATTACATGGAGACAAGTGCGCACACAAGTCTCTGGGAGGGTGACAGGGTGAGCAGGGTAGGAGGGATGTGAGTCACTGGGCGGAGAGGAAGTCCAGGGGCAGGTGAGGGTCCAGGGGCAGGTGAAGGTCCAGGGGAAGGTCCAGGGGAAGGTCCAGGGGCAGGTGAGGGGGCAGGAGCAGGTGACGGTCCTGGGGTAGGTCCAGGTGCAGGTGAGGGTCCAGGGGCAGGTGAGGGGGCAGGAGCAGGTGACGGTCCTGGGGTAGGTCCAGGTGCAGGTGAGGGTCCAGGGGCAGGTGAGGGTCCAGGGGCAGGTCCAGGGGCAGGTGAGGGTCCAGGGGCAAGTCCAGGGGCAGGTCCAGGGGCAGGTCCAGGGGCGGTAGTCCGGGCCAGGAGCAGGGGCGAACAGGGCAGGCATCAGCAATATAACACAACCGCAGAGTACTTGCTCTGCCCTAATTACCATGACCTGCAAATTCTAGATACATATTTGATATAAGATAATGATGATGTTCATGGTTATTGCCAACTGAAACACTAATGCTACGAAAATGACTCGTTCTACTGACTCATGAATAGATTTCCCAGTGGTCTGAATATTACTGGCATGTGGAACCCAGACGTTTCAAGACAGTTTAACCCAGACAAGTCATGTTAAAGATTGATGCCTCTTAAACTCCACATGAATCTTTCATAAAATACGGAGTCAGCAGTAAGCAATTCCTAATTTGCATTTTAAACATTTCCAAAGTGATCATTTTTACTTCACTGACGTCTCCCGTGGCTGTAGCTGTCTGCTTTGGCTGACGACCAGTCTTGGACCTTTCTCAGGGTTCGATGTCCGATCCGGGTCGTCACGGCACCAATTGATGACTTGCGTTGTCTTTTATTATTGTCCTTATTTCAGCTCTGCGTTGTGTTTTGATTTCAATAAAAGACGACCCCCAATCTCACAGAATACCACACAGTCCAGTGTCTCCTTTCTCAGGTGTATTCCAAATCTCTCCAACACAGGATTTGAGCCTCAAGCAAAAGCGGCTTATTACACAAGGTTTTACATACAAAAGACGATGGCATATAGTCTTATGTACAGTTGACCTCTCTGTATGCTGTCTGGACCCAAATCAAAGTATTGGTCTCGTTGCAACGTTCTTATGTGGTTTGAGTGTCCCCTCTCCCTCGTCTCTTCTCCGATAAGACTCTGGTCTCTTCTGTGGCCTTGTTTGGTCACGTTAACCTACGCCGCCTCGGCGCCCAGGCTTTTATCTCTAACCACAACAATGGTGTTTGGCACAGAGTGTACCAGCCATGGAATGTCTTTATCTCATAAGTTTATGGAAGAGGGACACCGTTTCTTACCGAAAACTCAAGCCGACAGCCATACTCAGAGGTCAATCATCATAATTAGTAAATAGCTAACAGGATCATATTAAAAGGCATTTCTCTGAAAATCAACCATATTCAACACTGACTTAATAGTGTACATGACTGTTATAAAGGCATGATCTTGTCTTAATACATGGCTGTTACACACACTCCATTCTTAATACATGACAGTTATAAACACACAATCCCTTCTTAATACATGACTGTTATAAAGACAATCCCTTCTTAATACATGACTGTTATAAAGACACAATCTGTCGTCTTGAGATAACACCTTAAAGGTGGTACATTTTTATGTAGAAGAATCATAAAAATAAAAACTCTTACAAGGCTCGTGAGCCAATTGTATTACGACTCCTGATCTCTCCTGACACAGAAATACCATGTGTTACAAACATTGTAATACTATTGGCTAACAAGCCTCTGAGACAGGGATAAAAGCAGCATTCATTTCGGACCCATTTGTATTGCACAGGTGATAGGGGTGGAGGATATAATTTATTCACCTGCCATCATCTCCAAAGCCTGGAAGAAAGAATGGTGCGTCCAGATCATGACAATTTCATGTTTGCAATCACACTGATTGGTTTGGAGTTAACACATGAGCAGGTGGCCGTCCAAGTGCAGAAGTCAGTATTACACCCCTTCCATTTACAATGCTGCATCATTTGTCATCCAAAACCTCACCCAGAATGTGGCCTATAGGTCTCCCAGGAAATAATGCTCTCTAGATAAATGGCTCTTTATAGCTATTCACTGCAGGGAAATACAATTACTTAAAGTAGGGAACATGCATCAGCAATTCGTGGTCGGGCTATTTGTTACAAGCACACTTAGGGTTTTAATGGCGCACAATGGAATTGACATCACTGAGAAACATTAATGAAATATGTATCGTCTGCACTTAGAAACCATGTCCGTATGTAAAGGCGTATTGAAAAGTTAATGATGTCTTATATTGCAAACACTGTGGTAGTATTATTCAGTGATTGGTTGTTGGTTGTTACAGTCCTTCTTTCCCGCAGTCCCCCTGCCCCACCTTCTCCATTTCACCTTCAGAGATGCATACACCCACACACACACACGCGCGCACACACACACACGCACAGGCGCGCACACACACAGGCGCGCACACACACGCACACACACGCACACACATAGCCGCTGGAAACTACTGTTTAACTAACACATAATCTCAGTTTTGATTGTGAGTGAGTCCATACTGTACAATTAGTCCCATACGGGGGTTTAACCCACTTTGGACCAAGGTTATTACAGTTAACGAAAATTAACTAAAAAAACAAAAACTAGGTGTGAAAAAACATTTTAGGTAACTGAAATAAAAAAATAAAAAATAAATAGGCTTTACAAAAAAAATGATAACTAACTAAAACTGTATTGTGCATTAACAAAACTAAATATAATAAACTAAAATTATGGAGAAAATGTCCTTAGTTTTAGTCTTTTTCATTTCATACACAAACCTAGTATTGAGTGGATATCCATTTTCTTTTCAGCTGTGTCCCTGCGCAGAAGTAACCTGACATGCGCCAGATGGTTTATTTTGCACAGAGTGACACAACGTGAGCTTGTGAGATCAGGATAGTCTCACGAGGCTAGTGCAGAAGTAAAAAAAAAAAAAAATCTAACACTGAAACTACTACAAACTTAACTAAAACTAAGCATTTTCAAAAAATAAAAAGTAAACTAGCAAACCTGCTTTAAAAACGAATTAAAACTAAACTGAAATTGAAAACAAAAAGTTAATACAATATAAAAATAAAAATTAATGAAAGAAAAAAGCAAACCTATTATAACCTTGCTTTGGACATGCAGTCATGATAAGAATCTATATCTCTCTTTCTCTCCCTCTCTCTCTCTCTCTTTTATTTTATTTATCCCGTATGTATCCAGGAAATGGCCCATTGGGATACAAGATATCTTCTACCAGGGAGTCCTGGCCAAGATGGCACACAGATAGTTGCATACATAAAATCAACTGCATACAATTAAGTACATGAGATACATCATACATAAAAACAGCACAAACAGCAGCAAAAGGGCAGTAGAGGGAGAGAGAGAGAGAGGCATAGCAATTTTATCTATAACAACAGTCATCATGAGGTAACACAGCTGCATAGTAGCATAGTAATCTCCCCGCCAGCTCATCCAATTGCATGACACTGCAGACCCACACTGAAGTCACAAACAGGAATCGCAAAGCAAAGTTGACAGAGAACTTGAAAGGGCAAACATAGCGTTAAGGACGGTGCAGTGCCAGCCTCCAAACGTAGAAATAACTTCAGTAATCCTGAAGTGGAGGTACTGCTGCAAGAAGTCAACAGCTAATGAGCTGTCATATAGCTACTGTAGCATCAGGGCAACCCAATAAATTGAGGTATGGGGTGCTATTACCCGTGAAGCGAAGGTTGTATCAGGATAAGGGCACACAACTGCTGAAATACATAACGCATTATCTTTTAGCCATATGAACTTCTCTGATGCATATTTTTTTCATATTTGCAGATGTTAATGCATTGTAAACTTAAAAAAAAAAAAAAAATTATACTATGAATGTTCTTAATAATAATCATCATCATGGGGTCGTCCATTGACAGGCCTCCCATCTTTGTCTCCAGTTATCCCGTTCCTCCATACACCTGGTGATCTCATCGGTGGTCTCCACTTCCGCATCCATCATAATTATGTCCACAAATGTTTTGGTAGGACTTCCTCATGACTCGTGTCTGCACCATAGAGATGGCTCCTATGAAACTTGCTTCCCGACCGGAAGCTCACGGTGTCTGTAGCAGTGCCAAGTCAGCATCATTCTCCTTGCTGCTATCTTCCCACTCACCCTTGGCCTCTCTCCCTGCAGATCTTCAATACTGACTTATGTCCAGCCAAACCTGAAGACCCGACATGACTGGAAGACTTTCTCAGTAAGACCAGACCTCCAGGCTAGATATACAGTGGTGGTGAGAAATCGCTTCCAACTGCTGGACGTGGATGAAGGTCCTAATGCAATGTACGATCGGTTTGTAGCAGCACGTGTGGAGGCAACCAGGGAGTGTGTGCCAGTGGTGGAGAGGACCAGAGCTTCCCCAAGGTCCAGGCATCCGGAGGTTGTAGCTACACGGGAAAGAGTTGAGGACGCTCGCCGTCGTCTTGGCCAAGATAAGACTATGAGTTGCTGGTTGGCAATGAATGAGGCACCAATGATTTTGCACGGACATGTCTTTCGCACAAGTATGTCCACACTCCTGTAGCCTACTGTTATTGTATTGAATTCCCTATATAAACTCTGCAATTTAGTTCAGCTAAGGGGTCCTAAGGCCTTGTGAGTTTGTTGGAGAAAATATCTGTGGTAACGTCAGTTGCTGAATGAATAACAGGCCAGACATATGCATTTGTGAAGAAAGTAAGCTTATTGACAGTTAAAGCAATTAAACAGAATGCTTATGCTATAATTCTAAACCAGATTATTATGCTAATTCGAGCTGTGCATGTTTGTATAGTGTTTACAAGAGGCACTTAAAGATACTCGTTTGGTTGTTGCTAGCGATCTTTAGCTATCTAGATTAGCCTACTGTTCTGTGTCCCTGCCGTTTGTGTAGAGTGTGAACTACTATCATTACAAGCGAATTGGCGGCGATAGGCCATTGTTATGCATATGTTGGCCATTGTAATTAAATAGGCTATTGTTATGTGAAGATGTGGCAATCTCAGCCCTCATTGTTACCTTGTATTACTGTAAGATTTACCTCCTTGGAGCTAGCCTATTGCTGTTGGTGACAGCCTTTTATGTTACTTATTTCCAGATACCATACATACAGTGTACATTCCATGGGCCTGTTCAACTTGAGCTTCAGTAAAGAGCCAAAGACTGCCTCCGTGTCCACTCACTCCCTAATCAGAGTCCCGCTGTGGATAGGAAAGTGGTCCCAGCGCCCTAACAGGCTTTAGAGCTGAATACTTTGAACAGTTATGCTCCCGCCCCTTTTCTCCTATTGAGGTGCAGCGGGATTACCTGCTGCTGGGCTGATTGCTGGACGCACCTCACCTGGGGTTGGTTCAGCCAATCGGAGCGGCCGGCTCAGCTCTCCCCCACTCAGCTCTCCCCCACTCCCGTTATAAAGACTGCATACTGTGGAGAGGTGGGACGCCCCCTCGACACTGCCTCAAACTTTTCTGTGTAATGCCTTGGTTAGTTATTATGTAGATAATTGTTTCAATTATGTAGTTAGAGTATTTTAGTTATTCTTTAGTATTTGATTTAGTAGGGCTTTTGGTTATGTTTTTAGTTATGTCCTTCCGCTGCCGTTCTGCCCTAGGTTAGGTAATAAGTTAGGTTAAGTTTGTTTAGGGACATGGTTTTGAAGTTTAAGTTTCTCACCCGTTGCCTCTGGCTTATTAGTTTGTGAGGCCTGTGGAGCCCAGGGAAAATAAAGCCTACACCCTTGTTGTGATTTGCTTCTCTGACTGTTTAATGTGGCTTTCTTATGTTTACGGTTTAGCGCAGCACTTGTTTGACCTTTATGGTTTTGGCATACATTCTAGCAGTAACACTACTTACAATTCTTCAGTGTTTGTAGATTCTGTTCTTAGGTACGCACAATGTGAAAACATTGGTGAATTCCAGAATCTTTGTGGAAACGGTGTAAGTGGGGTTTTTAGAAGAAAGTGCCTCTTAAAAACTTCCTCTTGTAACTTCACTTGTCAATGAGGCCCATTATCAGTATCTACAGGATATCTACTGGACATATAAACTGGGAAATAAATCCCCCAAAATATCTACTTGACCAGCAGGGATTTGGCATCTGGGATCTTTCTTGACCACCTCTTTCTCACCTCTATCTCACATTTCATTAAATTAACTTTGCTATGTTTTCCCAGGGAAAAGGGTTCAGGAAACAATGCAAATTAAAATGATCTCTCTCCACTCAGTGACAAGAACAAATGGACGTAATTATATATTTAACACTTAGTGATTGAAATGGCAGATGCCAAGTTACTGTAGGGACCCTAATTACTTGCTCATTGTTATTCACCATCAACTTTCCTGGTAGGATATGTGTTGATTGTGTATTGAACAATGAGACATACACATCACAACTCAGAGCTGAGATCATGGGGCTTGTTCTCACCCTCTGAAACACGCAAACACTTTCCAGGAAGCATTCACACACACGCAGACACACAAACACGCACACATACAGTACACGATCCCTATACACACACATGCATGCAGGTGCACAAACACTAAAACACATTCACCACTTCTTTTCTTGGCGTACTGTATGCACACGTTGTTCCTAGAGTTTATGCTTTGTGTTGTGTTTTTGTTTTTATTTTTCGTTTTTTACACATTGCCGAGTAGATGAGTAGTGAAGATTGGGAAAGCAACTGCTGAGTTTGATTATTAGAGTGCGTCAGGAAGCATGCTTTGGGCTGGTGCTTACATGAGCAAAATCTCAATCATTGTTGTGGAGACAAGCCCTCGTAAAGGTCTACAGCTATCATCAAACTCAGTACCTTCTGGGGAGTACCAGAAGGAAACTCTTTGATTAAGATGAGATATAAAAAGGGCCAATAAAGTCCCATCAGGTCAGTTCAGGACACCGAAGACATTATGAAGGACTTTGGAATTGGGCCATAGTCTACTGTGTAGACATGGTCTTAGATTAGATTGATTCAAATGAATTAGATTATGAAATAAGCAATGTGTTTGTCAATGCAACTTTATTGACAAATTACTTTATGACATCAAATAATTACTTAACTACAATTAATATACAATAATTAAACCGTGGTGAAACCAATAACAGGACTGCTTGGTTTCCAGTCTGCCGTGTGCTTGTGCTCCATCCAATGATCATTCACTTTTTATTACAGTAATCATTACTATGCTGGAGATATAGAGAAGAGAGAAAGAGGCATTGGGATACAGCCCATATTTCTTCTTCTGACATGACATGTTTCACTAAATCTCTTAATCAATGGCTTTAGTCAGGGAACATACAGGTAGTTAGGATGGCGATCGTGGTGGCGTCTTTTGTTTTTATCTGTTTCTCTTTGGTTCAGACTGTCATTTGGAGCCATTAAGCTGGGGAACGAAGATTGTAAGTGACATATTTAACCGTCTGCCCAGACAATGCCGGCTAGTAATGAACATTTCTGTAACTGTCTAGACAGCCTTGTATTCCGTGCTCTTTTGCAAGTTGCGTTCCATTCAAGCATTATTGTTGGTGATGGAAATAGCCTGTCGTAATTGTGGCTAATAGCAGTTTAATGGAGAGTGTCAGAGAACAATTAGTCTGTGGGCTGCAGATAGAGGCCACCAGTAATGATTGGTAATTTTACCACCAATAGTGAATAGAAGAGAAGACCTAATTAATGTCTGACATATCGAGCATTAGCATTTTGGGTTTCAACTACACAATCTTGCCAGTCTCAAAATATTTACCAAAAGGAAACATTCATTTGTAGAGATTTCTGTGTGCAGCACATTCATTGTTCGATTTAATTTGCACTGGATTTTCTTTTCCAGGAAGCCAGGGACAAACATCAAGATATTTCAATGGGTGCCACTAAACCCCTTGTCCTTGCTGGGTCTCTGTCACCCTTAGAGACTGAGTACTTATGGGCGCTGTGAGAGCTGTTGTCAAGCATGAGGACGGAGAGAGGTGAAGGAGTGCAGAGAGAGAGATGGAGAGAATAAATGTGTTTTGTCTGTGTGTTTTTGTGCGAGCTCAGGGACAAAGTGTTCTTCACCCCCCACTACCTCCGCGCCTGCGAGAGGTCTGAGTCACTCGTTCTGACCCAAATGTCAACCCTCCCCGCACCACTAGACAACCACAATAGGACCCAAGGGCCGGAGAGAGGGAGAGAGAGAGGAATGGGAGAAGAGGAGAGGATGAGGAGGGGGATGAGTATCAATTCGGGGCCAGGACGCACAGACTGTTCAAACGTTCAAAAATACATTTTCTATGTATTTAGCATTTCCACCCTCCTAGGCAAACAGGTGATGCCGCTGTCACTGTGAGGCCCCAATCTCCAGACACCACCCCTTCTGGGGACTTCTCACATCTTCTTCTGTCAAAATATGTTGATCTGTCTAGCCACAGTTCTGGTGACAACAATGAATAGAGTGAAATAATGAGTTACTGTGCGTAATAAAAAATGATAATGAATGAATGACAGAATGAATGGAGGTGAATGGACGTCCGGGCCGTGTTTGAGCGGCTCGTGATTCACTGTGGCGGAGGTAAAAATGACTGGAGGTGAATGGGTGGATGGACTTGGCCAGCTCTGTGGCGCGCCCCTCGGGTCACAGCCAGAAGGGGGCAGTGCAGTGCACTCCGGGCTCTTCCTCCTCAGAACCCAGTCCAAACCCCATGTCTCTAGTACACCCACACAGGGAGCTGGCTTCGTTCTAAGTTTTGTTTTCATTCACGGATTCGACCCGTGATTCGGATCTGCTCCAAAATGTAATGGGTTTTAAGGTGGCCCATGATACACCCATCCACCGATTTTCACAAAAATCGGTTTGGGAGTTTTTGCGTAATAATAGTCCAAAAAAAATAATTGGAGGTGAATGGGCAGTTCGGCTGTGTTTGGGCAGCCCACAGACCCGACCGGTGATTCAGATCTGCGCCAAAATTTAATGGGTTCTAAGCTGGACCAATCTACACCCTTCCACCGAGTTTCGTGACAATGGGTCCAGTAGTCTTTCCGTAACAGGCAAACACACACACACACCAACAAAAACATTACCCCTTGCCCTGCGCTGTCTCCGGGGCGGAGGTAATGAATGAATGAATGAGCTGAGGTTGTGTATGAGACTCTGGGTGTGGCAGTCCTTCGGACAGGGCTAGAAATTAACTTTGGACTAAAAGTGAATTTAGTAGTGTTCAATTTTGCTAAATTGCCTTGCTTTCAGACATCCACAATCCGAAATAGTTCTCCATTGTTTACCGTTGCTATAGGCAACTTAACGGCAGCTGGACTGGTCCACAACGTAAACAGACCAAGCAAGCTAACTAGTGGCTAATATAAACTTTATAAAAGTGTGTCCTAAAGTCTTTGTCCTCTTTCAACAACAAAAAAAGCTTTTCAGTTTCAGTAGGCTATGTTTACTGCTCACAATCACAATGAAACAAAGTGGAGTGATACTTACCAGAGCCTGACACTCAGACTGAATTGCCTTTTCATTTCACTTAATTAATCAGTCTGAACCATCTCCCAATGCAGCCGTTTAGCGAGATGGCCACTGCCAAAGAGGTCAACGATTAGTTCATCCTCTAACCAATCACATTGTTCAGTTTAATTTTGTCATCACATTCAAAGGATGCTAATTGGCCTGGTTGGAATTCCAACTGAGAAATCATTCTGGACGAGAGCCTTTCCAGACCCTGGATCACATTTTGAAAATTAAAGCGAGCGTGCAATTCAAGGACTGGAGCCAGGCTAACTTTTACTGGTGATTTGCCCGTTGGTACATTGGCATGGCTTCGAATGCCTCTTGGCCAATCACAATGTGTGGTTGGAACTAGCTGTTGTGTAATGTGGTTTAAATACAGAGTAGTGAGTGATTGAGCGAGTGGGTGACATGTCAGTGAGTGAGTGAGTGAGTGAGTGAGTGAGTCCAGACAATTCATCAAGTTATACAGTATTTTGTGGAATATACATAGCCCCCTTTACATTCAACCAAAAAAATTATGGTATGTGGATCTCTCACTGACAAAAGATAAGAGGCATGCACCTCTCAGTTGGCTCCCAGTCTATTGATGGAGGTAGAGACTTTGGCCAATAAGTGAGGGGTTGGGGGGGTGACATTTTCAGATCTATACACCACCTCAAAACATAGCGTGGAGAACAGTTTTTGGCCAAATATTTTGCAAGACATTTTCTGTTTACTTACAGAAATGGTTGTCCATAACAACTCAAGTTATTTTATGCGTCTCTCTCTCTCTCTCTCTCTCTCTCTCTCTCTCTCTCTATCTCTCTCTATCTCTATCTATCTATCTACCTAGATGCCTATCTGTCCGTCTGCCTGCCTGTGTCTGTCTGTCTGTACAGTGTTTGTCTGTCATGTGTCGTTCTTCATATGAGGTTATATTGGAAGTACAGTCGGCTCTCTGGGGTCCATCTACAGCCAACATTACACCAGAGGTGAAGTGGTCCTGCCTGGATAATACGCTTGTCAAGGTGATGATCTGGTCGTACTTAAAAGCCTTCCATTGAGGATTCCTGCCAAACAGGTTACCTAACTCTCGAAACAGTCGAGACAATTAGCAACTGGACTTTAAATGCATACTAATTGTTCGTCAGCATTTGGTGAACATTAAAGGTATGCGAGGGATTCGAGTGAGAGTGATAAGCATTCTGGGACATGCTTAATTGAAATTACTCTTACCCCTTACACATACTGTAGGTGAAACCACAGTTATGATTAAATGGTTCATTTTAAATAATTCTAAGTCAAAGTGTTGTTGTTAGTGTTGTTGATCTATGTGAAATGTGATGTCTGTGTCTTTATATTATGTTATGTATTAACAGTACGTAATTATGTGTTTTCATGTTGTCTGTGTATTTGAACATTGTATTGTCACAATGAAATAATATAGACCCCAGGAAGAATAGCTGCTGCTTTGCAAAAGCAAATCGGGATCTAAATAAAACAAACAAACAAAAGTGTAGTGTATCTCAAGAATAAGTGACAGTGGTAGTGCATGTACAGTAGATTATGGAATAGTAGTTTGTGCAGTATAACCCATGAGTAAAAGTGGGTATAACCAATTCACGGATAAGTTCACTATATTGGACTTTAGGGCCTATTCTCGGTCTGTCTTACATGAACCTGATACGTAGAGACTATAATTTCCCTGATCGCCTAGCATGCAATCAGCTACTGTACAATGGATGTCAATGGGGGAGTCAAAACGTTGGAAAAAGTTGGATAAATGTGCTTTTCCGAGACAGGAAGCACAGGGTGTAATCTTATCATCTCAGTATGCTCTTCTATGAACTTTATCGCAATCTGAAACCTACGGAGCCCCTCTGGTGACATAGAAAGAAAAAATATATATATCTCGTGGCCACGTTTTACAACTTGTGTGCGTAGTAACATAAGACAGTTGGTCTTATGTTACTTCCAGTTCATTAAGATTATCCAAGTATAATGTTGTGTACAATAATGAGTTGGAGAGTGGGCATATTTACAACCTATGCTTGTTACAGGACAAGGTTGTGTTACAAATATTAAATTATGTCTGACCAAAATTGCTTTACAGAAAGACCATAATAAGTGCATCAGAGTGCCCTCTACTCTACAACCATACCAGCACAATTTGGATAATGTATGGTCCTTTATTATGCACAGTGTGTGATATGAGCCACGTGTATTATCTTTATTTGCATATTTTTGTATCTAACACAGTTTGACAATTTGGTACAGTTTTTGAGCACTGCATCCCATTATTGTGGAGTTATTATAACCCATGTCACGTTGCCGCTGTGCTTTAGTTTGAGTGTTTTTGTCAGAGGTGGCAGTGCATAACCGCCTGTACATCACTGAGACTGAGCTCTTTCCTACCACCGCTTAATGTATCCATCAGTTCTTTTTTAGTTCCCCGTATGCCCTAGACCAGGGTTTCCCAACCTAGGGTCCGGGCCACCCTTAGGGGGGCGCTGACAATCACAGGGGGGGCGCCAGCCCCAGACAATTTGAGGCCTTAATATTAGCTAGACAAAGAATCATGTTATTGACATGTCACAGCATTTACGGCACTACAATACCATATAAATTCAAGAAATTAATCAGAGACTATGAATCCTGTCAACATTAGTGTCACTGCTACACTGGCGAAGCGCTTCATTGTACCCTAACTTACACCTGATGGAATTTGCGCACATACACACAGACTGGATGTTCACAGCGATTTTTTTTTTTGGGGGGGGGACGCAAATTCCATAGGGGGGCTCTGGGCAAGGGAGGTTGGGAACCCCTGCCCTAGACAGTAGTGACTTCACAATTGATTCTAAGGTAAGTTAAACATTCTGAATCTTTCAACCCAAAATGTTTTCAATTCATCGAGCCATAGTTCCATTATTCTTCCCACTTGTTTTATGTTTCACTGTTGCCATACACCATTCTTAAGGGTTTTACCACCTGCAGTCAACAAGGAGTTGCTCCACAGTGGACATGAGGGTAAGGAGCTTCCAGCTAAAGGAAAAGGCAGGAAAATACAAAAAACTCATTCCAGACGCCAAATTGCTGATCTTCGATCATGTCACACTACAAGGCTTTTCGTTGTTCCCGACGGTCACAATCGGGCCCGACGCTGGACGCTTTGTCGGCGACCCCAAAAAAAGGCCCAAAATCGTCCTGAATTAGTGTCGTCTGTACGGGCCGTTAGGCAAGTCAAGCAACAACTTGCAGAGGGACTGGCGAAGATCGAGCAGAGCCAGCTGCCTGGGAAGCACACAAGTGTGGTGCTACCAGCACATTCTGTACCAACGGGTGATGTGGCCTCTAAAGATCTGTGAGATTGCCATCACAGAAGTCAGCAGGATGGACAGTCTTGCAAACAGCTTGCCAAAAGCCGTGAAGGAGCTGGAAGAAGAGGCAGAGAAAGGAAGCTATTGGCTGTGGCTACGGAGGAGAGCCACTGTTAGGGGGTTAACACCCCAGTAAAGGCAGCTGCAGGGGGTGGCGGGGAGACGTCCCCAACAAGCCACTGCCCCCCCCCCCCCCCCCCCCCCCCAGGGGGATGTACTGGAATAGGGGGCGAAACATCGGTGAACGGCGGCCTACAGCTGACGACCCTGCAGCTGAACTAATGGCAGCGGTGGAGGTGCGTCAGGCTGAAATCCCAAAGCAGGAATAACACATCACCTGTACAATGACCTGGACATACAGTTCCTGTGTGAGCCATGCATCTCATATGGCATGCTCATCTAGCAATTGAGTCTTCTCCAAGGTAAAGCTATGTCCTGAGATAGCACTATTGTGACTGTGCTGCAAGATCAAATCAATATTCTATTCAGGTGCCTGTCTCTGCACTCAAGGATCTACAACTGATTACAATCACACGCATCTATGAATTCTGAGTGTGTGATCCGTGCAACGTTGTGACTTCTGCATTCAATGATCTTTTTCCCTATACACACACACACACACTTACACGCAGACACACGCACATTCTCTCATTCTATCTCACACACACACACACACAAACACCCCCCCCCCCCCCAACCTCAATCTCCACTCTCTGTTCCTTGGCAGAGTGCAGGTCAATTACCAGCCCGGCTGCCAGCCGATCAAGTCTATAATAACGTCTCTCTCCATTTTGTCTTCTGTGTAGTAGATTTCTGGGCTCCAGTAGAAGCCATATGCTGTCTGTTTTTTTTCCTCCTGCTCCAGCTCTACTTACAGGATGTTTAATAACGGCTGGGCTTTACCTAATACAGTCAGGTGGTCAGGTAATGAGATCACCACTGAGACTGACTTGATTTACATGCTAAACACGGGTCAGAGCCCAGTTGATGATAAGAAAAAAACAAAAAAACAACTATTGTATGCCAGGGCAGGTGACATGATAATCCACCGGACCTGATCATAGAGCGAGACGGGGAGGAGAGAGAGATGGAGAGAAGGGGGAGGGAGGAGGCAGAGACAGAGAGAGAGGAGGTAGAGAGAATGAGAGTTGGGGAGAGAGCTAGATTGAGAGAAAGGGAGAGAGGGAGGGTGTGAGGAGGTGCAGAAGAATGGTGGTGCTGTGTGTGTGTGTGTGTGGGGGGGGGGGGGGGTGGCAGCTTTTGCTCAGGATTTTACGGATATTAACATATGTACATGTAAAATGTGTTGACATCATTTTTAAGGTGTATGCTAATGTACCGTTATCAAAGGACAGTGAGTTGCATGTTCTCCACTGCGGCTTGTGTACTTTCTCTTATTTTCACTGAATAAAATTAGATACAGTAGCACATTTACCACCAGTCCAACAACTTGTTTTTTCCCAGTGTATTTCCAATGTTGGAGACATTTTCTCCAGAAAACGTACTGTCCACCCCGGAATCCGTGGACCCCGGGGTCACACTAGCTGTCTAAAGAAGTAAAAGAGAGAAAATAAAATGAAATAATGACTGCAAAATAAAAGAAACTTGCTGTAATTAAACACAGAGGCTGCAGAATAGGGAAATGCTAATCCACACGACCCTGCTGATTCTGTCCTTTCCAAAAGCATTTACTCTTTCATTAAAGAGCTCAGCCAAGCAGAACAAAGTCATTAAGAGGGACCCCTGTGTAAACAGTCGGGTTGAACCTGTGGCTGCCCAAGCCTAGGTGCTCAGTCTTACACTGAACGCAACTCCTGTAGCTACAGGAAATAACACATGGCCCTGGCTGAGACCATGGTGAAATATGTGTTTGAAGGCATACAGCTTACTGTACCAAGGACAGATTTCTATCTGTTTCAGATTTTTTTTTAATGTTCTAATACAGCACAAGGGAGGTCGCATCACAAAGAGATAAGCCATTTGAGTATGCAGACTACAGCAAGAAAGCAATTCAAGCAAGTTTTTGAAAGTATTCAGCTTTGTAGTGTTGCAAAAGTTGAGTTTGCATTCACATGCATCCTCCAAACTCCTCAGTGCTGTTGAATTTAAGGCTGAAACTGGAGAGTTTGGATCAAACATGTTTTACATTGCAAGTGCAGACAATGTAAAAACAACTATCTTGTCCCTACACCCCCTCCCGACCGCTACGCTCTGCTACCTCGGGGCGACTGGTTGCCCCATCACTCCGAGGCCCCTGCAGACGATCAACACGGTCACAGCTCTTCTCTGTCCTGGCCCCGCAGTGGTGGAACAAACTGCCCACTGATGTCAGGACAGCAGAGTCGCTGCCCATCTTTTGTCGCAGGCTCAAAACTCATCTCTTCAAGAAGTACTACAACAATCCTCCCTCCTAAGCACATATTGTATTTTATTGTATTGTATTGTATTTTAGATTGCTATTCTTGCACTTTGCCTTCAGCACTAGATTATGCTCTTAGTCACTTGTTTTAGAGAGAAGATGAATTTGTGAGTTCTGGCAAGTAGTAGTACATTGGCTTTTCCTATGCAACAATGCAATTATTGTTAGTCGCTTTGGATAAAAGCGTCTGCTAAATCACTGTAATGTAATGTAATGTCCTGGCTGTTGCATAAGAACCCGGCGTAAGACATTACTCTCTTCCACAGCACTGTCAGAGCAATTAAATTGTGAAATTGATGTAGTCTTCTACACTGTTAGCTAACTCTCAGTTATGCTTACTAACTAGGTGACTGTTGTTGCAGTGCCACAATTGGACAGCCAATTATGTAGATTCTACAAATGTACAGTCCTACAATTTTTTACAGTGTATCCATGGACCATGAGGAACAAGAAACTACTCACAGAGTGTAATGTGAACAACGGTTGTGTCCTCTGAAGAGTCCTTGACCTTGCAAACAAACAGTGAGGCCGCGGTGAAATTCAGAGAGAAAGCCACTAACCGGGTTTCCATCTACCTCTTAAAATTCGCATTTTCCAAAATTTTGGGGAAAAAACTTGAATGGAAACGCCAGAAATTCGAAAAAAGGCCGAAATATCGCACAAAAAGTTTTTACGCTCGGAGGGGGTGGAAAAGTCAGTGTATCGATAGTAGGAAAATGTGACTTTTTGCAATGGAAACAGATTTTGCGAATAAACGATGACGTACCGGATATCACTTGAATGAAGTGCTGCTGGACAACAACTTCCCAAAAGTCCTTAATGCACCTACGTTCCCAGACACGCGGGCAACGACGCGGTGGTCCCCAAGTTCCAGCTATTTCCGACAGTACTCTGGTCATTGCATTTACTCTTTCTCGTCTCTGCATCAAGACGGTGATGTAAGCTGACAATGCTGACAAGAGCCATCTCCCAAGAGCCATCAAGTTTACAAAGAATCTCTCCATCTCGTCGTAGTTCAGTACAGACCTAAAGTTGTTGACATGAGACGCTCTCTTAATGAGGTTATTTCATGGCCCCCTCTTCTTGGGTGTTTTTTGCCACCTAGCCTACTGCTCGACCTGCTGACTCCCAATATTCGCAAAACAAAACTGAATGGAAATGTGTGTAAATTCACATTTTCTTTTGTGGATTTTCACAAAATTCGCTTAAAATTTGCGATACACTTGGATGGAAACCCAGCAACTAACTGCAACTGTGTTGTCTGAGAAATTTTCTGAGAAATTATTTGGAAAAAGGATGGAGCGCCAACATGGATAATAGAGATCAGCGTGGTGACTCAGACTCTCAGTCATAGGTCAAGATGTGTCATATCTATGGTTATAGCTCACACTCAAAGCCATCCAGAGGACCTCGAGAGACACCATGACGCAGGCCAGGAGGACGGTGTTTAGTCCAGCATCATGGCCACAGGTGAGCTGGGATGTGATCTACCCCCAGATAGCAAGCGGATGTGTAATGATTCTGGGCCATATATGGGCCGGAACTAAGCCACAAGGGCCAGATATGGCCTGTATATGGCCCAGATCCGCTTGCTATCTGGGCCGGGTACTACTGTTTCAGACTCAGCCAGCGATGGGTGGGGAAACACAATACTTAAAAAGCAGCAAAGGAGGACTCTCACACAAAATATAACCAGACTCAAAGTCTTATCGATCCCTACTAAATCTAAAACCCTTTTGTTAAGACTTTGAGTCTGGTTATATTTTTGTGTGTGAGTCCTTCTTTGCTGCTTTTTGACTACTGTACCTGACTGCCGCACCAGAGACAAAACCAACACTAGGACTGATGTGAAGTCCGCAGCTCTTTTCCGTGCTATTTGAAACACAATACTTGACATGGTTATTTGGAATGTGGCACGTGATTCATTAGAGGTCGGTTAGGGAACAGAGAATGTGCAGTACTGTAACAGTAATTCAGAACCTCCGAAGAGTCTTTTTCCACCTCTTGTCACAAATTGAATAAACGTCAGAGAAAAAGTGCATAAAAGTGGGTGAAAGGATTTGTGTTCTGTGTTAAAACGGTAGCAACATATTCATGGACGAATTCCAAAAGTTCCCCAGGGACTGGAAAGAATACAAGAATACCAAAACACCCTGAATCATTTTGCTGAGGCATCTTGACACTTGGTATAAGTAATGTAAGGTAAGTTTCCTTGCTGACTTTATTGGCTGGGGAAATTGTGCTGAGGAAGAAATTATCTGTAAGATGTCACCACATAAAACAAGCCATGCAATGAATAAAACAATAATGGATAGAAATTCGCACTGCGCAATTCAATACAGCAGCAGTACAATTGATTGTCCAAGTGAGATGAGTACTGTACATGGATGGTAAACAATAAGTACAGAGAGGGACCGGCTCTCCTGTCTGCTGCCTCACAGATAGAGGAGATAATGGAAGGTTCTAGTGGAACCTTGTTTTTGTTGTTTCAGCCCCAGGAAATTGTGTAATTGTGTTCTTCGTTCAGATCATCGTTATATTGTCTACCTCTGGGACTTTAAATCTATTAAATGTACAGTATGATAACTATACTCTTCTCACATACAATATTGTGTGTTTGTTCTCAATATCAGCAAACCACAGCCATGTGCATTGATGACCGGGATGAAATGTGATCATTCATGTTAAGTAAATTCCTCCTCCTCGTGCTCAAGTGTCCTCTACCTCCAGCCTCTAATTAATATGACGCATCCTTGCACTGGAATGCCCTGTCCATATCCCCCACACGCAGGTACATTAGCAACCAATGCTTGCCAAGTGCTTGCTCACTTTTAATTAGGCCTGCTTTCAAAGGTGTCATAGCTGAAATACACTGTGTTTGCTCCCCGTGTCGGACAACGAGCGACGCGAGAGATTATGCCGGCCTCTTACGGTGCCCGACATCCATCTGGAACACCAAGGAGGTTTGAAATTGATATCATCTGCGGCGCTGTTGCCGATGTCGCATCTCCTCCGCCATACACAGCCTGTAAGGAGATAAATGACAGGTAAATGCTTCAAACGGCCTGTCGCCGGCCAGATCTCCCTCCCATTTTTCATTAAATAAGGACAATACCGGCGGAGAGCTCTTTCCCTTGGACGCGCCGGTGCGTGAATGACTCAGGGAAGGAAATAGACCCGGTAATTATTCTTTTCCTCCGCTTGTCCCTCCCGCAGCGGCCCTCCATCGCTCACTCGCTAGAGATGCAGGCTGTTGCCTTCTGGTGAAAACACAGCACAACAACAGCTAGCTAACAGCAAACCAAACAGGGTGGCCATATTCATGTGAACGGGGCTGGACAGTAGATGCCGGGAATGGACGACTATTGGAATTTCACAGTCGTGCGATCAATACTGAATACTTAATGTGTTGTAAATAGCGGCCTATGAACTAGAATTGCACCTGCTTCTTTGTGGCAGAACGTGGTTAATCTTCCGTTGGTGTATTGAATATCCTGTTTAAGCAGTGGCAACAATTATACCTTAAAGGGGATTAATATAGGAGCCAGTATCCCAAACTAAATCAAACGTGACAATGGTGTATCTCATCTTGAAGGAACTGTGAACACTAAGCCACCTGGAGGCTCTATCTAATGTATAGTACCACTATACCCAAAGGATCAGGATATCTAGTGCATATATAACATAGCTACTACAGGCAAATGTCAACCCCCCTTCCCCAACCGGGGGGCATTAATTATAGCTATAGCATCTACATAACTCACCCTCAGCATCTAAATAACTCACCCATCTACACAACCCCCTTTCTGGGTTATTTATTTATACATATCCATATATAGCATGTACATAATCCCGCCAGACCTTTATCTATCCCATCCCAGCTTAATTGTATGCTGTATGGAAAGGGTACTTATTGTGTCATTTGTAAAATTGTAATTTCTGTAAATTGTACATTTGTAACTAGTACATTTGTAATTTATAAATTGAGTATTAGAGTTTATCTGTAGCCTAATCCTGGAGCCGGCAGCAACATTTCACTATGACTGTACACCGTACATTACATGAGAATAAAAGGAATCTTGAATCTTGCATTGCATAGTACAGGTACAGTACATGTGTATATAATCAATGTGAACTAGTGGGTATTATGAAATTAAATGTTGATGGAGTTGGTTTTATCAGTCATGACTACTCTAATCAGTCATTAGTACTCTGTTTAGCTGTTTAGAGATCCTCAGCAACAGCCTCTACAGTAACTAGTGAACTGGCGAGTTCAGAGGAAGAGTTCTACCTTGTGTCTGTGTGTGAGGGAGAGAGAGAGAGAGAGAGGGAGAGAGAGAGAGGGAGAGAGAGAGAGGGGGGGGAGAGAGAGAGGGAGAGAGAGAGAGGGAGAGACAGAGGGAGATATTGAGAGAGAGGGGGGAGAGAGAGAGAGGGAGAGAGAGAGGGAGAGAGATGGAGAGAGAGAGAGAGGAAGAGAGAGAGGGAGAGAGAGGGAGAGAGAGAGGGGGAGAGAGAGAGATGGAGAGAGAGAGGGAGAGAGAGAGAGGTGTCGACTCAGCAACAGCCTTTACAGTAACTAGTGAACTGGCGAGTTCAGAGGAAGAGTTCTACCTTGTGTCTGTGTGTGAGGGAGAGAGAGAGGGAGAGAGAGAGAGGGAGAGAGAGAGAGGGAGAGACAGAGGGAGAGAGAGAGAGAGAGGGGGGAGAGAGAGAGAGGGAGAGAGAGGGAGAGAGGGAGAGAGATGGAGAGAGAGAGAGAGGAAGAGAGAGAGAGGGAGAGAGGGAGAGAGAGAGAGAGAGAGGGGGAGAGAGAGAGATGGAGAGAGAGAGGGAGAGAGAGAGAGGTGTCGACCCTGTGGTGTGAGGTCCAGATGGCGGTGCTGGTGTGCAGGGCTGTGTGGGTGAGGAGAGAGGGGGGGCGGTCGAGGCTGCCCAGCTGGGAGAGGTCAACCACCGTGTCCCTGGGGACTCCACAGGCCCTGCTGGGCCGGCGACAGGGAGGGCAGCAGGGAGAGAGGCCATGGGGTTGAGAGGACCCAAGGACAAGGTCAGAAGGGGAATGCTGCATGTCTGCATACACACACACACGTACACACACACACACACACGCACACACACACACCCACACGCACACACAACACACATGCACACACGCACACACACACACCACACGCGCACACACACACGCGCGCTAACACAAAGTGTTTACGACTACCTCACTCACTCAGTGGCGTTGTACCAGCCTCTAGAACTACCCTCTCATGTCTACTACAGTAAACTCAACATTATGTTACTGTAGGAGAATGTACAGGTAGCATTACCAATGTTGCTTCAAAGCTACACCCATTATCTCAGCCTGCTACATACAGTACAGTATACCCATCACCTCCCCTCTCCTCCACCCTCCCCTCTCCTCCTCCCATCATGCCCCAGGCCGTGGGGCAGAGCACCGCAGGTTCCGCGGGTGGCCGGACCAGCCATGTGCCCTCTGTTCCCTGTGAAGAAGGGCTGCACAATTAATCGTGAATTAATCGAAATCGCGATTATGACCTCCGCGATTAACTAATCGCAAAAGGCCGCAATTAATGTGATAAATAATTTTGCTTTGAATTGAGTGTGCTAGGACACGGACGAATCACAGGCGCTTATGCTGTCTGACCAATCACATGCGTTCCCGCTAAGTGCGCTGTGCGCAGCAATTTCACTGAGAAGACAGATAGCAGTAGGTCAAGACAAGTGTCACTGCAAGAGTACCTGCAGCCGTGAGTAGTGAAAAAATGAGCGAAAACGAGGTCAGTGAGTTAGTAGCAAGAAAGGGATCAACGTCCGTGATTTGGGAGCATTTTGGTTATTATATATTAATTTTATATATTAAATATTAATCACAATTATTAATCGCAATTACCATTTTGAAGCAAATAATCACAATTATTATCTTTTGTCATAATTGTGCAGCCCTACTGTGAAGGCCTGACCCGGAAGAGGTAGAGGTGGGATTAGGCGTTGCGTTGGAGCGGAACGAGCCGTTCAGACGCCATAAGAGAGCAAGGACACGGCGACCGCACTCCGTAAAAAGGCCGTACGCTGTTTTTCTTCTTTTTTAATGATGGCGACATGGCCTATTTTAAAGGTCATTGGAGGAGCTACTGTATGTTTTCGTGGGACAGGGGTTTGTGAGGGGATGTGGAGAGGTTGGGAGGAGGAGGAGGAGGAGGGAGGGAGGGAGGAGGAGTTTGGGGAGGACAGGAGGGGTGAAGGGGACATGGTTAAGTCCAGAGTGTGCCCCTTGTTGTGTGTGGGCTCCGTCACATGCTGAGTCAGTCCATAGTTATCAAGGACACAACCTAGCTCTTTAGTCCCTCTGCCCTGAGGGTTGTCAACATGGATGTTAAAATCACCAACAATAGCCACACAGTCAAAGTCAATGCAGACAGTAGACAACAGTTCAGCAAAGTCATCAAAGACGTTTGGACAGTATTTGGGTGGCCTGTAGATGTTTAGAAATATGGCTTGAGAAGAGGAATTCAACTGAAGAGCCACATATTCAAAGGAACCAAAATTTCCATAACACATCTGCTTACATTGGACGGAGTCATTAAACAAGATGGCTACTCCACCTCTTTTCTTATGTACTCTAGCCTCGCTCATAAAGCTGAAGTTGGGAGGAGTTGACTCAATAAGTACAGCTGCACTGTTACCTTGGTCTAGCCAAGTTTCAGTTAAAAACATAAAATCAAGATTGTGGTTGGTGATAAAATCATTGATTAAAAATGTCTTTCCTGCTAAAGATCTGACATTTAATAAAGCTAAGTTTAGTGTGCTGAGGGTATTATCTGCACATTTCTCTGTGATAGTTTTTGGCTGACGAGGAATAGATACTAAATTTGATAAATTTGAAAAAATGAAAAATTGTCAATGTAGCGCACTGAGTGAGTGGTACAGGCAGTTGAGAGCCATGTGTTCAGTGCCAACAGTCTGCTGAATCTCTCAACCCCTCTTCTGACTGGTGGTAGAGGGCCGCTGATAAACACCTCCGCTTTCAGAGAACTGACTGTGTTCAGCAGATGAATGAAGTCTTGTTTAAGAACGTCCGACTGCTGTTGCGCAACGTCATTTGTCCCCACGTGCACAATGATGTTTTCCACTGTTGGATGTGTTACCCCGATATGCAAGATTTTTTCTGTCATGTCAGCAACCACATCCTTGGGAAAGCAGAGTATTTTGGTGCTTTCACTGCACATGCTTCTCACATCTTTTACAGTAAAGTCACCCACAATCAGAGTTTGAGGCCCAGTCGGTAGCTTTCCCTGTAGCCTTTTACTTTCTGGTTTACTCTCAGTCCTAACCCTGCTGTGTGAAGAAGAGATGTGATCCAGGTCATCAGACAGTGGGGCAAATTTGTTCTCCAGTAGTATGGTTGATTGTCGGCGAGATCTGTTTCTGGTTCTCCCTTTTGCGGTTGTCCACGGCGGTGTCCTTCTAGGGACAGGGGTTGAAGAGACACTCTGCCTGGATGATAATGCAGGCCAGTCAGTCTCATAGTTCTCCAGGCACGGGTCTCTGCCTTGTTCTCCCATTTCCCTGGGAGGTGATTGTCTCTTAGGCTTTGCACCAAGAGAGTTCCAGGGAGGGTTTGTAGATTTAGTGCCCAGTACATGGCTCTCCTGTTTCTTGGTAGTCTCCTTGGTGCTAATTAGCGGTGTGTTAGCATGCTCTTGTCTGGTACTGTTTTGAATCCATGGTAAGATGGTGTCGTTCCCAGTTAGTCCATTGACTTCCACACTCATCTCTAACCGGTTCATTTTTGTTTCCAGCACTGTAATCTTCTGCAGACGTTTGTGGAAGTCATCTGCAGTGAAAGGGGGCATCTTGCTGGCGTGCTCACGTTATCGTGAGGAGATGATAAAAACGTTGAAATATGGCAACTAAATCTTCAAAAAAGAAATATATATATAATAGAGTCCCCGTGATTTAAAGTATCCAGGAGCCACTGCTCACAGTTTCTTATGGAAGAAAAGCAACAATATCAGCTGAAAAATGCAGAAAATGCAAACAAAGGCGAGAGCAAGCAACAGAAGCGTCTGCACTGTCTGAAAGCAGGAAGCGGGAGTAGAAAGTAGATAGACTGTTACTCAGTCTATCTACTTTTACATGAAAATTACAAGCAAAGGATTGTCCAGGAGTGGAGGAAATATGAGTAGCTAAACCTTGCCAATCATAATGGGATTATCTGCTTAGGTTAGAGGAATTTGGTAAAATATGGGTGCGGATCAGGACCCAATCTCCAGTCTTAAAATTATGGAATCTCTCTCTCATCTCAGGAATGGTTATCATCACTCTGTTGAAAATATCTTTAGAACATTATTAAATGCAAGCCAATATTATATCATATCCTCTTCATATGGCATGAGACTGATCCTGCTTTGAAGAAACAGTGTTAACCATTTTCATAGGTCATCCAGTAAGGACCTCATGTAGAGCCAGTCCTCTGGTCTGGTGTGGTCTCCCTATTCTGCATAAAACAGTGAACTCTGGTGTATAGCAATATCTGTTAACATCCTCCACCACCCCTGTTTTTTGAAACATGATCTGGTCAGTGTGCTAATTTGAAAGCATAATGAACATGAACGATGCAGTATCGCTTATGTTGATTATGAAATGATCTGTCCAGGAGGTGAAGCAGATACCCTACAAGTCAGAAATATGTTTTAGAGAGGATGGAGGAGTCCTGTCCGGATCTGTGGATGAAACAGAGCATAGACAACACAGAAGGAAGTAGAGACAGACGCAGCTTCTTCAGCGAGGTCAGCAGTTGAGTTGCCTATGGGGACAGGATCAGAGCTTTCAACATGAGCTTGGCATTTGCCCACTACTATACTAGAAGGCAAACTCAAAAAACATATTATGCAAGAGGTTTCCCAGTTGACGTGAGAAAATCCACTGTTTCCCCATAGGGAGCCGAAATCATGCAAAACTCCGAAACCATACCTACATGCAACGAGTGGTTGTGCTTGTTTTTGATCTGATCCATCTATAAGAAACTCAAAATCAGGGTGAGAGAGGCTTACTGACTTCCCCCACTATGGCGACAGTTAGGGCTGCACGATTATGACAAAAAATAATAATTGCGATTATTTGCTTCGAAATGGTAATTGCAATTAATAATTGCGATTAATATGTAATATATAATATTAATATATAATAACCAAAATGATCCCAAATCACGGACGTTGATCCCTTTATTGCTACTAACTCACTGACCTCGTTTTCGCTCATTTTTTCACTACTCACAGGTGCAGGTACTCTTGTGACACTTGTCTTGACCTACTGCTATCTGTCTTCTCAGTGAAATTGCTGCGCACAGCGCACTCAGCAGGAACGCATGTGATTGGTCAGACAGCATAAGCGCCTGTGATTCGACCGTGTAGTCCTAGCACACTCAATTCAAAGAAAAAATATTAATCACATTAATTGCGGCCTTTTGTGATTAGTTAATCGCGGAGGTCATAATCGCGATTTCGATTAATTCACGATTAATTGTGCAGCCCTAGCAACAGTCATGTGTCTCTCCGCCTTCTGGAGTAGGAAGCAGTGTTAAGAACAGTGCATCTTTGAAATGGAACATTAGACATGGTCCCCAGTACATTCTGATAAAGCAGCAGCCTTGCTGGGTGCAGGTGCGATATCTCTTCCTGTAAAAAGAAGAGCAGGCACAGCATGCAGTACATGGACAAACAGGGTGCGCAGTGCTACTAGGTCTTAAAGGAAAATGCTCGTTTTTGACAACCTGGACCTTATTTACGACATATTATAAGAAGTTTGACTCACCCAGATCACTTTTGTGTTGTTCGGAGGCCTGTAGAATAAATTTAAAATCCAGCGCGAGCCAGTATATCCATGTAATGGCGGCGCACGGGGCATAGGGAATGCAGTTTCTCAAAATCCATTTTCGGCCGCTAAACGGTTGTTTTCATCAATCACATTGCATGAATCGACAGTTGATATTCCTCTACGCGAGCCATTCTTTCGGTTTTCAAATACGTGGTCTGTAGCCTCTGTAATATGATCTTTACAAGCCTCTCCCCCACTTGCTCCAGCACGCATGCGCACAGGCCAGCGCGCAGCCTGCTATTCTCCGGCTCACATTCTCTGCGCTACGATCGTAGTTGGTGCCGAGAATATTGTCGTCGTCATTCGTCAGCAACAATCCGATCGTAGCGCAGAGAATGTGAGGGAGCATAGCCAGTGTAAAGATCGTCTATACATTTGAGACCTAACAGATTAGGTAAAACAACGCCCCCTAAGGGGGAAAACACTTCCCTGAAGTCAGGGTGAACAGAGATGGGGAAAAAAACACATTACTCAAATCAAATAACACTACAATGAATAGCTTCATTTACAATTCTCAAATTCTGAACAAATACCATTTATCTAAAACTTTTCAAGAGAAACAATATGGCTGTTGCAGGTTGAGCTCTCAATTTCAACAACCACATTTCTTTCTAATAAATAAAACCGCAGAACTTTGCAATCCCTTCTTCTGCGTTTGAGGACAGAGAGTGTTGGGCACGCTTCGGACACGGTGGTCCCTTGGGTTTGACAACTGCTGGGTTAATATCCTTAAAGTCGCACTGAAACAGACGTTTGAGATCATCTAACTTCCGTAGTTTGACGTATTTCCGACGCAAACAAGCTATGAGGGTGGGACATAATGTTTAGAGGAATCTGATTGGAACATTGACAAGTGGATGGGTTTTAAGAACTTTAGACAGATTCGATAGAAGGATAGCATTGATTGACGGGTGGATGTCGTGAGATTATTGGCCTCAAATCTAAGGTACCTGTTGTTGTCATTGCACGTGACCTACCGTTTTCCAGGAAGTAAGAAATTATATACTTTGATATAAGATGACAACAAAAGTAGAATTTTGTAAATTTTTGGGCATAGATTGTTGATTAGGTGAACACTATGACCAATTATGTGAACCAAAATGGGACAGAATGTTTTTTTCATTTCAGTGCGACTTTAAATCTAGTCTAGGTCATATCTATCTCTTACCCACAGTTAGTCGGGCAACGTGGAGTCGAGGCGTTTGGCCATGCATCCCACGAACCACAGGTGTCACCCATATGGGAAGCAGGTTACCCCTGTTGTTGGAAAGTCACCTGGTGTGAATATCCAATTCTGGGAGCAGCCTCCATCTCCACCTCCAGTTCCGTGCCTGTCTCCTCTCTGTTAACAAACTTCAGAAATAACAAGTGAAATATGCGGAACCCCTTGTTTTATCATACAGCTGTCTCTGTGTGCCCGTCAGAGGCACAGACAGAGCTGCATAGTCAGTTTACAGTACATACAATATAACACATTCCAGTTTCTCATTACCCTTGTGGTTAAAACCAGGTCTTCTCAGAAATGTGCCAGAGGTACATAAACATAACAGGAGTAAATCATTAAGAACAGTGTGATAAGTGGAGTGATGTCTGATTATTTATTTTTTTAATTCAATATTCAAAGAACATGTCCAACTAGTTAAAGCTTTAGAAACCATGATGTTGTGTCGTGGTGTTCCCTTTTGAGGCCAGATGATAGTAACACTGTGAAGTCACAACACATCTGAAAACCCTGTTCGTAAAGCAGATCTGAGGTTAATAGGACAATAATTAGAAACGGTGAATTTGTGTGGGAGGTCAACATCATCTAACACAACTTTAATTGGCAGTCCTTGTCTCAAATTACTCAAATACTTGTGGCTCCAACAGGTTTGGCATACATCCATCAGTCCAGGAACGACGACGGTTGTGTGTAAAAACTTAGGACCCAATGAATGTGCACTTGAAATCAGCTATAAACATGAAATCTTTAACAAAACACTAAAAAAATTACAACTGGGTTGTTAGACAGTGCTGTATGCACATTAAGATATTGGCAAATATGTATGATCCCCCCCCCCCCCCCCCCCCCCCGTCACGTACACCCTCACTCTCCCTAGATTGCCCTACAGAACTACCTATCTCCCCGTCTAGTCAGAATCCACCCCCTTGTGGAGCACTGACAGGGACGGTGCAGGTCCCCATTGATTAGGGAAAGACTTCTGCAGTTTAGCATATTGTCTACAAGTCCTCCGGAAATGCCCTATGCGGGTACAGAAATGATAACGGCTATTAGATCTTTTCAAACTTGCTGTGTTGTTGTGTGTATCCTTGTTTACCTCTGCTCTTTCATTTTTGTTTTTTTCCCAACTCTCTGATGCTGCTGTAGGACATGACGCCGTGCTACTGACCATTTCTACTGACCACAAAACAGTTCTTGTGATATTGTGGGACACTCTGCCTCAGGTTGGAATGTGAGATCTGATAAGAGATGCTCAGAGACACACTCTGTGCTCCCCCATCCCCCAGCGACAGGCCAGCCACAATCCACATTCCACAGACACTCACAGTGAGACAAAGGAGTGAACCTCTTGGCTTTGTTTCTTTAATAAAGTGAAACCATTTATCCATCTCCACCATGGGATGCAAACGCCACGTGAATAAGCCCGGTGAAGCAAGTAGTGTGTGATGCACTGTATTTGTAATGCAACTGTACTGTGTGTTATGAATAACTGATTCTATGCTGCTACTATAGTCTACCATAGTCAAGTTTGGTATCCATCTTTGGCTAAAATCATGAATCAGTTGATGAGGCATGTTGTGGAATTGTCATATCATGTTGAAACCATAACCGGGATATTTGATGATTCTAGAGTGAGTACAGAATCTGAATCAGAATCTTTTACGATGTCTACGCCCACAGGACACATCTTGCCTCTCTGCTCCTTAAAAGCGATCAGACAGGAAACTCTCTCTCTCTCGTGATTTCTCTTGTAACCCTCAACTGCCAGGGTCCGTGTTTCTCCAAGTAACACGTGACCCAGGATCCAAGCTTTGTGCCGGTTGATAAGATCAGCCTGTATTCACACTGGACTGCTACCTAAGATCAGAGCAGAGTTTTTGAATGAGATATTTGCAACTTGTGAACTCTGAAACTGAACTTTGAACATCAACTTCGCGCAGCAATGCTACTATCACTGTTCCAGCGGGAGCGCAGGCGCGCTGCCCCCTTCCTCAAACCGAGCGACCATCAATCACGTGCCTCCTCCATGCTTCGAGCCAGACAACACCGCCTGGACAACGCTCTTCACACTGTAAGGTTGACATCCATGCGTTCTCTTTGATGTGGGGTGATGCCAAAGTGTTATATAAGCTTAGAAGATTTAGGAAAGGCTGTGATAATCTATGACATCATTCTTTTCATTTCTGCTGTGTTTTCATATTGCCACATGTGTTTTTCCATCTATTATTGAATTGTGTTATAATATTATTTTGATAATTGATTAGTAGAATTTCAATAAATATTATTAACTTTTGACCACGTCCGAGTGTCATCACATTATATTAGGTCACTTGATTGAGTCAAGAACTCCTCCTGCAGACTGAGATTGATTAATAAATTAGACTATTGATAAAGGTTATTGTGTTTCCCTGTAAAAAAAAAAAAAAAAACAGGTTGGTGCCCCATACAACTGATTTAATCCATTTTCCTTCATATTTGTGATAACCGCGGTATAATCATAAATTATACCGGTCATAGTCATAGCTTTAACCCTAGAACCCGCTACACAACCAACCAGCTCTTCACTCTCGCAAGGATCTTGGAGCGGCCTTGGGAGTTTGCCCAACCTGTCAAAATGTGTTTTGTGGATTTGGAGAAGGCTTACGACTGGGTCCCTCGAGAGGTCTTGTGGAGGGTTATGCGGGAGTATGGGGTGAGGGGGTCCCTACTTAGGGCCATCCAATCCCTGTACACCCAGAGCGAGAACTGTGTCCGTGTCCTCGGCAGTAAGTCGTCTTCCTTTCCGGTGGGGGTTGGCCTCCACCAGGGCTGCGCTTTGTCACCAATCCTGTTTGTGATTTTCATGGACAGGATATCGAGGCGTAGCCGTGGGGAGGGGGGTTTGCAGTTCGGTGAGCTGGGGATCGCGTCGCTGCTGTTTGCAGATGATGTGGTCCTGATGGCATCATTGGCCTGCGACCTCCAGCACTCTCTGGATAGGTTCACAACTGTGTGTGAAGCGGCTGGGATGAGAATCAGCACTTCTAAATCTGAGGCAATGGTTCTCAACAGGAAACCGGTGGTCTGTCCACTCCGAGTTGGAAATGAGTCCTTACCCCAAGTGAAGGAGTTCAAGTATCTCTGGGTCTTGTTCACGAGTGAGGGTTTGGCCGGAGAATCGGAGCAGCTGGTGCAGTTCTGCAGTCGTGAGAAGTTCAGTCATCCGGGAGAGACTCGGAGTAGAGCTGCTGCTCATCTAGTGAGGATGCCTCCTGGGCGCCTCCCTACGGAGGTGAACCAGGCATGTCCGGCTGGGAGGAGGCTGCGGGGTAGACCCAGGACCAGGTGGCGGGATTACATCTCCGCACTGGCCTGGGAGCGGCTAAAGATTCCCCAGGCAGAGCTGGTTGATGCTGCTAGGGAAAGGGATGTCTGGGGCCCCCTGCTGGAACTGCTGCCTCCGCAACACGACCCCGGATAAGCGGATGACGATGGATGGATGGGTAACTTCTACATCGAAACATTTTTTGTTTTTTTTAAACAAAATTTTAGCAAATTTCAACTCACTTTATGAATTCACTGAACTGTTATGCCCAACCCTGCTTCCTAGAGAGTTACTAACTCACAGTCAACCTCCCCCAGATCACTCCTGCACCATGATACCATTATATTACATTACATAACAGTAATTTAGCTGATGCTCTTATCCAAAGTGACTTACAATAATGGCATTTAACGTAGGAAAACCCAATGTACTGTACTACTACTTTCCAGAACTCACAAGTGCATCTCCTTTCTAAAACAAGTGACTAAGAGCATAATCTAGTGCTGAAGGCAAAGTGCAAGAATAGCAAACCAAAAATACAATAGGTGCTTAAGAGGGAGGATTGTGGTAGTACTTCTTGAATAGGTGAGTTTTGAGCCTGCGGTGACAGATGGGCAGCGACTCTGCTGTCCTCACGTCAGTGGGCAGGTCATTCCACCACAGCAGGGCCAGGACAGAGAAGAGCCGTGACCGTGTCGATCGACCGCAGGGGCCTTAGAGTGACAGGGCAAGCAGTCGTCCCGAAGTAGCAGAGCGTAGCGGTCGGGAGGGGGTGTAGGGCTTGACTATGGCCTGGAGGTAGGAGGGAGCTGTTCCTTTCATTGCCCTGTAGGCTAGTTACAGAGTTGTATATGCGACTACAACAGGGAGCCAGTGTAGAGAATGGAGAAGGGAAGTTGTGTGCGAGAACTTGGGGTGGTTGAACGCCAGGTGAGCATACAGTAAGAGGTCCTCAGTACTGACCAGCAGATAGCAGATCTTTACATACTATCTGTAGCTACAGCAACAACACAAATGCACATCTCCACTGTAGTTTGGCTGTCTGCTCACTGCCCGGCATTCTGTTTGTTTTTCCTACCGACGTTTTAGTCAAGATCCACTGCCTTTATTTGCCCTGTGACCTTGTATGAAAGGACAAGTATCACCTTGCATGTATTATAGAGGCCGACACACTGCTCACAATCTACCTCCCAGTACGGGAGGAGAGTGTACCGGAGAAAAAAGTTAGGGATCCAACAAAAGTCACAAAGGTAGTATAAACATATTCAACTCTTAAATCATGTCAACATATCTCCGTTTCCATCTAGAACAGAGAGGAGGAGAGGTAAAAAAAAAAAGTGATTTTGATCAAATTGCGAAGGAGAAGATGCCACGTTCCCTCGGAGTCGGAGCAACAACAAAAAAAGAAATGAGATTCCCACACTTCCTCCTCCATCAGATAAACCCAAAGGTCAGCGCTGGCTCCATGCAAATATTATCAGAACGAAGGCCCTGCTCAATAAGACAAATGTCAGAATTTTGAGTCGACTGGCATTTCGGCACACTCAACTTTGCGTGTGTGGGTGGAAGGGCAATCAGGTGGTGTCTGCGTTGGGATGCTGTTATCTGCAGCGCATGTGAATGTGACATGGCGCCTCTTGCATACCAAGACCCAGACTTCGTGTCTAGACTACCAGCCTTACTCCTCTGTGATTCAGACTTCTCGTCCTCCTCATCTCACCTGCCCTACTCCATAACCGGGAAAATAATCCTTTAAAAGGTCAATTCTTCACCTCAGGTGTAATTTCATATTTTACGGTATACTCTGGTGTACAGCCCAGCCTGTATAGGTAATAAATGCTTCGTTCTCGCGTGCATCACCGTTCCCCCTGGCTAGCAGTGCTGTACAATAAGTAACAAATATGACCTGTTCCGTCTGAAGCCGGAGCTCCGTCACGGCGGCCACAAGCGCTGTCCCTCCTTTCGTCCCCTCCTCTTCCTGCGTCTGGTGTTATAAGCGTGTTATTACAGGTGTTATAAGCGTGTTATTACAGGGTCTGCCTGGCCGTGGGCCACTGTGCCTGAGCGGGCCACTCTCGCTTCCGAGGCAGCAATGAAGGAGAAAATTAAAAGGCTTGGTCAGACGTCGAAATCGTGTCTCCTCATGCTAACAAGGTTTTGTTACACACACACACACAGCTTCTCTCTCTCTCTCTCTGTCTCACACACACACATACACTCTCACACACACAAACACACTTATCTGTACTATGCACTCCCTACTTCTCCAACCCCTCCATCAATTGCATCTCAGGGAGAGAGAGGAGAGGAGGTAGAGTCATGGAGAGAGGAGAGGAGGTAGAGTCATGGAGAGAGGACAGGAGGTAGAGTCATGGAGAGAGGAGAGGAGGTAGAGTCAGGGAGAGAGAGGAGAGGAGGTAGAGTCATGGAGAGAGGAGAGGAGGTAGAGTCATGGAGAGAGGACAGGAGGTAGAGTCATGGAGAGAGGAGAGGAGGTAGAGTCAGGGAGAGAGAGGAGAGGAGGTAGAGTCATGGAGAGAGGAGAGGAGGTAGAGTCATGGAGAGAGGACAGGAGGTAGAGTCATGGAGAGAGGAGAGGAGGTAGAGTCAGGGAGAGAGAGGAGAGGAGGTAGAGTCAGGGAGAGAGAGAAGGTGGAGTCAGGGAGAGATAGATGAGGTAGAGTCAGGGAGAGAGAGGAGAGGAGGTAGAGTCAGGGAGACAGAGGAGATGAGGAAGAGTCAGGAAGAGAGAGGAGAGGAGGTAGAGTCAGGGAGAGAGAGAAGGTGGAGTCAGGGAGAGATAGATGAGGTAGAGTCAGGGAGAGAGAGGAGGTAGAGTCAGGGAGAGAGGAGAGGAGGAAGAGTCAGGGAGAGAGAGGAGAGGAGGAAGAGTCAGGGAGAGAGAGGAGAGGAGGAAGAGTCAGGGAGAGAGAGGAGAGGAGGAAGAGTCAGGGAGAGAGAGGGGAGGAGGTAGCATTAGGGAGAGAGAGGAGAGGAGGTAGAGTTAGGGAGAGAGAGAAGAGGAGGTAGAGTCAGAGAGAGAGGAGAAGAGGTAGAGTCAGGGAGAGAGAGGAGAGAATAGGAGAAGAGGTAGAGTTTGGAAGAGAGAGGAGAGGAGGTAGAGTCAGGGAGAGAGAGGAGAGGAGGTAGAGTCAGGGAGAGAGAGGAGAGGATGTAGAGTTAGGGAGAGAGGAGAAGAGGTAGTCAGGGAGAGAGAGGAGAGGAGGTAGAGTCGGGGAGAGAGGAGGGGAGAGGAGGTAGAGTTAGGGAGAGAGAGGAGAGGAGGTAGAGTCAGGGAGAGAGGAGGGGAGAGGAGGTAGAGTTAGGGAGAGAGAGGAGAGGAGGTAGAGTTAGAGAGAGAGAGGAGAGGAGGTAGAGTCAGGGAGAGAGGAGAGGAGGTAGAGTAAGGGAGAGAGAGGAGAGAAGGTAGTCAGGGAGAGAGAGGAGAGGAGGTAGAGTCAGGGAGAGAGAGGAGAGGAGGTAGAGTCAGGGAGAGAGAGGAGGTAGAGTCAGGGAGAGAGAGGAGAGGAGGTAGAGTCAGGGAGAGAGAGGAGAGGAGGTAGAGTCAGGGAGTGAGAGGAGAGGAGATTGTCAGTGTGAGAGAGAGGAGAGGAGGTAGAGTCAGGGAGAGAGAGGAGAGGAGAGGAGGTAGTCAGTGAGAGAGAGGAGAGGAGGTAGAGTCAGGGAGAGAGAGGAGAGGAGGTAGAGTCAGGGAGAGAGAGAAGAGAGGAGGTAGTCAGTGAGAGAGAGGAGAGGGGGTAGAGTCAGGTAGAGAGAGGAGGTAGAGTCAGGGAGAGAGAGGAGAGGAGGTAGTCAGTGAGAGAGAGGAGAGGAGGTAGTCAGGGAGAGAGAGAAGAGAGGAGGTAGTCAGTGAGAGAGAGGAGAGGAGGTAGAGTCAGGGAGTGAGAGGAGAGGAGGTTGTCAGTGTGAGAGAGAGGAGAGGAGGTAGAGTCAGGGAGAGAGAGGAGAGGAGAGGAGGTAGTCAGTGAGAGAGAGGAGAGGAGGTAGAGTCAGGGAGAGGAGAGGAGGTAGAGATAGCATCCCGCCCTCAACAAAATATTTACTAGGAGATTTCATAGCTCACATGCCAGCACAATATGCCTCATCTCATTCAGCCTGCAGAGAGCCGACTAGCACTTACAGACACAGATAACTAGGCTAAGTACTGCAGGCCTCACCCAAGGCTGCACCCTATGTGTCATTTTTTAAAAGTCACACACGACTTTTTTAACAGCCGCTACCAGTCCTCAACCTCTCGTGGGGCCACTTAAAGACAGAGGGCAGCTGGAAACGTAGTCTTTTTATAGATGTTTGTCATACTTTTTGGGGGGTGATAAATGCCCAGGCCCAGGGGTTGACTGTGCACTGAGAGGAAGTCGTTACCTCTGGAGACAATTTTCAGGAGGAAAATGTGGCAGGGATGTCAATATTGCCAGCTCACCCTCCAATTAAGAGAGAAGAGCTGACCTCAGCGTGTTTTTATGGGAAGCAGAGAAAAGAGGTTCACCTCTTTGATTGGTAGCGATGGGATTGGAAATTGTTTTGGGGAAAGGTACCAGGAACCAAGGTCTTCAAGAGTTTATCTGCACTACACACACACACACACACACACACACACACACACACACACACACACACACACACACACACACACACACAGACAGATTGTTCTGGCCTCCTTTCCACAATGACTGTTCACAATGACTGTTCACTTTTTCTATGTTACCATGGAGACTATTTCTTGGGGGGACTCTTAGATTCTGACCTCCTGACCCCGGTCCTTGCTTTGTTTGTTCTTTGTGTCCTCCCGCTGAGCGGACATCCAGATTGCCTTGGGTTTTGTTTAGGGCTTGTATCCTAGGAAGTACTTAAAACACAGGAAGAGGCCTTTGTCTGAATGCTCCTATTCACAGAAGGGGTTTGTGTGGCTAACAGATGAATGTGTGCTCATACATATTTAATGCTCGTCTCCAAACGTAAGATAGGAAGCAGGAGCGTCACTGTTAATTGTGTCTGTTATTGTGAACGAGGCAGTTCTTTTCAGGAAAAAATAAATAAAAATTACACCATTTTATGTTTTGCTCCATTATAGTAGAGCAGCTTCTATAATTACTTTAATTCATGTGATTTATGTTCGACGACGCCTTTGGGGCGCCTCAGTGCAATCGTCTGACAGGGATATTTAAGAGGAAGCAGTCGCTGAACACACAACGGAACATATTTATTAAAACATCAATTTGCATATAGAGATGGTAATTCACCAAGAAATTCAACAAGTTTAATTTAAAACTTTTTAAATTCAAATGATAAACTAGAAAGTACATTTCCTGGAGAAAATGTGAGGTATGCTAGCTGCTGCAGCTGTATGTAACAACTACTGCTAGTACTACTACGGACCGGGCAATCTCCATGCACCCACCAGCGAAGACCGTGTGTCTCTAACTCACTGATTGATTTGTGGGGTCTGTGGCGTGGACAGTGGCGTGGTGTCTAAACTCCGCCCCCTCAGGTCAGAGCCTGTCGGGGACAGTGTACCACTCTCTGGGCCATCTACCCGCCCCCAACGGTGAAGACCGTCTGTCTCTAGCCCACTCAGGGGTTGAGTTGTGGGGCCCGTGGCGTGGATAGTGGCGTGGTGGTGAGACTCCACCCCCTCAGGTCAGAGCCGGTCGGAGGCAGTGCAATGACCTCCGGGCAATCTCCATGCACCCACCAGCGAAGACCATGTGTCTCATGAGTTGTGGGGCCCGTGGCGTGGATAGTAGTGTGGTGGCGAGACTCTGCCCCCTCGGATCACACTGGGTCGAGGGCATTTCAGTGACCTCCGGGCAATCTCCGTGCACCCACCGGCTCAGACCTTGTGTCTCTAGCTCACTCAGAGGCTGAGTTGAGGGGTCCGTGGCGTGGTTAGTGGCGTGACGGCGAGACTCCGTCCTCTCATGTCATAGCAGGTCGTGGACAGTGTACCCCAATGCGGGCCAGCCACCTGCCTTCACCAGCGAAGACCGTGTGTCTCTAGCCCACTCATGGGCAATCTCCATGCACCCACCTTTAAGATACCTTATACTACGGTTAGTTCTGGTTCTTGATTCTGATTGGCTGGAAGCCGTGTTAAAATACTTTTTCTACAACGGAGAGTTTGGATACTTGATTCTGATTGGCTAGCAGGCGTGGTAAAATACTCTGTAACCCACAGCTGCTACCGCATAACAATTAGTATTAATGCACCGTCAATCTCATTGACGAGGCCATTGATAAGATCAAGCGGTAGGCTATGCTTTGCGTAGTAACCACTCGCAGCAACCTCACCTTTTTCGTATCCTATTACAAAAACGCACTCATCAGTCCGACTCCAACACTTCCACACCTATACCAGCAAAAACGAGTGCTCTGGAGAACTGTTTTAATAACTGCACCATAGCTGGCAATATTCAAATAAACGTGAACCACCCGAATTATGCCTTATGGCTTATGTGAACAAGGCCAACCCAAATAGGCGAGATAACCTATGTTGCCTGGCTACCATTTAATTCAGAACTATAGCCTATCACGGAAGATTTAGTAAATACTAAAATGATAAGAATGATTGGTAAATAAATGAAAAAATTGAATGTTACTACTGAGTGTTTTTGTGAATATATATATGTAGCAACCATTGTAGAAAAGCAATTGACCACTCGAAGCAGTGGGTTACATGGGATTTTACCACAGCTACAGGGGTTTTAGGCCCTCCGCTATCGCATCGGGCCTAACAACGCCCTGTAGCTGTGGTAAAATCCCCTGTATCCCACTGCCTCTCGTGGTCAATTGCTTAGGTAACACACACCTGGGAACGCATATTGTTCCATTTTCAGTATTAATGCGCCTCCCATTTGATCCAATGCATTGGAGGCCTATCATTGTGTTTTTTCAAAACAACTGAACATTCCATCCAATGCATCTGTTGCTTGGCAACCCTTTTGTTAGATGAACTATTTTGCTTGGCGGAATTGAGGGAATGATGCTTCGTTTTGAATAAATGTTCATATTTGATATTGCTGTGTGTTTATTTTACACTAATACTGTAGCTGTAGTAACCGTTGTATAAAAGCAATAAACCACTCGAGGCTGTGTGGTTTATTGCTTAATTCCAGCTCTCTCCTGTGAACTGTCACCATAGCAACCACAGCGCAGCAGCACAGCTCTACAGCACCAAAGCACAGAACACACAGAATTCACTGACTCACTCGCCATACGTTTCAAAGGGGAGCACAGTTGACGAACAAGTCGTCACACAGCGAAAACTTTAAGTCACACAGCTTAGATACTTACATCGTACAAATCAGCACAGTTGTGTGAACATTTCGATATATAATATGTGTATGAGCTGTTAAAACTGTAGTCATAGCGACAAGTTAGAAAAAGGTTAAAAATGCAAAATTAACAGCTCAAAAGTTAGAGTGCGGTGCCATATGTTTCAATGGGGAGCGCAGTTGCCGAACAAATCGTCATACAGCGAAAACTGTAAGTCACACAGCTTAGATACTTACATTGTACGAATCACAGGTGTGTGAACATTTTGATATATAATATGTGTGAGCTGTCAAAACTGTAGGAGTGCCAGCAGTTTACAAAATGTGTGAATATTTTCAAAGCAACTGCTGCCACCACTCTAAAAACATAAAGTTACTGAACATTCCAAAAGCAGTTTCAAGCAGTTTCAATGTGACTAAAAATAGTTTTAAAAGTTACATTTCTAAAAAACTATAAAAAAAAAAAAATCTGAATGGATCCACTAAAGCTTGAGGTACTTCCGTCGTAGAGTTTAAATCCATGGCTCTTGACATTTGTACTTCGACCTGTAACTGTTTTTTATTATTATTATTATTATTATTATTATTATTATTATTGTGTATTGTATTTGTTCGGTTGTCATTTGTCTATTTGTGTGAACTCATCAACACTGTAAATGAGGGAAACCTCAGTGCTTCACAAGTATATTTAAAGGTTGGAAATGAAATGAAATGTTACAATAGCATCGCATACCCACCCAGCGCCTCCTTCCACCAGCCACACATCACCAGTGGTACTGTAGGTGTAGCAATTCTTTTTTTTAAATTGCAAACCTTCCTCACTGAGACAAGGTCGCAAACAATTGTAAATTTTAATTTCACATGACACAACAGAGACGTGGAATGTGTAAATGAACATGCCGTTGACAAGGTTCAATTGTTTCCTAATGACTACTAATGTGTCCAAAGTTGACTATTGCCTGTCGAGGCATTAGGAACACTTGAACTTGGTCTGAGACAGTGACAGTGTGAGGCGTTCTTTCATACTGTACTTGATATTAGCAAAATGCTACTTTGCTACTAGCAAAATGCTACTTTCAGATGGGTGAATGTGCTTCAGTCGTGAAATCTGTGGAGGAAAAAATAACCCGATGGCATCTGTTCCCTCTCAATCTATTTCTTACTCCCTCACCAATTAACACCTTTGAAGAATATGTCGACCTTAAGATGATCAAAACAGGGCCACGTCTGAAGTTTCTGACGGGACATGAGAAGCAGTGTGGTGAGCATCCTGTTAAGTGAGCTCACAAATATTCATAATGATTTATAAAAAATTATCATAATGCATTGACCGTCTTTCCTCTCGACATAGATCACCTATACCCAAGGTTCGGGGCTACATCTACGCCCGCCCCCTCGAGAACCTGACGATATCAACCTCCCCATGCCTGTTCGGATAACTGGTCATGCAATCCAAGCATTCTAAGATTAAAACATCGATAATGTCTGCTCCAAGGGATTGCCTGTGACAGGACCATGAGTGTATACTTTTTAACTTATCTTCTAGTCCTTGCCGTTATAAATCGCTCCACAACAGAGAAATTCGCTACCGCTCTACGACAACAGTGTAGGTCTAGTAAAAATGTGGCCTCTTGATGATGTGGAATGTTAAGTCCACTCTTTCAGCTCACATTGCTCTGCCATCTTAGATGATGTCACTCCTCTGAAAATCCAAACCTCTGTAAATCATCCCCTTGGCTTAACGATGACATTCGCTGCTCTAGGCGCAAATGTCGGAGAGTGCCGTGTCAGTGGAAATCCACCAAGCTCCAGTGGACCGCATCCATCTCAAAGAGCTTTTAACTGAATTAACTTCAATCGTATGGTCAGGGATGCGAGGGCATCATATTTCATCTCATTTCCACTTGTAGGCGAAATCCCAAATAAGTCCTATTTGACACCATTAGTAACATCGTCAGTCCGGCACCTCCTGCCGTACCTATTTCTTCAGATAAGGACTGCAGAACTTTTCATGTTTTTTGGACAAAGTGGCTGATGTCAGGTCTAGCATCACCCTTTCAGACTCCCCCCTCTGTCAGCCCAACCCGGCAGCCTGGTTTGAGCTGTTTTTCTCCCGTCTCCCTGAATGACCTGAGCTACAGTAGTTACCGTAGTCCAATGAAAACATCCTCCTCCCACCTTGACAACGGCCATAGTCTCATCACTTTCTAAAAACTACAGGCTCATAGTTACCTTTTATGTCAAAAGTCTTAGAGAAGAAAAGAAGAAAGAAGTAGTTGCCAATCAGCTTACTGCTGCTTTGAATGCACACTCGGATGCACACAGAAACAGCTCTCGTCTCCTCCCCATAATAGTGATTATAATGCATTATAAAATGTTTCTTATGTGTTACAACTCTGAGAATTATAATACACTATGAACATTGTGGAAAAAATATTTGTGAGTGACCAACAATTATGAAATATTATGACACTTGACCCTGACTATATAAGTCAGTATAACATGCTTTATAAAGTGCATTTTACTTTTATAAAGCCTCATGAATATGTATAGTGCTTATAACTATAATTATACAGGACTACAAGTAGATTATAACACATTATAAGTATGCTTATAATGCATTATAGACATGGGTTTCATAGAAAGTTTTACCAAAATCACAAAACTCTATCCTATTGCCTCATTTCCACAATGGGATATTATAATGCAAGCTGAGTTGGACTGAGAATGACTGAAACATTCATCTTTTAGCTCTAATTGACACAATATTCTGCCAGGGCTGAGAGGCGGTTGGTAAAAACGATTGTGCCCAACATCAACTGGCAGCCTTCTCTCGGATTCACGTCACGTTTGTGATAAGCTGGTAGCTGTGATACAGAATCTCTCTCATTGTTCTCTCGCGGATGTTGAAAGGGAAACGGGACAACGGAGACACGAGCGTCGCGAGCCATCAGCGGCACCCATCGCTCACACCCCACTCACATGTGATTGAAAGGCCCCCCGGTTGTCCCAGAGAAGCACAAGTATCAACATGAACAGGGTTCCTTCAAGACGCAAGGCGCCCACCGCGGTTAAGGTTGACAAAGCGCTGACTTATGAGCGGAGATTAAACAAGAAAGAGAACAGACTACATAAAGTATAAATTCATCCCCTTCTTGACTGAAGCTCACACTTTTGCCTTTTATTGCCGTCTCTTCTCTCTCTCTCTCTCTCTCTCTCTCTCCTTGGCTAATCTTTAAGATGGATTCTACTAAATTATAATATTCTCCCATGGAACATAAATGGAATGTACCCAGGGATTCGCGGCTGCTATTAGGGAGACAAAGTGGTCCATCAAAGCAGCCGCTGGAGGATGGACTGGGAAATAAATATGGCGCATGAGAAAGAGCGATCGCAGTAGGAGACGTTCTGTTCCCTCGCTGTTTTCTTCCCCGTCGGTTTCTCCTGTTCCCAGCTCCGGCTCTCGGTACACTCCGATTCATCAAACACGCATTCTGCACGGGCGCCGAGACGCCCGGACCATCAAAGGTCATGATGATCGGCCGCGCCTACTTTGCCTGGCTCATTGGCTCCTCTCTGGGTCTCTGGATGGCGTATCTTAGCGTGAGAGATGCTCTTACCCCCCCCCCCCCCACCAAAATACCCCCCCAAGAACCTCCTCCACTCTCTGACTCTGGATACAGCCAACCACCATCACTGCAACCAGGAACCAGAATTGCTACTCTTTCATAATTCAAGGAGGGGGGCGATCGGAGCGCATTTCAACATGAAGTGCCGCACCTGCATTATCCCCCCGAGCGTTGGCATGGGAATGAGGGAAGAGGAGAGGAGAGAAGGAGGGACAGATGGGGGAGAGTATCCATGGTGATTAATGACCGGGAGCAGTCAGACTCACTCCTCGCTCCCCATCTCCACTTCCTCAAACCAATCGGGCGGCGCGGAGGAACGGCTTCTGGTGTAGCGCCGCCTCAAGCCTCCTTCAGCAGGTTTGTAGCTATCCAGTCCCCCCCAGCCTCCCTCCAACAAGGAGACAGATCAGATTCAGGTGACTTCTTTTTGTTCCCAGCTCGCGCCTACAGTACATCTGAGACTGTGAATGCTTTTAAACACCAAACGTCATACTGCCACGTCAGACAACCTGGAACGCCAGCCTTAGCTCCCACGTGTAGCAAGCTACAGGAGCTAGTCCCTGCAGTGTATTACATGGGAAATTTAATTTACAGTTATATATGTGTTCTATGTATTTATATTTCTTTTTTCACGCTGCACACATTTCCTGGAACTGGAAGCGGCATGGAAAAAGGAAAATATTCCTATGCTCCCACCTCAGAACATGACTTAACATGGATCAGCAGCCATTTTCACAGTTTTAAGTTGGACTGGACATCTCTCGGACGAAGAAAGATCCAAGGGATCTGAGAAACTGTCGCACAACTATGCCGGAAGACCACATGCTGTGTCAGTAGATACATGTCCCAGCTAGCAAAACAAACTACAAACATGTCATGTTTCCAGAGTAGTTGTTGACATAAACCCCAATTGTTTTCACACACACACACACACACACAAACACACACATAAACACAAAAACACAGATGCTCTCAAAAACAAAACATCCCTCGGATCACACACTCGCACACACACACACCCACACACACACACACGCACGCACGCACACACACGCATACTCACTAACTCACATGCACTCTCCCCTCAAGGGTCACACAAATTACTCCAACACGTACACACACCCACACAAACAGCCTTCAATCTCTCCCCCACCTGCCCACACACACACACACACACTCGCAGCATGAGGCTTTCTCCAGATGTCCTTGGCTATGCTGGGGTCCAGTCCTTCAGCGGTGTGCAGCTCTGTGATAAGCCTGCTGATGCCGGGTGGCCACAGGGTCAAGGATGAAAGCAAAGAATCCGTGCGAAAGCGAGAGTTAGGTTAAAAAATTATAATAATAATAAAATTGAGCGACAGAAAACCTGATAGGAATGTTAAAAGGCGACATTTCAGAACTGCAAATGTTCTCGTCACGTCCTTATTCGTCTTCCTGGTCCGAATTCTACGAACGCCGTGTTCCAACGATCGCAGAAGTCGTCAAGTCATGAGGCGAAATGCTCTCATTCATCGCCAGGGACACGCAGTGTCTGGCATTGATATGAAGCCAATCAGCTTGCCCTCCTCGTTGTTCTCCAGGACAGAGAGGAAATCAACAGAGTACGTCTGGGATGTTTTATTAGGGCTCGACAGGAAACGGGAGCAAAATAAATACATCTGGAAGAGGGCTAAGTGAGATGTGCCACGGTATGATTTACATGTCATTGTGATTAAATGCAGAGAGAGGGCCTTCATTACCACTGGCAGACAAAAGGAAGGAGCCGCTGCCAATCTAGCGGGAACCAGATCTCTAACAACCACTTTCCCTGTGTGTGTGTGTGTGTGTGTGTGTGTGTGTGTGTGTGTGTGTGTGTGTGTGTGTGTGTGTGTGTGTGTGTGTGCGTGCGTGCGTGTGTGTGTGTCTGTGTGTGTGTCCTGACTGTCCTGAGATTGCGCACTTAAGCTGTCACGTGCATGATCAAAGCAGGTCGAGCAAACCCCAGATAGAGTTCATCAAGCATGGAAAGTAGTTTCAGAGCAAAGCACTGTCCTAGTTGTACACTTTCTCTTTCTCCTTTTTTTTCCGAGGGTGAGGCAAAAAACTGGCTTATCGTCCACGGCACACATCGGGATGGTCTGTGATTGATTGCTCTGCTCTGGATTTTCAAGGACTCTCTGGGAAGGTGCGGGGGGACAGGGCTGTTTAGCTGACCTCCCAGGCCATTGATTAATGCTGTCTGCCGGTGATTTGTACCTGCTCTTGTACAGATCGTGGCTGAGGTTGGAGAACACAGGGTTCTTTTCCTGTAATAAAACGAGCAGGGGAAGGAACACGCTCATTCACATCCCCACTGCCACCCAGGCCTCCATCCAGTCAGGAAGCAATCGCACGGGTGGCGTTCGCTGACCGCGGCTGATTTAGATGGCAGGAACACTCGGAGCAATCCGCTCCGACAATCTAGAGCGCGGCACCTTCGCCGCCTCCCAATAAGCTCCCCCGAAGTTCGTTCGGAGGCCAGCAACCGTAGCCGGGGCGGGGGTGCCCGTTAACGCCGACCCACCTCAGATGAGAAAAAAGCTGTGAAATTATCGAATGAAC